>NC_139346.1:209941249-210303749 GCF_055883805.1 Amblyomma maculatum | reverse complement strand
TCAAGAAATCTTCTGTGCTGTTGTAGATGAGGGCCCAGCTGCCGACAACGAGAGTGCGTTAAATAAATCAGCTTTCGTTTACTGCTATAGTCCGCGCTTTTAAACATGTTTTATTCTGCTCATAGCGCTGCCCGAGTGTAGGGAAGCAGTGCCAATGTTCCTTCCTCGTCCCTACTCAAACTTGCTTAGTTGTTCGTTCTTGCGCTTTCTCGGAGTACTAGAAACAGCGTCAGGCTGTGCTCGTTCTTTTTCGAGCAGCGAATTGAATAGTTTCACTATTACATGCAGTCTTCGAGAAGAAAGGTATCTGAAAAAAAAAAAAAAATGAAGACAGGCTCAGAAACTTCACATTTTTCAGAGGCGTACGTCTGGATTTGTCTCAGCCAATGGTGCCGTGCTTATAATGACAGCTTGAGCGCAACGGAATGCCCAGCGTGAAGACAGATGGTTAGACAAAGGCCTCTGCGCGCATAACTGTGTCCTGCAATCGCTCGGCAGCAGCGGGAGTGTTGGGACGCCTTATTTAAATCCTCTAAGAGCAGCCGCTAGCTGCGGAATTCGGATAAAAAAATTGCAGGATTGCACTTAGCTTTGCCTAAGAGCTTAATGGCGAAAGCCTTGCCTGTTTCTTTTCTTCTTTTTCTTTTGTCTACCCCTTCTCTTCTTTCTCTATCTTGCGTGTTTGTGTACTCGTTATAACTTCATCACTAATTGTTTTCTTTGGCTTTATCGTCAGAACCTATTGCAACGTCCTTACCGGGGAAATTATGTTGACGTCAGAAGCTATTGCCATGTTTCGCTGACACATCTCGCGGAATCTCGCTGACATATCTCGCGGAATCTCGCAGACGCGAAATACTCATAATGAGCCTTGAATAGCTTTCACATTAATAGCTGAAACAAATGCGTCGCGTGCCATTTCGCTTTGTTTCAGAAATACTCGTATTCATCGCTTTTATCTATCGAAGTGTCGTTTGCATATAACACTGATGAATTTAAGTTACCGCTCTGTATCGCTTTAGCGTGACACATACCTTTACGCAATACTCTCGGCTCGCGTCAGGTCGAACATAACGGATGTTAATGCTGTTTTTTTCTTAGCTTAGGGCCGGCATATCGGTCAAACTGTTCCTTGTATTTTATCTGCCTCTCGGTTGCTGACCGCGGTTGAATGGCGGTACTTGACCTGTACGGCATCTAGTACCCAGAACTCCGAATGTAGCTGGCTTTGTAGATTGCATGATAGCAAATACGGCATGGCATCTGTAAACATTCCCCAGATAAACGAACTGTGGGTTCGTGAAATGAGAAGAATCGTTAAATCTTGGATGTAAAATCAATTATTTCCGACATAGCAGCATACATTGGAATCGGCGTTTGTTTTCTAAATGCACTGCACGAGTTCACTGTTAACAGGCATGACGTATCCACTTACACACTGATAACTCCGCTCCAAATACGACAGTTCTTCATTCAGAAACACAGGAACTATCCTAGTGAATTGCGCCGAATACAAAACGAAGCTGTGGTAAGAAAGGAAGAAAAGCAGGAATAAGTTTCCGTTGGACAATTATGCTCGAGACAGTGACCCAAGACGATACGGGAATATCAGCTCACCTATAAGCCCGAGGTCGTTGATTAGGGGGAGGGGGGGGGGGGGGGAGAAGAGCTTTACTTTATATAACTTTTATAAGCTGGATGTCTTGCTAACTTCCGATGCTAGGTCTCTCATGTAGCCAGGCGGAGCCCGCGCTCATAGGCGAAACACCAAGACTGCAAAAACGCAGAAGGTATTTCGTCAATTTTTCTACGTCTAAGGGAATGGGTCTCGCCTCTATTGCGGGCAGAATCGGTTCATCACCAGTTTTATGAGACTACAGGCGAATTACGTTAAAAAATAGCAGACCATCAAGAACACTCTGGAGATGCGTGGCAGAATTTTTTTTTTTTTGGTCGATATCAGCGCTACAGATATGTAGCTGGTAAGAAGGGCCTTCTTCAGCCTACCAGAGGTACACTACTCAATAGCACGCGTCTGCTGCAGGCGCACGGTGGTGCCTGCGCACTTGAGACGAAAATCACACACGGACGCAGATGACTCGTAGAACTCAGTGAAGTGCCGCTTATGATAAGTAAAAGTTGTCACGACTAAATAAAAAGGTATGCTATTAAACGGAATTAAAGCACAGAGAGCCAATCACGTGATCTACTTCCGTGGAGCTCTTGTTTTCAGGGCACTTTTTACGCATCAAAATCTAAACAAGTGGTCATAATTTCACTAGAAAAATGCGGAGTTGGTTGGCAAAGGCACTGGCATCACCATCACAAGTATTAGGACTTCGGCTTGTCGTTCTTTGACCTTCAAAAGAGTGCAATGTGTTTTATTTTAGTTTCGCTACTTTTGACCTTCCGTGTGCTTCTCTTCATCTTTCACGTGCCTGTGTTTTCACCTGAAAAAATGATGATTTTTCTCACTGCGCCCTGTGCGCTTACTCCGCTTGTTTAAAAGACGCCCTCACTTCCCTGCCGTCTTATTGAGCACAAACCCCTAAAATGACAAGCCGATCATACGAAGCTTTGCTACAAATCCCTGTTATGAACATAGATTGGATGCGTCATTTTGTTTCTGCATTCATCGCCATCGGTGCGTCCTGTAATTGCATTTCCCTGTCGGTTCCTCGTTCAGCTACTGAGTAGCTTCGGATGTGTGCATGGAGGTTTTTGAGGAGCAGAGGTTGGTGCCTGGGCCGTAGGTGCAGGTTCGTAAGTGGCAGATGTATTTTAACTGGCAGGTGTTCGGAGGTGGCACCTATCGGAGCTTGTCAGGAGATGGCACCTACTGGTTCCTGGTGGTGCCCATAAGAATGAGGGTTCACATCAAGCCTTTTTCGCCGGAAAGTAATAACGACACACCTCAAACGAGCGTAAGAGTCTGCAGCATCTCCTATTTGTCCTGGGCGCAGACGGAGATCATCGCCGACAAAGGCTACCTGGTGCAAGAGTACGAGGTGACCACACGCGACGGCTTCGTGCTGCCCCTGCAGAGGATACCGTACGGCCGCCATGGGCCCGCATCGTCGCCGTCGGCATTGCAGGGCCTCCGAACAACGCCCGGGGCGCCCCGGACGCCCGTCATCCTGATGCACGCGCTGCTTTTCTCCTCCGTCGCCTGGGTAGTCAACGGACCCGACCAGAGTCTGCGTGAGTATCTCTCGGAACGAATCTTGCACATGTACGTTGCAGAAAGTAAGTGATTACAGTTACAATTACTCCAGATGAAATGTAACTGATTACAATGGTCAGTTACAACTGTTGAAAAATAATTTCACAATTACAAAACGTTAGTTGATTACTATTGCGTTATTGTCCCTCTGACCTTTGTTGCCATTTATTTGGACTACAATAAATCATAGTTATACTTTGTTATATTGTACGAAATTGCTGATTTTCAAAATTCATTTTTGCAGTTGTGTCTAATTTTACCACATTTCCTTTTAAAAGAACAACAGCTGCACTGAACGTCCTTTCAGGGCATAAGCCACAGCGGAGAGAGGGATTATAAAGTATGAATAACTTACGTGCGCACAAAAACTCGCTATAGTAGCAATGCCGCACAGTTCCATCATAACATTTTCCTTGCGTCCCATCTTCACCTATGTCTGCTCTTCCGTGCTCCGTAAAGAAGCTCGCGTGTTGGATGTCGTGCGATGTAAGTTGAGGTGACATATAAACAGTGCAGGGGTCTACAGAGCGTGCGCGTGATCTTTCTCCGGGCTTGAAGTGCCGTAAGAGACGGCAGTGATCCTGTCGTAGCCGAAACAGGATCACGCGCGACGTTTCTCCGCTGCCGGTCCGTTGTCGCCTTTGTTAAAGGGAACATCCTTGCTTAGCGTCACTCCTTGTCACCACGTAATGGCTTTCAAGCTGTACCTTTGGTTACAATTTGCTATTCAAAAAGAAGATGTAACTGGTCACCGATATAGAAAAAGAGGAACTGAATTACCCAGAACGCTCTACTGTATTTAGGAAAGTACTGAAAAATGTAATCGATTACAAGTAATCAACTACTGTAACGTGTTTAGTACAACTCTGCTTGAGTTGATGTTAGCGCTGCCCAAGTCACGCACAAGGAAGATACACAGAAAATATAGCACAACTTTCCGCTTGGTTAGTTTGGGAATTCCTCAATACGACATTCGCGATGCACAAGGCAGACACGCACGCACAAAAAAGAAAAAGTTAAGAAACGCTACCATGTTCTGGGTGCTCCTTTCTCGGGCTTGTGTTGTAGAGCACTAAAATCGGGTAGAGAAATCGCTCGACCACATGGCTACCGTGGAAATAAAGGGTTTTATGAGAGAACACACACACACACACACACACACACACACACACACACACACACACACACACACACACACACACACACACACACACACACACACACACACACACACACACACACACACACACACACACACACACACACACACACACACACACACACACACACACACACACACACACACACACACACACGCACACACACACACACACACACACACACACACACACACACACACGCGCGTGTGTGTGTGTGTTTTATTGCGCTACCTCCTCTCTCATTACACCCCGCCGGGGTGGTGCAGTGGTAAGACGCCCGACTACTGTCCGGAGTTCCCGGGTTCGAACCCGACCTCGGCGGCTGCGTTTCGATGGAGGCGAAACGAAGTGGCGTCCGTGTGCTGTGCGATGTCAGCGCACGTTAAAGAACCCCAGGTGGTCGAAATTTCCGGAGTCCTCCACTACGGCGTCTCTCATAGCCTGAGTCGCTTTGGGACGTTAAACCCCACAAACAAACAAACAAACAAATCCTCTCTCATTACGATGTATGAATATTTATAATGAAGTCGATTTCGCAGCGGCAGTTTTCGTGTCGTTGACCGGTTGACCGGTGGAATGGGAGCAGTTAGGGATAAGGGTAGATGGAGAACACCTCAGTAATCTGCGATTTGCTGATGACATTGCCTTGCTAAGCAACTCGGGGGATGAACTGCAAATAATTATTGATGACCTAGACAGGAAAAGTAGAAAGGTAGGCTTGAAAATCAATATGCAGAAGACTAAGGTAATGTTCAACAGCCTCGGGAAGGAACAGCAGTTTACATTAGGTAGCGAAATACTGGAAGTAGTAGGCGAATATGTCTACTTAGGACAGGTAGTAACCGCAGGTAGTAACCGCAGATTCGGACCACGAAAAGGAAATAACAAGAAGAATACGATTGGGATGGAGCGCATTTGGCAAGCACTCGCAGATTATGACTAGCAGCTTACCGGTATCGCTCAAGAGGAAAGTATACAACAGTTGCATCTTGCCTGTACTCACCTATGGGGCTGAAACGTGGAGGCTAACCAAGAGAGTTCTACTTAAGTTGAGGACAACCCAGAGGACTATGGAACGAAAAGTGGTAGGGGTAACATTAAGAGATAGAAAGCGTGCAGAGTGGGTCAGAGAAATAACTCAAGTTACCGACATTCTAGTAGAAATTAAGAAGAAGAAATGGACATGGGCAGGACATGTAGTGCGAAGAGAGGATAACCGATGGTCGCTGTGGGTAACAAACTGGATTCCAAGGGAAGGAAAGCGTAGCAGGGGGCGGCAGAAAGTTAGGTGGGCGGATGAGATTAAGAAGTTCGCAGGGGTCAAGTGGATGCAGCTAGCACAGAACCGGGTTAAGTGGAGAAATATGGGAGAGGCCTTCGCCCTGCAGTGGGTATAATCAGGCTGATGATGATGATGACCGGTACTGCTGACGACTTATTCTAAAAAGGTTCTAAAGCACTGCTGTTTGCCGGTTCTAATACGTTATCGTACGGTTTCGGTGCAAATGAATAAATGGCGTGCAGCCCATGAGATTTTTTATCAGCTTGCATAGATTTCCACAATTTTTTGGACAAGGCAGTTTGAAGATCACTGAGACAGCTAGAGAGAAAACAATGTGACATTCCGCATGCAATAGCAGAAGCTGCCGAACATCTATAATGCTCAGTACTTCAAACGTCGTCATGCCATCAATAAAGGGAACAAGCTGCCTCATCCTGTTGTTGAGTGCCAATATGAAGCTAATTTTCGGGCACCGTTGTGGGGCCCGGGGCGTACATGCTGTTTACCGCCTTTTATCTGTCATCGCATTGGTGTCACCAGAACATTTGACGTATATGAATACACAGTTAGTGACCTTGTCACTTTTATTTTTTCGTCGTTACACGCACATTTTAGAACGAGTTGGCTAATGTCGGTTTTTCGACTTCTGTATATATGTGACCCCCTCTACCCCACCCGCTCACCTCCATAAAAGTATGCCGACAAGGCGATGCAGGAAAGTCAAATAAATAAACAAAAAATAAAAATGCATTGCTGTTACGTTGCTCGCAGAGGTCCTTTTGCGCTAGCATGTAGGCAACTCGCTACGGTCATTACCTGATGACTAAAAAGTTCCCCTTTCTATCTGGTCACATTTTTACCGGGAAGACTACTCAGATAATTGTGCTGCTCTAAAAGTAGCTCGACGACAAAGACTTCAAGAACGCATGCATTCTCGGTGTGGTCTTCAAGCGCACAGACAGTCGCTTCGCCGTCCACTGGTAATACAGTTTTCCTCGGCAAAGTCATCGCCCTGGTGCTTAATAGCCGGCTGATGTGGATTGGGCGTAATAGAGCTTGAAGCGAGTCCTGTACAAAATTTAGGAAAGAGGTGTAGCGAAGCAAAACTTGGGATATAAGTGGAGCAATGTCGTAGGTGACGTTGGTCACTCGGTGTGAAACATGAAATTGGTCCATGTAATCAAGACGTGACATCATGGAGGTGACAGTAGTAGCGCGATTTCTGGGATGCTCGAGAGGCAGGAAGCCTTAATGAACATTCTGACGGGCTTCGCCGTCTCAGGCGACGTCATCCTGAGCATAACTAGCGATGGCGATGAATATGGGCAGTTAAGGTGTCGAAGGGGTATCGCCCGAAAAGAAGATAAAATGGAGGTTACTCCGCGGTATCATGGCAAAACGAGTAGTAGACTGGTGGTTTTCGGCTATAAAAGCGAGCATGTCTCAGTGCGTAGTTGAAAAGCCCTCCACGCTGCGGCTCTTCATGGACCTCTGACACGAGCTTACCTGTCGCCAAATGACCTTATCGGACCCCTGTTAATTGAATAGTATTCCCCGCCCTCCTTTTTTTTTCAATTATTTTGTATCAACCAAGCGTCAAAGAGGGGAGGGGGCTGTAGCGACGCTTGTGGCAGCATCGGCCCCTTGCTGAAGAATAGAGCTAGCACCAGTACAAGAGAAGGATTTTTAATCTCAGTTCTGTCGAATGGAGTCTCAGAAACAGTAACAACCGCCTGGTCGTGGCCAATCCCTCTTGTCGCTCACGAAGACCCAGGAGACCACATGGCGTCGCTTGCAAACCCATTCTCACCCCAACCCGGCGGTACTTTCGCTCATGTACCCCGGGCAATACTTCCCCCAGTGTAACAAGTGCGGCGACAGAGCCACACTAGACCACATCCTGTGGAACTGTCCGGAGGATCCACTTCCCTCGGACCTAATTCAGCTCCTAATTTCCGAGCAGTGGGAGGCCGTGCTGCTCAGCTCCGACCCGGAGATCCAACTACGGGCAGTGGAGCGGGCCAACGAGGTCGCGGTTAGCCATCTAGCGCGACCAAGAACTCACCTTGAACCACTTTCTGCCGGTGAATAAATGTTTTCCAATTTAATCCAATCCAATATGAGGACAGCAATAACAACAGCAACAAGGGGAACGCTCCGAACTTTTGTCTCGGTCGGACGCCGCCGACGATGTTCCTCCCGCTACCCGGAAATAAATGTGGACGCGGTCGCCCCTGACGTCTACATGTTCAATAAGGCCGTTCGTCCGAGTGGAATAAGCAGTGGCGAATTTTTGACGAAGGGAACAAGAACGCAAAATTTATTCGGCCATTTCGGAGAGAAGCATAGATCATCGTTCATTAGAGGTTGAGGAGGGGCGCCATCAAAGAGTGTGGCATCGTGGAGAAAGAGATCAGCAATATCAGGCGTATCTGATCCATTTGTTCGCCGAGGCAGATGCCGGAAAAGAACTGACTACGTCAGAGCAAGCGCAAGACCAGAGTCAGTCGATTGAGATAACAATAAGCTGCAAATGTCCGGGAGGTACAACGAAGAGCCTCTTCCGACGTTGAAATGGTGAGCAAGCGACCCCATAGGGCTGGACGGATAGATCGAGGCGAGGCCCAAAGAAACACCACTGAACGCGGGTGTACAAACGTACATACGTGAAGCACTTGGATGGCCAACCATCAGAGCACCATGACGTTGCTCGAGGATGACAGAGCACAGGTGTTAGTAAATGGCAAGCAAGTGCACATCGCCGTTAAGCCGAATATTGTAGCGGTGTATTGCGTGTGCCCATGCAACGAGAGCATGATGAGGGATCGAGTCAGACGGTCGATGATAGAGCGTAGTGTTGCATCCAACAGCTATTCCTCGGCAGTGCTGGAGAAGGTCCAGAAAGACGAGACACATATGCGTCAGAGTGTTGTTATCACTGAAGGAAGAACGAAAAAGAAAACGCAAGGGCCTGTAGACTGTCTCCTTTTGGGTTATTACGACTGTCACGAGAACGCAGATATGAGTGAGAAAAAAGATTGAAAGAAGAGACGCGCGTCCACACAGTCTTGTTCGCCAAAACGGCGAGAACGACGAGGCTCGAACAACACATCCCCGAGTGCCAGAGCATCCACCATGTTCAGCGAAAGGCCTTGAATCCCAGCCCATAAATGTCAGGAATCATTGTCCTCTCAGACTCTGTAGAGGAAGCGAAATTGAGGGGGTGACGAGGCAGGCAGCCTGCATCCTGGTGGAGCCGGTTGTATTTGTGAGGACTGGAAAGGCATATTCTTACAAGCGCGATTCCTAGCGCCTAAAGATCCTAGTGCTCGCTTTTATTGCGAACCAATACTACTGTAGCTACCACCTCAGCCCGTGCCATGCAGCGGCCGCATAGCCACGCTTGACCTTTCGCGTGACCTCGCTGCGTGACGTCATACCATCTGTGTAAAAACGGGGCCCCATCTCACGCCGTCGCCTTGCGCGGCGCATAGCCACAGCCGCGGCCTGACTCCCGCTCCTCTCACCAGGGGCGCTGCGCGCTATGTGACGTCATACCACCTGTGTAAAAATTACCGACGATTACGTTACTTCCTAATGCGAAATTTGAGCGCAGCAAATAAGCTGTTTCACCTTTTCGATAGATTGAGGCAAAGAAATCGAGCAACACATGCATGCGCTATCACAGAATTTTTTTTTATTTTTCACACGTATTCCTTTAACAAAGAACGGCAGCGGCAATTTCGGCTCGGGCGGTGCACATATACAGATCCGCCGCCACCGATCTGGCTTTCTGATTGCCACCGCACAGGGGTTGCATTGGAGGAGGAGCGAAGAAAGGAATTAAGTTCGAGCCGGCGCTTTGACAACCGGAGACACGCAGGAAGAGGGGGGAGGGGGGCGGCGTGTACACCCAGCGGCAAACGACGGGGGCAGAAGCGCGCGCAGCAAGCGGACAACGCGATAAAGGGAGGAGGGAAGAGATAGCAGCGACTGACTGATGCTGCTGACGCCGATAGTGAGTCAACCCCAGCTGCGGAGTTGGTTTCAGGGACAACGCTGCCGATGCCGACGCAAACAATATGATACCCTCGCTTCCGCAGCGCCAAGAACCAGGTCTAGCCGTGGGAAGGTGGTCACGTATTCGTCGACGTGCCGGGGCCTACGTGAAATAACCGGCGCGTCGGCAACTGAAGAGCACCCTATCCGCCACACAGGAACGGGGGGGAGGGGGGGGGAGGGGGGGTTGCAAAGAGAAAGCATCAGCGAGCTACGGAGACAGAAGAAGAACGAGAAGAACGGCTTTCCAAGCGACGAGCTCAAGCTCAAGTGACGCCTCACGCAGGAAACGACGGTGCCATTAACATCTTGGCTAACGGTTTACCTGAACGCACCGACAGAAGAACGCTCATCTGCACAGGAGACTTCAATAATGGTCCCAGAAGAGACCCATCGTTCATCGAAGCCCTCGACTCCAGATATTTCCTTGAGCTATGCCAACTGCCACCAGTGTCAACAACTCAGTGGGGAAGCAGCTTAGACATTAATCATGTACAGACCTTCTGACGAATATGTGATAAGTGATGTGCAGACCAAGAGTCATTTCTTCACAGATCACCGAAGCGTATTTATAGGTTTGAATTAAAGATGAAAACGAGTAACATGTGTGTGTCGTCATTCCTGTCTGTGCGTATTTATCCATGCCAAACATAGCAGAAACATAGCACAGCCAAGAGCATCACCATAGCCATACTAGCATAAGCATAACCAGAGCATCACCACAAGCGGTACAATAGCAGAACCCACGTATTTCTTCGCAATTACCAGGCTTAACTAAGCTAAGCCATAGCCAATTTTTCTTTACAACATGACGTGTCACGGTAGGTAAGTAAGTGCGGACTTTCGCAATGAACAAAACGATCGCCAGGCATGTCCACTGTGTGAAGGAATATTTTTGCCGGTGAGGAGAGGAGCAGCCTTGCACAGAGTCAATCACCCCGCAGTGCTGGGCGCGTTGCCGCTGAGCTAAGTTGTCTCCGATGGTACGTGGTGTCTGCGCGCATTTCCATAAGGGCGGACAAGTCAAAATAAGCTAAGACAGATGGGAATGCGAAAACAAAAATTAGCCTTGAGAATGCGTCCGCGTGCTGCGGTCCTCAACAGAAGGGAACGCCTTTTCAGCAAATTGGTGACAGCATGAAGCCGGGGAAAATCGACATAGACTAAAGCAACTGCCCGCACCGCTTGGTGAACGGGGACTGGGTAGAGTTGAACGCCGGCAGCGTTAATTAAGTGGCCAAGAACTTATTTTGCGGCGGCCAAAAGGGCACCTCGTTGAGTCCAGTTTATGTCAAGGTTAGCGGAAAATCGTGAGGATAGGCGAAGGTCGAAGGAAGTGGCTTTCAAAGCTTGGCGAGAAACAATTACGTCGTCTAAAATGCATTGACAAGTCATCCAATTAAAGACACGGAGCAATGAGAGCGTCAGCAGAAATCTAGCAGGGGCTTTAAATACTAAAACAGCCTGCAATTCAATATTATTTGACACCTAAGTCTGGCCGCAAGTGAAAGCCTGTCTAAGTTAAACTTGCAAAATGGCGAATAAAGGGCATGCTCTGGTGCTGTACCTTCAGCGGCACTCCAGCGGCCCTCCCAAGGTTAGAGCGGTTTCTAAGACTTCAGAACGCCAAATGAATTAAGTAGAGAGCCTGAGTTAAAGTAGCCTTGCGTTCGACCTGCCATGCGAGTAGTCCTTTTATACATAAAATGTGCTCGATATTCGCTGTGCGTAGAACAATTTCTTGGAGCCTTTCTGCTTGAAGTGCGGTAAACAGTGATCGCGACGTAACTTCCTTAATCGCAGCGTACACGTTGGCCGATGCTGGATTCGACGTGTGGCTGGCCAACATGAGGGGAAACACCCAGTCCCGGCACCGTCACTTCACGCGGGAGCAGAAGGAGTTCTGGGACTTCAGGTGTGATATCAATATTAGATAAATGCTTCTTTGATCGTATTCCTTTAGTTAATTTATTTACAGTTAGTCCTAACCAATGGCTATTACAGCAGCGAATTATTAACGAAATATGGTAAACGAGCAGTAAAAAAGAAGAAAAATGCATTGAAATGAATTCATAAGCATGTACAACCAGATTTCGCTATGATACATATATAAGTGCGGGGCGGACTGCAATGATAGAAAATTGAACATGTGTTGTCTAGCCAAAAATTATAATGTGGAGAGAGAAGGGGGGCTGAAACTTGTCAGGAATGCCTATGCCTGTTTCCCAACCCTCTAGAGAGCTATACCATCTTCTCTAGAAAAAAGCTTTTGATTTGATTTGACGATTCGCAAATTGATTATGATGAGACAACCGATTTCAGCAGCGTCCATCATTGCTTACCGGTAATAAGGAGAAAAAAAAAGGGGAAAAAAAGGGGAAAAAAAAGGGAAAAAAAAAGACATTAAACAGCCCTTTCGGACAAACGAAATTTAAATGTATGTATACATTTTGTGACAATTCAATGATGCTTCCCGTAATCTGATTTGAAAATACGTTGATTTATTTATTTTATCTTGGCGATAACAATTTGTAAAAGAAGCTTCATACTACCTCATGTGGCTCACAAGGCAAGTGAGTGTAATTTAGATTTTATAATATAAATGATCTCATGATACATTATATTTGCTTGTTATTGTAATAGGGTGTGGTATATGACTGTGAGAGAAGGTGATTTAACGGAAAGTGTGCCGCACAATGCTGATATTTGTGGGATTGAAGTTTCGCGAGACACACTTTGGTAAAATTTTTGTGTGTTCCACCAACTACCTTTGAATTAGGAAGGAAAAGGCAAGCTGCGCAGGAAACTAAAAAAAAAAATTGCTTCCATTGCCCTAGGATAACAGAGACACCAACTAGCAGGCTGAAATATTTGAGCTGCACGTTTTGCTAGCTGCGCTCCTTCTGACTTCTTTTGTGTCCGATTTATGTAATTGTAGTCATCGGCTTTGTTACCTGCACGATGTCCGCTGGTAATGAACTCCAGTCACCACAAACCAATACAAAAATAATTGTCTGTTCACATCAGTACAACGTCTTAATCTTGTACACATCAGTTAATCTTGAATGAAGAATAATTTACCGAAGTTGTGAACTTTCTGCCACTCCTCTCTTTGTACTACGAATCACATATGACAAGAAGGACTTCAGACCCAACATACATCTCGACGGACCGGACATTCATAAAGTAGTAACGATCAAGATTCTAGCTCTGTGGGTGGAGCCGAACCACAAGCCCAGACAGCTCAACTCTACAGCCTGAGTGACAGATGGTCAGCCGAGTCATCAATAGAAGATGGGATTTCAAGGAGGAGGACACGATCTGGCGGATACTAACTCTAGTCAGTAAAGCTACGTTAAGCCTATTATGCCAAATCCTTACATGGCAAGACGTCGAGCAGGTAGAGTCTGTAGCGGAAGGTCTATAGGACGTTGATGGGTGTACCTAAAAAAATAGCTGTTGACTAATGTACGTCGGGGTCTCCAACACATAACTATAGAGAACGTGATGCACTGCTCATCCCTTGGAAATAACTACTACCACATAGGACGGAGGGAAGGGCCCTACTCAGACGACTATGTTACCCTGAAATCCAAAAGAAAATTCAAGAGAAGGAGGATGTCTTCGTAGACGCATCAAAGCCATGGAGGAGCGGCGATAGACTCACAAAAATCTAGCCATCGTCACTATAGGGACTATGCCTCTAAGAAGCCGAACATGACGGCGATCATCTCGCTATCTTTTTTGACTAGCAGATGCATTTCTAAACTTTCTGGAAAACAGAATACACAAAAAGCTCTCTGCGTTCTCAGTAAAGGCGTTCTAAGCCAAGATAATTTTTGGCCACGTGGACACCGGGACACGCCGACCTGGCGGGAAACCACACAGCGGACCGCATCGCTCCAGTACATACTAACCGAACGAAAAGACTGGTGAGTTGACACTCGAGCCAGATACGCATACTGGAGCATACAAAAAAAAAGGAAAAGGAGTCTACGCCCACCCTATAGCCATTTAAAGCAGACTATGGAGACAGTTCCTGAATAACACATACTCACGTATCTATCAATCTAGAATTGGTTACACCCCACTACATGTGGGGTATAGCTTATTATGTGCTCATAAGAAGGGTAGAGCTAATAAAGTTGCTGTAGTGGGTTGCAAGCTCATGGCGGATAGGCACACCACACATCCGACTTCACGGGGTTGCCAACACAATCTAGCAGTACCAGACATACACAATTCTCCGCCGGTGCAGTGGGAGGCGCTTCATAAGGGTACCTGGAGATCGTTGGTCGAATGCAGCCCAGCTACTGCTGCTCTGCAGGCGTGATGGACTAGGGACTCCGCCTATAGACACTATCAAGACCGCGAAGAGCAATCCACAAACACTCTGCCTCTCTTTCAGTACCGCATATTTGCGGTTACGTTAGTGAACCACTTCACGCTACCCGCTGCTGATGCTGATGCTGATGCGGCCATTCCCCTTTGTATCGGGGGATCACAAAGTTCTGGGGTGGCGCAGTGGTTACGGCACTCGACTGCTGTTCCCAAGGATGTAGGATCGAATCCCGGCCTCGGCGGCCGCTTGTAGATGGGGGCGAAAAGCCAGGCGCCCGCGTGCTGTGCGATGTCAGTGCACATTAAAGAACCCCAGGTGGTCAAAATTTCCGGAGTCCTCCTTTATGGCGTCTCTCATAGCCTGAGCCACTTTGGGACGCTAAACCCCACAAACCAACCAAAAACTTCACGCTGCGTCCGCACAATGCATACCTCATATATACCAGTATTTCCAGCTAAATGAAGTCACGAACCACCCCGGCTTCGGTGTTTGGCTGCTGGAACTCATTTCCGCCGCGGCGGCCTCAGATCGGCAGCGACGGAATACAAGAGGCGCTATAGCGTGGCTTGCGATGTCAGCACACGTTCGCGAACACTAAGTGGTCGCAGTGAATTCGAAGCCCTCAACCTGAACAATTCTTGTAGCCCAAGGGCAGCGTCGAGGCTTAAACCTACATACTACAATGCCATAAGTCACAATGCGCCCATACCTGTCGCTCCCATCTCTCCAGCTACATGCATCACATACATTATGAAATCAATGAGAACGCCAATCTGGACTAATTGGAATGAGTTCGTATTAGAAAAGCCGAGCGGGAGAAAAAAGGACAACAGAGAATAAAAGGCAAAGTTAGCCTCTGTTGTCTCTGTTTTTCGCGCTGGTTTTTCCTAAGATGAGCTATATACATTATGATTGAGGAGACCGTTTATTTATAACTTCCGTGCTCGTCATCTTCTGCTTTCAGCTTCGATGACATAAGTAGGTACGACGTGCCGGACACAATCGACTTCGTCCTCAACCACACCGGCCACAACAAGACGCTCTATGTTGGCCACTCTTTGGGTGCAGCAACATTATTTGGACTTCTCTCCGAGAGTCCAGAGTACAACGACAAGGTATGAGTGAAAGCCCTTTTTCGCTTACTGTATAATAAGAATACAAACATACCTATTAGCACACAGTCGTCGCAATGTACCACTTTACGGCGAAGACCACACGGCAAGCATATAAACCTCCGTTTGTTCCTAAGAATTGCATAGGTGTGCCTTGCGTGGATTAGTCGGCAGCATTTCTGGCTCGAACGCCGGAACGTTGTTGATTAAAATTATGACTGGAAATATATTTCTAGGAGAAAAATTGACATAAAGTTAAATATTTCATAGGCATGCGGCGATGTTTAATTCTCGCTACATATACGTTGTAATCATTTTCGTTACATGCGCGACATTTTGCTTAACGTGATTGTTGTTGGTGTCCGAAATTTCCGTAAGAGGTCGTGTGGCTGCAACTCCATGGCCCCGTCGACCATTCATGATTTTTCGCTCACGGCAACGCCGCCGAATCCGGCTCTTAAACAGCGATGTGGGATCCCTAACGCGATTGCGTTAAAAAATGTATTTGATGTAATATATTCTTTTTTACACGCTTGCAAGAAACGGTGAATCACCGACGTTTTCACTAATTTATTATTATTATTATTATTATTATTATTATTATTATTATTATTATTATTATTATTATTATTATTATTATTATTATTGGTTGCTTGTGCTGCAGCACAAAGACCACATGGTTGTTCCTGCGCACATTAAATAAAGATTGATTATTATTATTATTATTATTATTATTATTATTATTATTATTATTATTATTATTATTATTATTATTATTATTATTATTATTATTATTATTATTATTTCACTCTCGCCTTGCAGATACTGCTGTTTTCAGCTTTGGCACCAGCGGTGCATCTCCACAACATGAAGTCCCCAGTTGGTACCATTCTGCATCTCATGGACAAATTGGCGGTGAGTCAAACTTGGGTTCCTTGTGTTTATTGCCGTGAGGAGTAGTGCGAATGAGTATATAAATTTATAATTATTCTTACTTCCATTCTTGTTTTGATTTTAACAATGTTTCTTGGAATTTCAGACGCATCTGTGTGCAGCGATTGAGCTCCTCTTAGTTGTGTCACCGATAGTAGGCAGTGGTGGGCGTTCCAGTTTAATCGTACATGTAGTGGAAAGCTTTAGAATAGCCGAGAGCTTATTAGAGTCGCCGTAAAAACTTAATGAACTGACGGCACACGACCGTTTAATACGTCGTGACGCTGGCAAAGCGTCGGCACGGGGTTATGCCCAACTCTGCATTACTTCATTTTGGCCCATTGGTGGGGAGCCGTAAGGCTTGTGCTTTTCGAGCGCACCCCGGGCCTGCTGGACGGCCTATATTTGACTGTCCTTGTTTGTCCTTTGCACAGCAATTTGAAGTTCAGGCATTGTCTGCAGTCTACGCATGCACATCGGTGAGTTTAGGTTCTTGCTTAACCACTGCACAGGCCAAGAACTACTGCACACACAAGGAAAGAGGACAGAAAGAACACAAACACATGCGTGTACATGGCGTCCGCCTTTACTACCGGTATGTGCATATCGCAGTGTTTTGTGGTGTCGAGCAGGCAATGATTTCATTTAGCATCCAGCGAGTTCTTATTGGCGTCGCTGGATTCTTAACGCCTAGCTGTCGTTCACTTGCGCTTGCAGGCACTGGCGGAGTTGTTCGGTAGGTACGATTTCCTGTCACACGGATGGGCGGTCACGACGTTCGTCAACACCATCTGCCGCTACCCCGCTACCAAGGCCTTTTGTCATGCGGTCATCACATATATCTCGGGGCAGCAGACGCACCCTATAAACGCAGTGAGTACTAGCTGCACCCATAACGCAGACGTAGGAAGTTGCCAGTTAAGGTGGATTACAACGACTCCGCAACCTGATCCCTCGGGATTGTTTTTAGTGAAGAAACAGTAGCGTTATCTGCAGGTAACTTGCATACTTTCTTGTCTTGCTTTCCTAAGTCTAGAACACACACACACACACACACACACACACACACACACACACACACACACACACACACACACACACACACACACACACACACACACACACACACACACACACACACACACACACACACACACACACACACACACACACACACACACACACACACACACACACACACACACACACACACACACACACACACACACACACACACACACACACACACACACACACACACACACACACACACACACACACGCTTCCGCCTTTATACAAGTATGGTTTGGTTTGTGGGGTTTATCGTCCCAAAGCAACTCGGGCTGTGCACTGTGCACTGACATCGCACAGCACACGGGCGCCTTGCTTTTCGCCTCCCCCGAAAAGCGGCCGCTGAGGCCGGGATTCGATCCCGCGTCCTTGGGAACAGTAGTCGAGCGCCGTAACCACTGCTCCACCCCGGCGGGGCTTTATACAAGTAGGCGGATACTATCACTACCAGGTCCGTATAATAGTGCGGGGGCTGCTTTTGAGGATGGGCCTCCTCGTGATGGTGGTGCTTGACTACCAAGGTCTTCTTGGAAAGACGGATGCCGAGAAAGCGAAAAACGCTCGGTCTGAGAAAGCTAGATTATTGAAGCGGAGGCGGGATGCTCTCGCTACCGCGTCTACACCTTAGGTGAAGCGTACTTTCTTATTGTTTTTTAAGGGTGACTAAAAAAACAAACAAAATAAAATTGATAACGTAAGTTTCCAGAACTCTCTTCGGTGCACCTTAAAGTTGGATTAAGCGCTTCCAAAATTTTGTAGTGCGCTACCAAGTAAGGTCTCAAGTCACCAGATTTGCAATCTCTGCCTGAAGCCTGACCTTGAAATCCTAGTATCGAACTGAATGCGAAATGAAATGTGGCCTGCTGGTATACATACTTCGCTTAACTAAATCGATGTCAGCTTCCTCTCTTACTTTCTACCCAGTTATTTCAACAATTACATTGTTGAATTACATTGTGCTTTCCTTGGCGCCAGCGGCAGTTCACTCCCTCCTATGTATCCCACAAAGAGCGCCTCATTTCCTCGTATATTGTTTGCAGATCAGTTTTAGGAGGGTCTCGATTCTGGCAGCTGTGAAGCCATGCGCAGCGTATGAACGTTATATCCCACGGCTCCCACCCTCTCCTTTGGATCACATTCCACATGGCACACGGGGTAATAGAGGACGCACTGCGTCTGCCGCTTTGGACAAGGCTGGTGCTGGTAAACACTCTGAAGGACAAGATACACGCATCATGAATACCTAAGAAAGTAAAAGTTTGAACAGCTGTCGCCGTGCACAGTCGCTAGAGCACCGGGCGCGAAATTCGGAAGTAGTGGGTTCGGATGCCACCGGCAGCATGGGGTTTTTTTACGCGATATACCATAGCGTATACAACTCTCTCGGTCGAAAAGGCGTCTCCGTCGCCGTACCAAGAATTCAGAAAAAAAATAAATAAAAAAAAAAGACGTCTCGAAAAGACACCCACATGATATCTTATCAAAAATGGGCCCGCGCTCAGTTTGTTGTCATAACATTTCGCTTTCCATTTAGCATCCAGCAGCTAGCCAATTTGAAGGCTAGTTTTATTCTAACCTCTAATAAGTTATCTGCACGATTATATTTTGTTTTCACTTTAATCAGCCCTAGAAGAAAAAAATATATATCATGATTTTCTTGATGTCAGCGCCTGTTGGCTAACTTCGTTCGAAATGCACGAATGAGAGATATTTAGAATTTTGAGGCGATAGTAATAGAAATCAGTAAAAAAAAAAGGATTAAAATTGTAAAATAATAATAATAATAATAATAATAATAATAATAATAATAATAATAATAATAATAATAATAATAATAATAATAATAATAATAATAATAATAGTAATAATAATAATAATAATAATAATAATAATAATAATAATAATAATAATAATAATAATAATAATAATAATAATAATAATAATAATAATAATAATAATAACACTAACTCCTAATTATTAGGTTATCTATCATAGTCAAATCGACATTATCAACTATATTATGTTACCTACAATGAATTCTGGCCAATCCCCCACTGTGGGTATGTGCCATATATAAAGAAGAAGAAGAAGAAGAAGAAGAAGAAGAAGAAGAAGAAGAAGAAGAATGAGAGATATATAGTTGGCGCTCAACGGTATAAAGAAATGTGGCGCAAGCTATGACATGGGTTTTAAGGAAAGAAGAAGCCAGCTTGTTATAGACGAAGGTTTGTAGACAGGATCTGCCGGATTCCTGGGTGTTTTGAGCCCTATCGACGAATCAATGGTCCTTTCTCAATGCTATGTTCGTACAATATAATTCTACTAAGTGACCAGTCTAGTTAAAGTGAGTATCTTTGAACTGATTTTCCTGTTCACGGAATCCTTTTATATAAACAGGATGTAAGCTCGATGTTGTCAAATGAAAGTATTGTGAGTATTGGTTTTAAGGAAATGAGAGGCGCACTGTCTGTCTGTCTTCTCGGCGCACACCTTGAGCCCATCGTGAGAAAATGAGGAAGCAGGAAGCTCAAAAAGGAAGAGAAAGATAGGCCTCGTAGTGCTCGGTTTAAATTTGACCACCTGGTGATCTCCAACGTGCCCTGACATCGCAGAGCACACGGGCGCGTTTTGCCCTTGGCCTCCATCGAAACGCAGCCTCTGCGGCCGGGTTCGAACCCGGGTACTCCGGTTCAGTAGCTGAGCGTCTTAGCCACTGAGCCACCGTGGTGAAGAATCGATGTTCCCGGTTGGGAAGATGGCGGGTAGTGTGATGCCAGTGTAACTATCCACGCGAGGTGTAATGTGAAAATTGCCGCAATTAAAGCAGAACTTCATTAATTCACTGCCGTGTTGGTATAAAATTTCTGATTGAACAGTGTGCTAAAATCGGAAACTGGAATATAATTTTTTGTTTTATTTCCTTTCGATTTGGTCATAAATCACAGGCGGAGCAACTAAAGATATCCTTAATGTAAGAATTATTCCACCTCTTCATTAACACCACCGGAATAACTTGCCCCACCTATTCGTTACTAGTGAAAGTTTTCATTGGCGTGGCATTTGGGAGGGCGGCCTGTTCCGCATAGTACTCTGGACAAGTCTATTGAAGTGAAATAATGTGATTATTGCCTTTCCATTGCGGTTTAGCGTGGTAACACTAACAAGTGTGTCCTCCATATCGTATGAACGTTTTGCATCCTATTTTAGGCCTCTGGCATCTCTTATCCACCGTCGGGTGCTAGGTAAACAAAATGGCAATCCCTAGTATTCAGGGTGATCTTTGAAACCGTTTGCAAAATTTATTTTAAAATCTGCTAGAAATGCGGATGTGCGCTCTATGCAGGTGAATTTCGCAGCACGACACACTTCATCTCCCCATTATGTGATAGAGCTTGATAATTAGACGATTATTTAACTAAAGTTAACTGATGAAGTTCTTTATCTTATTATTTTAAGGGCACCATTTTAATTTTGCGAAACGGATGGCCGGAAGCATAAAAGGTGAACAATAGTAATAATTAGTTCAGAGGAAAGAAAAGGCGCAGTGTCTGTCACAATTGTTCTGTGGATACCTGAACCGCGCCGTAAGGAAAGGAGGAAGGGGGGGGGGGGTGAAGGAGAAATGAGAGAAAGGGATGCCGTACTGGAGGGCTCCTGAGTAGTAGAACCTTCCCCTGATGGGAATGGGACAGGTAGGTCACCGCTGCTTGCGGCGAGGGCTAGCCTGTCACTGATTTTTATCTGCTGTAGGCTGTCATTGCACCCTCCACCGCTTCGGTGGTGGTAGACGACGGCTGTTGCGGCGCGCGTTTTTCTCGCCCTGTTCTTTTTTCCTTTCTTCTCTATTTTCTCTTCTGTCCGCACGAGGCAGCGGAGGTGGCTCAGCTACAGAGCCAGTAGTAGGCCCATGCATTTTAACGCGGTAGCGTTAAGGAGCTCGTGTCGCAGAAAAGCCGGTGTCGTCGGCGTCCAGTGAGCGATAAATCCCGGCATGCACTTCATAAATAACCATGCACTTCATAAATAAAAAGCAAGTTCCAAGATGGGCTGGGTGGGAATCGAACCAGGGTCTCCGGAGTGTGAGACGGAGACGCTACCACTCGCCACGAGTTTTTTTTTTTCTTTATTGCCGGTCATCACCAACACACAACAAAACCAACAAAAACGCGCTACAATCAGAATGCTCACAGCAGAGCGGTTACCACAAACATTATCGGTACAAACTTTTTTTTGAAAGCAAGGGCTTTTATCTGCCATGGGGTTCACTCAGCCACGAGTTCGATGCTTGAAACCGGTACAAAAGCGCTTCTAGTGAATGCGGTGTTGCCTTAGAAACATGCCGTAGAACGTTATACTGCAGTGTATATCGGTAATTATGAGCATGTTACTTACATAAGTCGCAGTTACACGAGTAGCGAAGTACGTTTCCGCTACATTTCTTCTGCGCTCTGCGCACATGCAGAGCCATCTTGCGGCAAACACAGAAGAACCTCTCCTCGCAATGTGCGGCGCTGCCCCGACACGTGGCGCGCCACTCACCCCTGACGTTTCGCCGTGCACCCTGACGGATTGTAGAATCAAGCGTCATTCCTTTCTTTAGATCACTATCTTCGGTCACCTGCTTCTCCCCTTCGGCTGCGCAGGTACCGGTGCGAGGATGCCCCAATACCCTTGCGTTTAGTAAGTTTTCTCGACGAGGTGCAATAACGCTATCGCGTTCCACTCTTGAAGGCGAAGCTTAAGCGTCCTCCAAATTTTCTTTTCTTTCTTCCTACAGCGACAACAACAACAACTCCTGAGTAATTTCGATCACCTGGGGATCTCATTTTTAAATTTTGTTAATCGGCAGTGTGCTGGGAAGTATCGAATGTTAAAAATGCACATTTTATAGCTCGTTCAATTGTTTCGCCTGCATTACATAATTCTATAATGACGTCGTTACGCTTAATTGTTAGCAAAACAATTTTATCTGCTTTGATATTATCATATGCAGTAAGGGTGTCTATATCTATCGCGTTAGAGTGCAATAGACGCCATTTTATGAACACCGGAATCTTACCGGAAAGTCACGTCAATGAGACTTCAAATCAGTATTTTTTGGACGTTAGATTATTTATTTATTTATTTATTTATTTATTTATTTATTTATTTATTTATTTATTTATTTATTTATTTATTTATTGTACCTCAAAGGCCACTGTTATGGGGAATTACATGAGGGATGGGCATGACAGTTAAAAAAGTATGGTTTCGATCTTTTTCTTGAAATGGATGGGGTTGATAAGGTGCACGGCTTCCGGCGGGAGATCGTTCCAGTCCCTAGATGATTTCACAAAAAATGATCGGATATGAGCAGACGTTTTAGCAGGGGGAGGGTAGACGGTCTTGTGGTGGTCAATTCGCCTGGAGAGACGATCAGCTGGTGGTATGACTGATGCTCCTAGAGATGATTGATAAAACTTGTGTAAAAGGCAGAATCTAAACATTTTTCGCCGTGATTCAAGATTAGGTAGTTCAGATCAATTCTGATCATACTGCCAATTAATAAGATCTCAAAATGGGGCACACTTTTGACGCTGACAGCTTTTGATTTCACAATATAACACTGCTGCCTTCCTAACCGTTCTGCGCTGTCGCGAGACCAGATTTTTGCGCCTCTTGGTATTTGCCCTCACCTTATCTATGCTCGTGTTGATGTGGTTGCTGGCCTCTTGAAACGTGGCTCGTTAGCAACATGGGGATTGGACAAGTGTAGGGGCGTACAGAAGGGAATTTCCATAGGTGATTACGGGATTGTCAGTGACTCTTCGTCTTCTCTCGAGCTCGCTGCAGTGTTGTGCGCCTCCCAGGTCGTCCAAGTGAAGCTATCTTGGCTGCTTCGACTGTTTTACGGTACAAATATTGCCCTTAA
Source organism: Amblyomma maculatum (assembly GCF_055883805.1). Lineage (NCBI taxonomy): Eukaryota > Metazoa > Arthropoda > Arachnida > Ixodida > Ixodidae > Amblyomma > Amblyomma maculatum. Next base: position 210,280,656 of record NC_139346.1, on the reverse strand, counting down.
AGTGGAAAGGAAAGGTTGGTCAGTTAATTTTAGATACTTTCGCCTGATCACCAGGCTCTATCACGTGCACAATATGCTCCTTTTTGTAAAATCCTCCTGAACCATACTCAGAGACGCCTTTCTCGTAACTTATGCAATACAAATTTATAAACAGTTCAAATTATCCCCCGTAGACCAGCACCAGTGATTATGGCATCGAGGTCACAGCTTAGAAACCACGATAACGAACTCATTTCTTTGCAGACGCGTCTGCCTGTATTCCTGAGTGACGTGCCATCAGGAACGTCGTTCAAGAATATGATCCACGTCGTCCAGGTGAGCGAAGAGAACGACGAGCGCCCCAACTTCATTAATTATGGGCATCGCTTGCTTTGTGTGCGATCGCTTTAACATCCCTTATTTAGTCGATTCTACCCTGAACCTGCTAGGCGCTGCCACCGTAGAGGCTGCGTTCAGCGCCCCACGCGGCCTGTTCCTCGTCCCTGCCATGAAGGCTCTCTCCGCTTCTCCGCAGTGATGTCATTTGCTAGCGGTGTGCCGCTGATTGTAGAAGCAGGAATTGGGGCTGTTAATGGGGTTGAGAAATTCTTTTGAGGGGTAAACATCAGGAAAGGAACGAAGCTTTTGGAAGCAGGCCATGTACACGACGTGATAATTTCGTGTGATTAGGTCCAAGTAACTGCCTTGTGCGTTGCGCAGACAAGCATCAATGCGCCATCGAAAACCACCAAATTAAAGCTAAGAAATATATTTAACTGCTGGCTTTTAGCATGCTGACTGTTGTGCTGCCAGATATTTGCAATGTAACAATCGGGTAGGATTACCGCTACATGCTTACAATATAAAGGGAAGCTGAAACAATTTTTGAAGTTGCATAAAATTCGGTGGTTGGAAATAAGGGATATTGTTAATTATTAGGCCAATTTTTTATGAATTCGGCCCCATAAAAAAAAATCGAAATCGCTTCTTAAAAACGTGCCACGGTCAAGCCCTCGTCGCTGCCGGGAGTGGCGGGGCGGGGCGCTGACACTGAGAAATGCGCGAATGATGTCAATCTCGGAATACCGGCCAGCTGGCTAGGCCAGCCGTACGTTTTGCACGCTTGCATCACTCCATTCCGCGCTTTAGTGATCGTCGAATCAGCGCAATCTGCTCCTGGGGCCGTTTGTTTTCCGCAGTTCGGTCGTTCTGTGCTGAAGGTTCCGCGTGTTCAAAGATTCCACGAGGTCACCAGAAGATATGCAGCTGACGCGGAGGGAACATTCTTGTAAGTGGGTGAAGCGACTAGTCAGCACGGCTTTCCGTTGTGCGCACATGGCTGGTCCAGGCGACATAATGCTTTATAGTTTCCCAGAGTATAAGAAACTTTCAGCGCAGTGGGTCTTTGTCATGAAAAGGAAAAATCTATTGCCTTTGGGATCAGCTGTGTTTTGCACTGATGATTTTTGTGCCGATGACGATAATCGAATCTTGGCAGCGATTGCGGCCACTTGGGATTCCAATTAAATAAGCTCAACTGAAGTCCGGTGCCGTTCTGTCATTGTTCCCGCACCTAATAGTTAATACCGTTGTTGCACAGCTGGCTTTACCGTCGTTACACTTAACCGAGGATACTGAACTTAAAACGCGATTCGCCACTCATTGTTGTTACTCCGCTCGCCGCCGTTCGTGGCTACGTCAACAATTACCAATTAGGAACAGCAAGCGAATTGCATGACCGGTAGAATGAAGCTGCGTTTGCAATAGTCATTTATAACGTAGTGTCTGGAATCCAATGCTGCTCGCGCGGCAACAGCGCGCTCAAGCATCGTCCGAAAGCAGCACTGCCTCCATATGCCGCACCGGCCTAGCCTTCCGCAATCTGTCCGCGGGTCCCTTGTGCTAGCGTCAATAAATCGTGCTCAAATTGATTGCTATTCTAAATAATAAGGCCAGGGATAACGGAATGCCAAGAATTAACCATTATTGAGGCTCGCTGACCCGTACCGAGATGCTGGTAGAAGTGATAACTGCGATACAAGCAAGTTTCTCTTCACAGCTGTGTAGCGGCAGCCACCGGTGCGCCACGGCTCATCCGATCTTCTTGTATACATCAGCTCTTCTGCTGAGGCGCCACCGTAATTAATGATATCTTCATTTTATTGTGAGAAAAAGTGAGTTAGATTAGGCAGTTCTCTGAGTAGCCTGTTTACTATACAGCGCTGCTCAATCTCCAAGCATCGTCTGCTGGTGGTGGTGAAAACGTGTATTTCATATTGGGAGGTTTGACGCGGAGCCTTAAGGGCTTCGGCCTTATAATACTGGGTGGAGATCCTAGTCAGGGACTCCATTGGCGGTTGCCGCCGCCCGCGCACGCCGCGTTAAGGCCCTTTGGGCCTGTAGGTCGCAGCAGCCGAGCAGGGTCGCCTCCCAGTCCTCCCGGGAAGGGTTAGGGATGGGGGGAAGGGACGGGTTTTGTTGGCAGGCCCATACCATGTGGTAGGTGTCAGCCACCTCCCCAAAGTACTGGCACTGTCCAGTGAATTGGGAGTCAAAATGTTTAAGTGCTGCCGGGCACTGCATTGTGTTAGTGAAGAGGCGCAGGAGCAGCCTCTCGTTCGCTTTGCGGCGCCGATGTGAAATAACTATCCTATAGCGACGACCAGGGAGCGCGCTCGGCCAGAGCGCCCGTCTCCCGCGCTCGCTGCCGGCACCGTTCTGATAAGCTCGGTTCATCTGGCGCTGCAGGTGCCGCGAACTTGTCTGCTTTTCATGATGCGGCTGAAGCCTGATCATTTTCGGTGCTGCGTTGAAAGCACACCGCGCAAACTATAAGCTGCAAAGACGGGACGGGCAGCAGCAACGCGCTAGCTGTGGACTAGGATTGCCCCCTATACAATGCCTATTCCATTTGTTGCTACTGAAACGCGCATTAGTGTGTAAAGAGCAGTTGTTAAAGCGGGTCAGCTGGTACGCTTCTCACATTCGGGGCCGATTTCCGACTCGCCCAAATGTGTTGACTTCGCTTCGCTGTAGACGTACTCGACAGCGTCTTTCGTAGCGTCGTTTTTTCCAACTGCTGGTTGCTCGAACGCGTACGGTAAGGGTTCAGTGTGTTACATTGCTGCAATAATCTATAACTTTTAAAATCAAGCTCTCGAGCCACCTGAAGCAACGCGCAAGCAGCAACACCCGCTGGCGCCGCCCTGGTATACCGAGCATGACGTCATGATGCTCCCGGCCAATTGCGGACAACCGCGGCGTTTGCTTGGAGGGCGGATCCGTCGCTGGTGGTGGTTTTCTAGTAAAAACTGCCGTTTGCGTCAATTTCTTCCATTCTTAAGTAGGATAGTCTTGTTCAGCGGACAAAAAACTATAAAATGCGCAAAACATTTCAGCTTACATTTAACGGGATGCCTCTGATAGCGACTGGAACAGCCGCTTGCACTTGCTCTTTTGTAGACCGACGGGATAACGCTTGGGTCGTAGGACGGTTGCCCTTCTTCGTTCGATTTCGCATTTCCCACGTAATGGCTGCTGCACATCTTGGATTTCGCCGAAGGCAGCCAATCCGTGTCATCTTCACTGCACAGGTAAACATAAAAATAAATAAGCATCATACTCTGCTACGCGCATGCAATGAACGATCTGCGGCGCCTTTATCCAACATCACGTATGTGCAGCATGCATGGCAGATGCCAAGAGACATCCCTTTTGCGCATGTTAAGACTTCAACAAGTGCCTACTTCTACAGCATGATGTGCGTAAAAAAAAAAAAAAAAAAAAAAAAAAAAACGGAGCTTAAACTTACTTTTCACGACGAACAAGGCGAATCCAACTCTGCCGTCGTTCGGTCTCCCAATGCCGCGTTGGGAAGCCGTACAATTTTGTTCCAGCAGGTGAAATCGTGTAAGTATTGCTGCAGCCTACAACACAGTAGTGTGTCCGGCTGTTTTTATGCGGCATTTGTGACCGAGAAAGAGGGGCAGAGCTCACTCTTGACGACGCGCACAGCACGGCACAGCACTGCGGGCGCCGTCTGCTCTAGCCTTCATGGCAAGGGACGCGCTAGCCGCCGCGAGGGGCGTGCATGTCGCTCTCGCAATTTTGAAAGTAAGGAAGTACTTACGGCTCCGTTCCAGATGTCAAACAGCCGTCGCCCAAGAAATGCTGGCCCGCGATGCCTGCGAATGCTGCCGATCGAGCTGCGCCGAACGGCCGTTCACGTGGCAACATGCTGATAGAGCTATCGAGGTTGCTTTAAACCAGCGTTTGGTATTCTGAGCAGTCAGATATCGTGTAATGTTGGAACGCAGCAACTTAAGAAGCCGGAATCACGCGCCGGACGCCGCGCCACCTTGTTACTCCGACGGCTCCGGCTCGATGACTAAGTGAGCAAGTACGTTGGCGGCCTTGTGTACGCATTCTTCGTCGCAGAAAAGGGGGTGCTTAGATTCCGTACGAACTTCTTTTTCCATTTTTTTTTTTGGTGTGCTTAGAATCGGGGTGCCTATAGAATCGCAAAAACACGGTAATGCTAGCTTACGACCTACGCGAAAGTGCATTTAAGAATGCTCAGGTATGTAACAATATGCTCATTTTCACACACGGACTCAATAGCGGTTTGTGAATTGTACGCAGGTGCACGAAAAGGGGCGCTTCGCCAAGTTCGACTACGGAGTAGAGCGGAACGTTGAAATCTACGGGCAGGTAAGAACCACTATTCATCATCGTATGTGCGGATGATGTGATGTCAGTGCAGGTCAAATATTACCAGGCGATCAAAATTATTTCGGTGCCTTCCACTATGATAGCTCATTCCATCTTTCTTCTTTCGCTCACTTCTTTCCCCTTCCCTTGTAGCGCGGTTCAGGTGGGCACCCAAAAGTGGGGTAGATACTGTGCCTTTCGTCATTTCCCCACCCTAGTGAGTGAGTGAGTGAATCAACTTTATTGTCCAAAAGAAAGGGCTGTTACCTACGCCAGGTCCTCCCCTCTAGAGGAGAGGCGCGTTAGGGCAGGTGGGAATCCGCTTCAGATGCTGGCCAAAATCCCTTGGATCTCGGCAGCCTCTTCAGCCAATCGAACTGCTAGCAGCTGGTGTTCCGGGGTTGGGCTTTCCAGCAAAGCCTCCCTGGCTTTCCTACTATCAATGTTGTTTGCCCTAGCTGCCTGGGGAATGCGAACAGTCCCATATTATGTGGTTCAAGGTACCCCTCTGACCGCAAACCCTGCAGCGTACATCTTGAAAATCAGAGAATATATATTTGTTTAAGACCGGATTTGGATAAACATCTGCTTGCAGACGCCTCCATGCCGTCATCTATTTTCCATCTAGAGTCTTGTCTGGAGGGGGTAGTTTCAGACGCTGTCTTCTATAATATTGCGTCACATCATAATACGATAGCAGGTGCCCCTCTCTGTTGTAGCCTTCCTCAGCTTGCTCACTCTGACCTGCTCGGCAGTAGAGATCTCGAGCCAGGTTGTGATCAGACTGTTGCCTTTAACAAATTCGTGTGCCGGGGTCCAAATCAGTTGCGTTTGTATGGAGGCTCCCTAGACCACACTTTCCACTCCTCCTCTACACGTCGCGGGGCACGGCGTACGCGTCTAGCAACACCTGTAGTTCTTAGAGGTCAAATGAAATGACCTTGATAATTGTACACGGGAGCAGTAGAGCTATTGCTCTAAAAAGTAGCGAAACTTTTTACGAAGCAGCTCCGCTGGGATTCTTTGCTTTGGTAGCCATCGTAGGCTCTGGTAGCCACCATAGGGCATACACATTCCATTTACGTAAAAAAAGGGCATAAGCACAAACGGCTTAATTATTTTCGCCTTCGCAGGCCACGCCGCCAGAGTACGACCTGAGCCGCACGACAGCTCCCGTGGCCCTGTTCTGGACCGAGGCGGATGCGCTGGTTCCGGCCGAACACCTGCCGTTGCTACGCAACAAGCTTCCTAACCTGGTGCTGAACTTTAGAGTCCCGGACGACCGCTTCAGCCACCAAGAGTTCGCCATGGGTGTCACCGCTAAGGAGGCAGTGTACGATGTTCTAGTGGAAGTCATGCAACGCTTCTCCAGACAAGGCGTTGCTTGAGAGGGATTCAATTCGAAATCTTTGTTTTTTTCGTTCCCGACAAGGTGCGCAAAACCACTTTTGGACTTTGCCGTTCAAAGCGACTGTGTACTTTATTAGGCCTCGCTTAACATGGTCCTCGGTACCAAAAGTTTCTGCAAAATGCTGGTCAATATTGAGGTGAAAGCCAGGAAATCCATTCAGCGTAACAGATAGAGTTGTGGCCACCAGGTGAAATGGCTTTCTCTTGGAATACGTTTTGTATTGATCGTAAAAGAAAAAGGTTTACATTATGAGCTGTACACATGCAGCACCTATTTATTTACTTAGCACGAGATATGTAAAAATTGATGTAAAATACACTCATATATCTTTTGTTTTTACAAGAATAGCCTTCCATCCTGTATTATTTAAAAAATCGAAGCGTGTATGTTAGGTTAAAGAACATGCGGATGATGAACATTCAAGAGCGATGTTGGTAAGTGTATGGCGTAAGGTAGGAAGCACTGAAGAATGCCTGAGGATAAATAATGACTGTGAAGGGCCCAGAGAAACAAGACTAAACCCTGAAGATGTAGCAGCTCGTCTGCTACCTAGTGGGCGGAATGTGGCGTATCTATTCCACACAGTGTGGCGTGCTGCTTATTTTTTTTCGAGTACTTCTTTTATTCCTCTGTCATAAAAAAAGCATTGTATTAGGACGAATGCGCACTCATCCGCTGACCCCCATCGCCCAAGATTCTTGTGCGATATTGTTTGTGCCGTGCTTTCATTGGCTTAGCTGTTTGGTGACGTCACAACCTCGTGACCTTCTGTGCATGGGTACTTCAAATTCAGCCTGGTATACCAGACCCTGACGAAGACAAGTCCATTTGTTGAAACGTTGGCTCGACTTGCAAACTGAGGTTAATATCTTCGGATATGGATTAGGTGTTTGGCGTTAGCTGATTTGTACCGTCCCGAGTCTTTGTTCCATGTCGCGCCACCCTATTCACGTCTTAATGTGTTTTTGTCCTTCTGAACTGAATTATTCCCTCCCGTTTCGTTGTAACCTTAACGGTTTTGGAGCCTCTACCGCATGCTTGGCTACGTCTCATGTTGTGTCTTTCCAAAGTTTTTGCTCAGCCGGATTAAATCAATGTTTGTTTACGGGTTGTGGATGTTTCACTTGTCGGACGACATTATGCCTCGTGGACCTGTCCTTTCGAAGGTTAAGCCTTCAAACGCGATAATGAGCGGAGCCTAATTGCGGTGCTGAATGCGCCTTTCGCCGAGCTGGCGGCGCTGTCCACTCCGAGCCACAGCATGGGGCCAAGAAGAGAGAGCTTAAGGCGTCACAAATCCGTGGTAAGTCAACAAACGGCCCCCTTTCTTTTTGCTCCTCCATCATTTGTGCTACGCTACGCAGCAGAACTTGGGAAGGTGCTGTTGACAGCCATCGCTGCAGAAAAAAAAAAAAAATGGTTTGTTTTCTCGTACGGATACCTTGATTGGGTACTCAGGTCGCTGTCAGCCGTGGACTGATAGCCACCTAGCACGGACCACTTGCATTCTGCCTTTTCTGACGTAATAAATGTTTTGCAATCCAATACCTTGATCGTATTGTGCTCAGCCCCACTATTGCGCACTGCAAATGAGCGTGGGAATTTTTGAATGGTGCAAGGATACAGAGGAGCACTTTTAGTGTGCGTAGTTTCCTTGTGTGATGCATAGAAGCGACAAGTTAGTGGACACATGATGTGCGTATCACGATGTGCACCTTTACAACTGCGGAGCGATGTGTACCTCTACGTTCGCCCGAACAGCGTTCCCTAATATTTGGACCAGATCCCATCAGTTGAGAAGCTCCGAATCAATGGGTGGCTGGTTCCAGCGGTTACTTTTTGATGGATTATTGGCGTGTCATCTGGTAAGAGCCAATAAATGTTTCCATTTATCTCTAGTGGTGTTTTTTTAAAACTTATTTTATCCCTATTTACCTCTCGGAATATTACACCTACAAAATGTAATTATTTTCCGACTAAACATTTGCGCGTGCATCAATGGCGGGCATATTCACCAGGGGTAAATAACATAACCCTACCCCCTCCAAATTGCAGCCTTGTCAGACCATCGTGTTTACCATATATGTGCCTGTACCCCGCAACCGGCCACTCGTAACTGCTCGCCTAAGAAAATAAAAAGAGCACCAACGACGCCCCCCCCCCCCCAAAAAAAAAAGAAAACAACAACAAAAAACAAGAACTAGCAGAGTATTGCAGCTTTTTAAATTATCATCATTATTCTGGGAGCATTCTTCAGGAAAGGAGGTAATTTGTGGGCCATTCCTCTGTCCGAGGGAGACACACACACACACACACACACACACACACACACACACACACACACACACACACACACACACACACACACACACACACACACACACACACACACACACACACACACACACACACACACACACACACACACACACACACACACACACACACACACACACACACACACACACACACACACACACACACACACACACACACACACACACACACACACACACACACACACACACACACACACACACACACACACACACACACACACACACACACACACACACACACACACACACACACACACACACACACACACACACACACACACACACACACACACACACACACACACACACACACACACACACACACACACACACACACACACACACACACACACACACACACACACACACACACACACACACACACACACACACACACACACACACACACACACACACACACACACACACACACACACACACACACACACACACACACACACACACACACACACACACACACACACACACACACACACACACACACACACACACACACACACACACACACACACACACACACACACACACACACACACACACACACACACACACACACACACACACACACGCACACGCACACGCACACGCACACGCACACGCACACGCACACGCACACGCACACGCACACGCACACGCACACGCACACGCACACGCACACGCACACGCACACGCACACGCACACACACACACACACACACACACACACACACACAGCGGGCCGCGAAACAGACTCCTTTATCTCACAGATCAGGCAGGTCCGGAGATGAGGGGGGGTTGTGGTCAGGAGCCAGCAGCAGGAGCACCCGCACTGAAGGCGATCCGGCGAGGAAGAGAGAGGTAGAGAGGCGACGGCGTGCTCTCCCTTTTATAGCCGCCACGCCGGGACCGGTTATCCCGTCGGTGGGAGAGGGAAATGGACAGTGTGGGCAGTGCACAGGGAGTGTCGGGAAGCTGTGCGCCCTTCAAACGTGACTGGCGCGGTCCCCACACATTAAAAGCCTTCAAAAACAGTGGACTTGCAAGTGTTGGTACTCTAAGCTTCTCGTTTTATTCTTTATCTTTCAGTGCATGTTTGACGGCATATAGACTTTATGTATGAAATACTGCGGTACAATGTGGACTAACTGTGGTGAACTTTTTGCGCTTCTGAATGGCAGAAAGGCAGAGACAGGCCATTCATGCCGCTTTTATTTGCCTCTGTGTCTAACCTCTGGGCGAGTGTAACTGCGCTGCCTAAAAAAAAAAAGAAAACATAATCAGGTGGAGACTTATGTTCCGTCTGAAGGGTGTGCCGCGGTACCAGGCCGCAATACCGCGGTTAGGGAAGCGGAATCGAATCCCGGCCTCGGCGGCTGCGTTTCATTGGAGGCGAAACGGAGTGGCGTCCGTGTGCTGTGCGATGTCAGTGCACGTTAAAGAATCCCAGGTGGTCGAAAATTCCGGGATCCTCCACTACGACGTCTCTCATAGCCTGAGTTGCTTTGGGAGTTAAACCCCTCAATGTAAACCCACCAAACCAGACAGATTATTTGAAAGCGTAGCGGTGCTACTTGAAATGTCTAGGGTCGTGCAGATTAACCGTTTGAGTTAGTAGGCTGCCGTTGCAGCGCTTGACGACAACCGCGCCGATTGATGGTTTCTCTATGAGGGCAAAGCCTTTGCAACGGGAGGGAAGCTAGGGCTCTCGTGTGACTGTAAACTTGCGTCTTCCTTATTAATCCTCTAAAAGGTTGCGCAGCTGAAAAGTACCCCTATGACGTCGTTTCAGTGCTTTCTGCAATTACAACAGTATGTCTCAGCTTACTTCACCACCCACCAAACTGTCTACCAAACTGCTGTGAATTAACAGCCGCCTATACTCCACGTCGAATTCGTCAAGTTTTTTTTTTTTTTTTTTTTTTGTTTACGCGGCTGCCTCAAGTGGTCCGAGCTGTAGCGCCCAACTTTGGTCATTTACAGGAATGGCAGCATATCGTTTACGTCACGAAATGTCATTTTGACATCAGCGTATAATGTGTATGCATGACGTATTTCCCGCTACACAACGTCAGCCAATCAGATTTCAGGAAGCGTCCCTTGACAGCAAGCCGTACATTTCACCCTATTCGAAATGGAGGCACAAGTGCTTTCCTTCGTACCGTATATGCCTTCTTTTTTCCCCCATCTTATCTTTGCCATCCAGGCAGCATAAATAGCTCTGATAAAAATTAGTTTGCAGGACCACGTCATTTTGACCTCACTGCAAAAGCCATTTCGACATTTTAAAATTCACGCCACAAATTTGAAACACGTGGCTATTCTGAGAGAACCAACCAGAGAAACAACATGGCGCCGAACGGTGGCCAAAAGCATGTCAGCTGCGTGAAGAAAGTGCACGGTGTATTCTTTCCTCTCGTGTGGCGCTCAATACATAGGGCGAACGGGCCGATGTTTAAACGACAGTGTGTATGAGCACAAACACAAAATTGAAAATCAGTAGTGTTCATAGTAACTTCCCACAATTGTGCACCAGCTTCGACGGGACACGTGTTCTCAACAGGGCTGATGATCTGCTGACAAGGGAAATATTAGAGACGTTAGAAATGAACAAAAAATATGGCCTATTTGAATAGATCGTAACGAGCTTTATTGCCAGGCGAGCTCGTTTGCTAGGGCTAGGTCGGGGCTTGCAGGTAGGCGCTTGTAAGGTAGGCGCTCACTCGAACGACTGGTGCTCGCGTCTCGTGCCGGCGGGCTGGCGCCAGATCTTCTTTTTCTTTACAAGTTAATTAAATATGAAGTAGGTGTGTAGCACCGCTTATTCCCGTTATACCTTTCATGCATTACCACACCTCTGCGATTTACACTTTTCGCAATATATTCCCTCAGCTCACGCAAGAAGTGGCCAGCACTCACAAAGACAAACAGCGCCAACGGTTGCGCTTCCAAAACACACAACACACAAACCTGAGGCCCAAAAATTGCGATCTCTGCCCTTGGTCGGTTGCGCGCGAGCGGCGGTTTCAAAGGGGCCGGTTTCCATGTGTTCCTATGCCACTTCCGAAGAGCGGCCGCCTGCGCGACCTTCATAAATGAACTCGCGTCAAGCTGCCACTTGACCTTGGCCGCCCCTTCGGAATCTCCCCCGCGACAGTGGACCCGCGGTGAACACTTCGTTTCTGGGAGAAGTCCGCAAACTTATCTTCTAAGGCAGCCTTACATGAACTTGAGCGTCCAAACGGCCGCGTCTCTGCCGACTGTCGATTTATGGTCCTCCGGCTTTGCGGTTCTGCCTTTGTAACCGTTGTACTTCAGCACGTCGAGCACGGCGAACCTGCGCCGCAGTACCAGATGGCCCGGCTTCATCCATTGCGATGCGAAGCAAACGCACACACGTTTGTGCAACGCTGCCCAACGACGGCCGCCATGTCTGCAACTGACACGCCCCTCTCTCACTGTCTTACTCGTTAACTGGGTGCAACATGCGGTCGCTCCGCCCCCTCAGTGTTAAGTTGCGTGATGCGGGCGTCGCCATTTTCCCTCCCTCCTCTTCAAGTTCATGGAGAGATAGATGGACACAGAGAGAGCGGCTTCTACTACAGCTTTGCGGTCGCTTCACCTCCGCAATGCTGAGCCGCGAGATGCGCGCGTAGCCACCTTCTCTTTCTCCACTTCAAGTTTACGAAGAGAGAGTGAGCGGCTTCGGACAGACATCGGCGAAATCCGTGATTGCGGCTAGTAGTGCTACGCATTAAAAAAAGTGCCGAATCTTGTGTCAGTGATCTTTCAGCGCTTTTATCGGAAAAGGAGTACACATACCTTGAATGCGGTGAGTAGAATGGGAATATTTGCATTCGTGGTGTTTTGCGTGCTGCGCATGATGAGTCAGTTTCTGGGTGCTTTTATCACATGCCCGTATGTATTTATTCCGTGCAACAAGAAATAAACTCTTTGTTGTTAGCGCGCCCACGTGTGTATTCCGTGTCTTCTTCTTCGCTGGCGTGCATTTTTGGCGCCTTTTTGCAAGATTGTCGAACCAACTCACCCACCATTATGTGCTTAGTGCAAGAAACATGCCCAGCAAGTAGTTTTATGAAATATTCTGCTCCTCAGCAGCACTTCTCATGTAGACGCCCTTTTTGGTGGCCTTCATTTAGGCATCTCCATGAGCGATGAAAGATGTTCCAGAGACGAAAATGTGTCCTAAAAACACCTTTCCCATGAGGCATTGGTTGTGAAGTGACGTTTGCAGCAAAATCTCTGCTGCTGAGGAGGTATGTTCTGAGCCCCGTGGTTCTGAGTTCCAGATTCATTAAGGGATTGTTGTGGTCACCGGTACATACCGCATATATTTGAAATATATGCACCTCCTTCAAGGCCACCAACTCCCGATCAGGACCATTGTCGTTAACTGGACCCTAGGGCACAAGGAAAAGTCAAGGGATAATGCGGTGGTACACTGCGCGGGTGTAGGAAGAAATGTCTCCGAAAGAAACGGCCCCTGAAGTGGCAACTAGGGAAAAACGTCCAACTGGCCCTAAAAATGATTTCTTCCGGAACTCACATGATATATATATATATATATATATATATATATATATATATATATATATATATATATATATATATATATATATATATATATATATATATATATATATATATATATGTGTGTATACATGATATGGCATTCTTTCTTTGTTTTGAGTTGATTGTGATCATTATTTGGAACCCACGTCCTGTGGGAGCCCGAGTTGTTTACGTCATCATCAGCCAGACTATACTCTTTGCAGGGCGACCTCTCCCTTATTTCTCCAATTAACCCGGTCCTGTGCTAGCTGCATCTACTTGACCCCTGCGAACTTCTTAACGTCATCCGCCCACCTAACTTTCTGCCGCCCCAGCTACGCTTTCCTTCCCTTGGAATCCAATTTGTTACCCCAAGCGACCATCGATTGTCCTCTCTTCGCACTACATGCCCTGCCCATGCCCATTCCTTCTACTTGATTTTCACTAGAATGTCATTACCTCGAGTTATTTCTCTGACCCACACTGCACGCTTGCTTTATCTTAACGTTACCCCTACCATTTTTCTTTCCATAGCCCTCTCAGTTGTCCTCAAATTAAGTAGAACACTTTTCGTTAGCCTCCACGTTTCAGCCCCATGCATAGGTGAGTACAGGTAGGATGCAACTGTTTTATACTTTCCTCTTGAGTGATACCGCTGAGCTGCTAGTAATCATCTGCGAGTACTTGCCAAATGCGCTCCACCCCAATTTTATTCTCCTTGTTATTTACCTTGCATGGTCCGGATCTGCATCTACCATTGCAAGATCAAAAAACAGCGCGGCTACTTGGGACAAACAGAGGAGAATAACGGACAGGCGCTGACTAACAACTGAAGTTTATTCGAAAAAGGCACAGGTAATATACACTTTTTTCTCAAGAACCAGGACGCATGCGCTCCCAAACAAGCATCAGTCTAATCATGGGAATCCAAATATACAATCTCAGTGTCATGCAGAAGCACCGATGGCGTGCTCACGCAACTATCCCCTTTTCTATGGATGTGATAGGCTTCCGATAACTCCCTGGTTAGTTGATCCTTATGTCTGTAGATTACATTAGTGTTGTTAAAAAGAGGTGTGCATAGTTTTTTATCAGGATATCTCGGATCATTATTTAAAGGGCAGTCCCTGTAGTGCAGGGCAAGGTTCGAAGATGGGGCATTTTTCAAAGATGCCTTATGTTGGCGTAGACGGGTGTTGATACATTTACCTGTTTGGCCTATATACCTCTTTCCGCAAGAAAATTCAATGTCATACACCACGCCTTCAGCACATGGTACGAACTTAACCTGGTGATTTATTTTACACGACCTCCTCTCGCTTATTTTTTGTTGATTCTTCATTCTTCTGTCCACTATGGCACATATCTTGGCAAGTTTTTTGGGGGCTGAAAATACTACATCAACACAATATCTTGATTCTATGTTCCTTAACCCATGCGACAACCGGTGTACGTACGGGATGACTGCGTACTTCTTTCTACTGCCCTGCTCCTATGGCTGAGAGCTATCTACCGACTTTAGTTTTCTTAAAATTTTGTTACAGGCAAGCGAGATTACCTGATCCGGATATGCCGCCAATCTTAATCTGTCAATCTGCTGCCCAAAACTACTAATCATTTCATGCTCACGCGATTTTGAAAGGGCAGACCCCAAGCACGCGACAGCTATACCACATTTTACCAATTTTGAGTGGGCTGATTTGTAACTAAGTAACGGCTTCTCCGAACGCTGCCGGAAAGCCCAGCATACATGATCTAACTTTAATACTAACCTCAAATCTAAAAATTGCAACTCCTTGCCGCTCGGTACCTCGAAAGTAAACTTCAAACCCTGCCCGCAACTATCAAAGACCCTCAAAATTTCACCAACCTGCCCCATTAAGTCCCCCTGCACAAAAATTAAATGATCATCAACATACCTAAAAACCTGTTTTACACCTACCCCCAAGCTACTTTTTATTGCCCTATCCACATAGCAAAGAAAAATATTACTTAGTACGGGTGTTACTTTTGAACCAATGCACACACCCGCTTTTTGAGCATACAGTTCACCCTCCCATTCCACAAAAGTCGACTGCAAATAAAACATTAACAGTTCCAAAAAAGATTCAACAGACACCCCACAAGCCGAAATAAACTCTTCTTAATCATTATCAATCGTTATACAATTTCTAACATACTGCAGGAGCCTATCCTGAGGAAGAGAATAAAACAAATCTTGGACGTCAATGCTGAACATTCCACTTGAACCAGGGTTATGACACTGCAAATACTCTACAATGGCCACTGAATTAGAAACCAAAAAAGGGTCATCAACTACAAGCGTGTCCAAACATTTCTGCAAGAAACCAGATACGGAGTGTTGCCAGGAGGCGCGTTCCGTAACTATGCATCTGAAAGGAATTCCCGGCTTGTGGGTTTTGGCAGAAAAGAAAATTTCTAAACAGTTTCTCTCTGACTTGTTAACAGACTCCCGAAGGCGTTCCAAATTCGTTTCCTGCAATAACCTCAAAGCTTCACTCTTTTGCTTATTAATGTTAAGTCGGACTTTTTTGAAGTTTTTTGCGACGGCAGCCCCTGCTTTTTCTGTGAAAATATTCCCTGGCACAACAACAAAATGACTTTCCTTATCGGAAACCAATGCACCATGGCCGCCCTAAAGCATTGCTCCAAGCTGCTGGTCCGGTAAAGCTGGTGATCAGCTCGCCTTTTCGCCGCAGACAAAGCGAAGACGAGGCGCCTTTACTGTATTCGTATTGCCATCATTTTTTTTTTTTGTGTGTCGACATAAGAAACCTCTGTAATAAAGTTAACATACATCATTCATCATCACAGCTCGCCACGGGCAAACGCAGTCCCCGTTCGGGGACATTTTCTCCTACTTCGCAAATAGGGACATTTTTTCCGTGGTGTTTGTTCCGGGGCCGTTTTCTCCGGGGACACTTACACCGGGAATTTTTTTTTCCGGGGACGTTTTTACCGGATGCCACACTGCGTAGCCGCCTTGGTAGGTGGGGTGACCAAATTTACCTCTCCACCACCTATATTTATCGTTATTCGACATTGAGCGGGCAACACACCCCTTCTGTTGCCCTTATGCATTATGATACACGGACCAGTCTTCGCAGCCTCAGTCAGCATTCTATGCAGGTGGCCTCACCCTGCCCACCTTTTACGCGCTAGAGCTGTCTCACCAGACGTCAGGAGGTCCTTTAGAATAAGCTCCTCGTTCACGCGGTTTACACGCTACGTATTATGGCTCACTGGTCTCGTTGCACAGAAGAAATGATAACGTGCTCATTCTGCACGACTCTAACGCGAGGCGACATGGCCTCTCTTCTACGGGATTGCCCTGCTTTTGCTACCACTAGATGATCCGAGATCGAGCCCTATACCGTTTGAACTATAATGTTCCCTTCTTGCAATAGACTCCCCAAATGTTATTTGCCAAATGGGCTCCCTCAGTGTAATGATAAGAGTAATGTGAGATGACTGGCGACACCTGCAGCACTACCCCGATGTGAAGAAACTTAGCTGTGCCGCCTGTGAGTTGGTGTAGCATTTACAAACACTTATTCTTTTGTGATAGGTATGGCAAATAGCCCTGCATGCACAAACTGCGGGTGCGACGAGACTCTATACAGCGCCCCATATACAGCGAGGAAAGACAGTGCCTATGCCGTGCGCTGGAGCGTCTAGATGGACGCGCACTAACTGAAATTAAGATCCTAGGTCCCTAGCCACGGCGATCGTCTGCGGTGAAGGCCTCCCAGGCACTGCTCCGCTTTATGAAAAGCACAGGACTGATCGAAAGGCTATGATTTTTTATGTTACGTGATATGACTGTGACGTGATGTGATGTGATATGTCTGTGATGTGACTGTAATGTCATCACCCATCCCTCTCTCACCCACAACTTTTATACCCACCTACCCCTCTCCCCCAGCGCAGAGTAGCAAACCAGCTCCTTTACCAGTTAACCTCCTTGCCTTTCCTTCTCATCTTCCTCCTCCTCCTCCTGCAGCACTGAAAACTCTGTCTAACCTGCGTTAATATCCATAAAAGTGCGCATTCATGCAGTCGTAACGGAACAGGCAACGAGAAAATTAGCCTGAAATAAACGAAACCTATGATCGAAACGAACACACAATTCATACGCTTTCATACAAAACTGAAACTGCTGGATTACCACGAAAGTTCGTAATATGAGTGAGACATATACTACAGTAAGAAAACAATGCTTCTAAATATAGTTACAAGTGCCAGTATGGCTGCTCATGACATCCTACATTTTCTTCCCTGTGACCCCCAACTATATCTACCTAGTAAGCGACAGGGACAACACTTCGCTCCAGCAAGCGGCATTTTTATATTCGGTCGGATGCATCTGGAATTTTTTTCTTGAGGTTTTCAAATAATATGTGGTTGATATAACGCATTTGTTTCACCGGTGCACAGCCGCCTGTAAATCGAAAGTGTTGTGAGGTATTTGGTCACCTTCGCGTGCTGGTCGCCAGTGCTCTCAGCTCCCTTTGTAAAACGAGAAATGGACTGGACTCAAGAGCATCAGCATCAGACGTGCGAAACAAACGCGCCTACCAGTGGCGCTGTATATTTCAACAGAGTGCCGCTCTATGCGACAGAGGCGTAACCGCGCGCCGCGCGGCCAGCCTGCCGGCCTTGACAAGTTCACTTTTCTGCGAAGGGAAATGGCGCGCTCCCTCTCACGCAAACTCACTCACAGGCATGCTCACATATACGTTCCGTTAGGCGGCGTTTGTGACGCGGCTCTATACTTGGGAAACTGTGTTTTGTATGTGCTGGTTTCGAAGGACGCCTGCTGTCCGAGAGGACGATGCGGAAGGGATACGAATGGTGCACAGCCCCACATCTATAAGCTCAGCTCTCTCCTTCTACCCCTACTTGTAGCTGCAGAGGGGAGAGCTCTTTCCGACCCCGGCGACAGATCGAGAGAAAGCTGATATGCAGTTGCACTGAGTCGGCATGCGCTGACGGCGCTCTTAAACGCGAAGCCGCAGATTCCGGAACAAACGCTCTTGCGCCGGGCTTCTGTTTTTCTCCAGCGATCTCCTGTTGTTGACGTCGCTACCCGCGGAGAGAAGGAAAGCCGGGAAGTACATGCCTGAAGCCGTCGCCAGATAGATCAGCAGGTGAGCATGTGCATGGACCACGAGTTCAGTTTTGCCGCAGCAACAATTATGAGCGGAACATTACAATTCATCTTGTCAATTGACCTTTGTCTGATATGCTTCCTGCTATGGGCCTACTCGCCGTTGTCAAGTAAAACAAAGGGCGTTTGCATTTGTTTCAAGAAAAAAATTTACTATGTTCTTTTTTCCTCCTTACAAACTCAAAGTATCGAGTTGTATTTTGCGTGTTCTAGCAGTTTTTCTTTACTTAAGTTTTGTGCAGGGTTGAGCTCACTGGGACCTGCAATTTGCCGGCACTGGAGTGCCACAGCAGTGTACGAATTCCCGATACAGTGAGCGCTTAATGGGGACGTCTTGCAGACGCCACTCCTTTCTGTCTCTGCAGGACCACTTGTCTGCATCTGTCGACGCGCCCGAGTGCACAGGGGCTTAAGAAATACAAGTTCTTATCACTTGTGTTGTGCAAAGCTGACAATAACTGTACGCCTGCCAATTCCGCCACTAAAGTAGCCAGTTTATTCATTTGAACTATTATATACATAAACATGTCGTACAAAGAGGTTAAATCGCGCGCCGCACTCATGGTGGCAATGAATAAACAAATTAATAACATGAAAGAAAATAATGATTTTCGTAGAGCACTTCAGTAATGCGTTGCGAAGTAATACAAAATAGCTATGACGTTGCAATGCGCATCAGAAAATCTCATTGCTGGGCGGTTCTTGCAAATGCGTTGCATGAATATAATGTCGCCGCAGTGGGTTGTTGAACCCGCACCCTCTATCCGAGTCAGAGTGCCATATCCATCAAGGGAAGAAAGATGTTTTTCAGTTTGGTATCAGTGTAAAAAAAAATTTAAAACAGTGATTAACGCCAGAACCCGAGTGTCGTTTCACATCATGCGTCCTTCACTTTCCCTCGGCCAACAAAAAAGAAATCGAATATAACTACACAAAAACGGTTGTACAGGCTAAGTTATATTTGCGTGTGAATTTGAGTAAGCGCCAGTGAGGAGCCTAGATAATGCAAAACTAGGCAAGCGAACCTCAGCTACATGCGTCATATGCAGCCAACGCGGTCAACTTCCCTTCGAGGTTATTATCGCCGGTCGGTCGCCGGCTTTTTCCTTGATCTGAGACAACCACGGCAGAAGCGGGTAGAATGACAGGCCAGCACGCCGCGGGACGATATGCGTCAGAACACTACGCAAAAATAAATTGGCATAGCGTCAAAAACATGTTGCTGAAAAAGCTGCGCGCTGGATAAGGCGACAGAACGACGGAACTTGCTAAATAAACTGTACTGTTGGGCGAACGAACGAGTGTGCACTAAATAGTTATAAAACAAAAATAAACGATGCATAACGCGCTGTAGGAGGACCACACAATGAAGGCGTCGGCGTGTGCAACCAAGATACACCAATAAGAGTTTACTGATTGCACGCGTTTTGGATATCTCCGTTTATTTTCAAACGCGCAATGTAAGCTGCCTGCACTTCTAGCAAAGCATGTATGTGTACATGCTACCTTTTGTGTGAATGTTTTCTTAACATGAGAGCTTTTTCCGCGGCAGTAGCAGCGTGAACTTCTCTAGCTTAGTTTAAGCAGCGCGTTTTACTTTGATTTTGCAGTTAGTTCTATGTTTCATGTTGAACATATCACACTGAATTTTCTCTGCAGCTGATGGATTCCAATAAAGTAGAGAAACAGCTTTCTCTTTTTCTTTTTCATGGAGGGGAGGTGTGTGGTGACCACCGCTTTGACATGACACATAAGGGCATTCAGCTACGCTCTGCGAGTCGTCGCCCTGGGTAGTTCCGATTAACCCAACTACCGGGCAGCGATTCGTAATGTGCAGTGTGTCGGTATTTTCATTGAATTTTTGCAGATATGTAAACGCCGGCTGCCAACAAAGAGCAATGCAGCCTCGGCCGTTATGAATTCCAGTTACGCTATGAAATTTTGCCCTAGCACTGTCGTATCATATTCTGCTGCTGTTCTCTGATTGTTTGTTTCATTGTATTCCTGACAGATAATAAGCACAAAGTGTGCATAACGTATCGCTGTGCAATTGTTTGATTGGCACCGCATGTAAAGCATATATTGTAGAATAGTAAAACAGCTTTCTTAGTAACTTGCGACCACCGTGAGAGACGACAGTGTGCTATTTATGTCTGCTCCGCAACGTGTTGATATCACCTATGCTTACGATTGCGGCATCTGGTCCAAAATCAAATATTTCTATAGAGAAGGGACCTTTGGGTAATGGACTGCGCCTTGTCATTGTCCAGCACTGCCTTTGACGCCTACAAATGACCGACATCTGTCAGTCCCGCAAGGATGTTATTGCAGGGTAGTTGGTGCATTTCTTAAAGTTGGTTTTAAGCGCGAAGTAGCGGGATGCAGGAAACAGAGTAGACAGGACAAAGCGCCACTAACAACTCAGATTTTTATTGATAGACCACTTACGTAAATACAGCAGTTGCTCTTATCAACAAAATTAAAGAAAGCACAGGATTCAAAGAAAGCAGGAACTTAATTACTGGGTTCTTCAGGCCAAGCTCATGCTGTGAGATGGCTTGACGAAATCGGTGCTTATTTGCGGCGGCACTGCAAACTCTGCTTCACTTCACAAGCTGTTATCAGCATCACGAGGCCAGTCAGGAACCGCAGCATTGTGTTTGTACCAGAATCTGGTATGCAGTGGTCGAGAGGAGCGTATCGAGAACGCAATCACGCAGTGCCTCGCCACCCTGACTGGCCCTTACCCGAAGTGATGCAAACGGCTTCTGAAACAGAATGCAGCGGAGCCACTAGGCGCCACTGCGTGGGTTTCGGGATGACAGCCGAGAGACCATGGAAAAAGATGTTTCGACGCTGTTCGTAAAACACTTGCGACACCACGGCAGCGCTGTTGTCATCAGGCTCCAAGGATGTATTTCAGGAATGTTATTTTCTATGGACTATAGATGGGGCCTATGTAAACAAGCAGCCCTGTTTGTTCTGAAACTTAGATGTGCACACAGGCTATCGAGCGTGTTTCAAGCGCTGAGGTTTGTGCCTGCCTGGCTGATTACTGCAAGGCGGCGTGCGTGTGCGGTAATACGGTGTTTTGTCATTCAGAGAGCGGTGCCGGAGGGTGACATAATGATTTCATCCGAGTAGAACTTCATTCTGATCCTGTTTGCATTTATATTTTCCCATAGCCCCTATATCGGCGAAATTAGTAAGATAGATGGGAAACTGGCTAGAATTGTTTTGAACAGGGCACCAGGGATTGACTCATTTAATGCCTTTCATCCATTTCATGCGAACAAACTCAGATCTATATAGGTTTGGGTAATTTTCCCGGGAATACACCACTCATAAAAAAATTTAACAACCACGACCTAAATAATTTCGGTTTCTGACTTCGTGGGAGTTTAAATCTATAATCGTAGTTAAAGTAGCTCACGATAAATGAAATATGTGATCACGGCAAAAAGGAAAAAGGCGCAGCTGGATATATTGAAGCTCACTCAAGACACCATGCTTTGTTTAAACATTTTTAGCTTACTTCTTTTTAGAAGCACCATTAGAAGCAGTTAGTCAATCAGTATACGCTCACTTAGCTTCTGGCCTTGTAATTCACCTATTGGGTCATATCATCCACTGTGTAAGTTATTGACTGAACATTTTTTCCACCAGATGGAATCTATGGACGCCTCTTCACGCCGGCAGTTTCCAAATACCAGAGAGCTATTCTTCATTTTGTATTTCTTGTGTTTGTTTAGCATCCAAGATAAAAAATTATATTATTTACAGCTTGCACGAAGATGCATCATTGACCAACAAGAGCAAGTTTAACGTGGAATTAAAAAAAAAAAAAAGCCCGATTGTAAAAAGGCTGCTTGCAGAAGGATGCTTCCATAACTTCGCCCTATTGGAGGGTTCAGGAGCGTCTTTACGTTCGGGAAAATCGTCATTAGTATAGCAGCAAATTGACTTCGACCTTCTTTAATGCACACCGAAACCTAAACACACAGACCCGCAGCGACCGGTCATTTTGCAAAGTGTTCTGCCAGGAACACACGCCTACGGTAAAGAATATATAACTCACTCATACACGCACATAATCCACGCGCACAAGCGGACGTGCACGCAAAAGGAAAAAAGAAACGCAATCGCGCGCGCGCACAAAATTATATAATTATACCGCTTGACAAGGACTACACACACGACAGCGCATAATACAGTGCACCCTTGACTCACTCAAGTGAAACGCCAGCTTCGTACACGTTCCACGACTCGAGTGCCCCGATAAGGGGCAAAAAGAGCTCCATCCGATTCAGATTGTTTGCCGGCTCTTGCAGATAAAGAGCAGGTCTCGAGCCGTCCGACACGCCAGGCCGCTGCCTCGACCCGTCGCTGGAGAACGCTGTCTCCTGGGCGCCGAGCTCCTAACCATGGCGCTGTTCATCAAAGGAAGCCTGGTGCTCGCCTGTGTTGCCGTGCAGCTGCTGTCATGCGCTGCCGAAGACGGATGCCGAGTCCCTGGGTTTAAAAACGGAGGTCCTGTCGACCCGGATGCGTGCAGGAATGTCGTGAGTACACCATTCATTCATTGGTCTGGGTTGGGAATTCACCTGTACTGTGATCGTGCTACACCGCGGTCATGGAGGCCAGCATGAACGCACGGACACAAGTAGCACAGAAGCCAGTAATGCTGCAGTTATTTATTCATTGAAGTCTAGCGCAATACAACAGGGACATGTAGAGTCAAATCAGCCCGTTAATAACACTGCAACTTTGAAACGATATTGTTTCATGAACTTGGAAGAGGACAATTTTAAACTTAAAGTAAAACAAGTTTTTGGACAAGTTGATGACATCTTTGATTCATAATAGAATGCGAAGGAACAATAACACAAAAGGAAAAACATACAACACAAATACAAACGCTGCACTCCCAGTTAGCTTTATTTGGAACAGGGTTTGCAAATATAAAGTTTCTTCACATCTGCGCGCTACAGAGACATAAAAAGCCACTTGTCAAACGAATATCAGAAGATCCTCTTATCTTCCTGTCGGGATAAAGGTTAAATTCTGAAGTGTACATAAAATTGACGCGTCGCTAATAGAGACATTGCCTTTTTCGTTTATGTGATAGGTTTAGGAGTTCTCGTGTCATTCTGTCCTTGCTCCTGCCCACAATTCTTGCGCTGTCGAAACGTGGCGCACACTTTCTGCATGAGTGGCACTTCTCAACCAAGTGCACGCTTTCTTTGCTCCTTAAGTTCTTTCGGTGCTCCCCAAACCGGTCATTGATAGATCGGCAAATCTGACCGATATGCACTTTTCCGCACGTATTGACAGCTTGTAGACCACTCCTGAAGCGCACTACACACATAGCATGATGTGCTTTTTTTCCCACACTCGCCTCTTGCCTCCTTTCCAGAGATGGGAGGACACAGCTTAGAAAGCTTCATCGTAGCCGAAACCACCTGTTCGCAACGGATGGATGGATGGATGGATGGATGGATGGATGGATGGATGGATGGATGGATGGATGGATGGATGGATGGATGGATGGATGGATGTGGATGGATGGATGTGGATGGATGGATGGATGGATGGATGTGGATGGGTGGATGGATGGATGGATGGATGGATGGATGTGGATGGATGTGGATGGATGTGGATGGGTGGATGGATGTGGATGGATGGATGTGGATGGGTGGATGGATGGATGTGGATGGATGGATTGATGGATGTGGATGGATGGACGGATGTGGATGGATGGAATATAGGAGCGTCCCCTTTGAAACGGGGTGATAGCAGTAGCTATCATGCTCATTTTTCTCCCTATATCTTAATTATTGATTTGGAATGGTTAACTAAACTATCATTCTATTTATTAAATTTTTGTTCCTACATTACTAACATTATGTCACTTCTCTGCTTTTAAGCCACCAATCTTCCAGTCGTTTTTTGCTAGTTTCCACCGCCGGTTTATTCACCCGGCCACTGTTATCTCTAAACCCAAGAGCATCAGGGAACAGTGATTGCGCCTGCATCAACTTCCGGATGGATACCATTATGTTCGAGTATAATATGGTCAATTGTTTCACTGGAGTTTCCACATACAGCACATGCGTCATCTCCATTGTTAAATTTCTTTTTGTAGCTGCGTGTTCTAGGGCACCCTGATCTAGCTTCAAAAAGTAGGGCACTGTCTCTTGAGTTATCAAAGAAATCTTTCGTATCTAATTAAATGGAGGCTGCCATACAGTATCAAACGACGAAAGTGTAATTGTGCTCACCAGTGGCATGGTTCATTTCCTTGTAAAAAGAAAGAAAAAAAAAAAGAAATCTGGGCTTAGAACTGAGTTTATAACTGAATAATGCTCCAACCAACCCCGAATGACTACTATTACTGATACAAAAACGAAACCTTAATTCCTTTTTCTTACGAACTGTATACAGAATATTTGCAGTTTCACTAGTGACGCTCACCTGAAACGTTTTTTTGTTTTTATCCGCCAGGGTCAGCAGTGAAATAAGCGCTGACTCATCTCATTCATCAAGAGCGGGAGGGAAGCGTAGCAGAAACGCAGAGATACCTACCGCCGCATCACTACGTTTGAGTCGGTGTTTTCCATCCGCGTGGGACCGTTAACTGGCTCAAGGCCAACTGATAGCGCAGCGACGTGGTCGATTGTCCCCGCCAAGTATTGCAAGCAAGCCGTCGAATACAAAACAGACAGACCTCTGTACGCACATTGCAAACCCGCACACAGGCCACGCTTTTGACGAAAGTGTATTTAAGGAAATAGGAAATAATGAATGTTATCAGTAGACGTTCACTTTTTGGAAAGTAAAGTGCTATTCGGGACGACGCAGTCTTCACAGATCGGATACGCTGATGCCATTGTGCTGTTTTGCTCTTCTGTGATTGGTTGAAGTGTTCAGTGACCGAATAGAAATGCGTCTCCTTTGAGGCCATCTTTTTGTCGGAGACGTTTTCTGGCTCTAATTATCCCTTCCCGACGCACAAGTAACTAATGACTTAATTGGTATCCAACGAGACTGTTGAAATCATCCTAAGCAGTTTTCTTATTGGTGGCAGCTTTTATCGACATAGCGTTGTTTTCGTTTAGCGGTCATCTGTTATCGCCGGTAGAATGCTGGCTTATCGCTCTGCTTGAAGGCATTATCGGTAGCGGGTTCGGGAGACACGACTAGACCGCGCAGGGAGGTTTGTGATCAAGCACGGTGGCTTCAGTGATATTCGGGTCTGCTGACGACTTGCTCCTGTTTGGATGCGGTGCTCGATTGGTGCTCAACCCAAGGTTGCGGGATTGAGTTCCGGCTCCAGCGGTGACGTTTCAATCTCAGGTTATCGAATTTCAGTTCCTGCTAATGTGTCCTTCATAGCTCGTGCATTTCGGGTACGCTAAACTAGCAGTTGCTTAACCTAAATTTTAGGCGGGGTTCATTTAAATGTCGCTAACGTTCTTGAACTTCCTCTTATCCGCTTTGGTGGCAGACGGAAATCATCAGAGACAAGGGCTATCCCGTGGACGAGCATACAGTGGTGACCAGCGACGGCGTTGTTCTCCACATACAGCGCATCCCCAGAGGTCGCAAGGGTCATGCCAAAAGCCGCCGCAAAGGCCCCAAGTCGGCGGTCTTCCTGCAACACGGCCTCCTCAGTTCTTCCGCTGATTGGGTGATGAACTTCCCTAACGAGAGCATCGGTAAGCACTGACACAGCTGCTGCCCGCGACTCGGTTGTTGTGAAAAATTAACTTCGAGGGTTCGATATTGGAGCTAACCCCTGAACTGGCGGCATTAGGTGAGATGCGAACGCTCTTGTGCGCTGATATTTCAGTGCACGTCAAATTACCGCAGCAGGTCAAAATAATCTCCGGAGCCATCAACTGAAGAGTTCGCTGTTTACAAAATAATGACCTACTTGCTTCGGCACTTCCCTGTCACTCGTGAGGATTAAGAGGAACCCTATAGATTTGGACGCTACGCAGGTGACACCAGAGGACGCCAACGTTCCCTTAAATGGGTTCCCTTTGTTACGGTGTAGCAACTATGTGAATTTATTACCTGCAGCAACCAACGGCTTGAATTGCGCCAAAGTAACCCTAAGTTTTTCTTTGTCCTTCCACCGATGCAGCTTTGTCATTTGGCATTTATTCTGCGTAGCTCAAGTTGATGTTTGAGTAGAACCGAAAGAAAGAAGCACAACACGTGCTAATTCACACATAATCGCATTATTGGCACTCTAATTGGAATCAGATCATCTGGTTCTTGGTTTTCTTATTCATGAAGTTTATTGTACGTAAGGGGAAACGCGGTGATACAATCAGTGCATCAGACGCACCAATGTGACGACATACATGGGCAGTGTCCAGCACTATCTGGCTATCTGTGGAGTGACTCTTTAGCTTTCGCTTTTGTTATGAATAAAGCTACATAGTACTCAAAAAGAAGCTAAAAAATGTTCATTTCCACGCATTTCTTTTCACACGTGTCGCCCTTTGTCACATCGGGCAAAAGAGCACAGGGCCGAAATTTCAGAGTTCCAGCTACCTGCGCGCAGCTCTACTTACAATTAATAGATAAATAGAAACTAATTTCAGCTCACCACCTTCTTTTGACAAGACGTTTCTGTATCCTTGTCGAGAACACGTTACCAAGGGCGCTATCGGCTGCACTTGTCATGAAGAGTACGATTCAACTCCAGCATTAAAACAAAAACGTTTAAAATTTACGGCATCACAGCTTCCTTCCAGAGAATATGGCGTGACCTAACATTAGCCAAAGTGATCACTATCAGCGAAACGCAAAGCCTTCGCACTATTCAGATCAAGGTATTTATGAGTTGCCTCTTTCGACAGAACAGCGATCACCTTCGCGATTGGATGTGCAGCGAGGTCCTTGGTGATAATATCACTACAAGAACAGTGGAAGTTCATGGAATACGTATAAGAAAAAACAGTACTTAAGGCTCTGCGTTGCTTATTACAGCACAGCACCACATAACGAACAAAACAACGCACAAAACAGCATGATACGGAGCCCCCTGGGCTTTTCAGACATGGCTTGTTGCGGTTGCTGCTGCAGGATGAAATAGCTCAGCAGAGGGGAAAAAACAAAGGGACATACAAGAATAGCGCGGGTTATATGACAGATAAATTTATGGGGGCTTCACTTGTTAAAACAAGAGGATTAACTTATTTTTCATAAGGGCTAAAATCCTTGAATCATTTGGCTCCAGAGAGCTGTAAAGGACTCTAAAGCCTAAAAAAGTTGATTACTTCCGTGGTCTCTAAGCGACTTCATAAATATCGAGAAATTTAGCTAAAACATTGTTCCTTGTAATAGGATCCATGAAAGGCCGATGCAAATTCTTTCCTTCCGACGTAAGGGATTTCCATATCATTTCGTTAAAGCTGATTGAACATAAAGGTTGTGCCCTTCGGGTCTGCCGCTTTGTTTTTAGTCCTATGCTACGCTATATTTTTTCCAACTTTTTTAATGGCTCCTTCGTCGCATTATTTTTCAGCGTACATCCTCGCTGATGCGGGCTATGATGTCTGGCTTGGAAATGTTCGAGGCAACACATACGCGAGTCACATCAAGTACACGAAGAAGGACAAAGAATATTGGGACTTCAGGTGTGTGTTTTATTTCAATCTTTCCAAACGTATGTCAATTTATTCTCTATATGGTGAAAGGACGTGCTTCCCGCATTTTTGTCCAGCTGATTGACTGGAGTTCGGCCGCGCATTGTCTAAATTATGGTTAGTTTAAACGAATTTCCAAGTCTGCGCACCATACACTCAGACGCTCGGCGTACTAAGAGTGTTATCGATTGCTCACCGTTCGCATCCCTACTCAGCTTGCGAAGGGGTTCGGCTTATTCAGATGCTGCGAGATCTTCGCAAAAGCCGCATAGAAGTCTGATCTCAAGAATCCAGCCAGCGTGGACATTAGTAGTAGTGGTTCTCAGTGCGAACGTCTTAGTGAGAATTTGACTTTCAGATAAGGCCACCGCAGGTCGCTTCTTTCGGGAGATAAGTCCGAGCCGGCTCGAGGGGGCTGAAGCACGATGCTTCAAAATCAAGGTTTCTGGGCTCTCCCTTCTTTCTTTCCTCCTAACTCCTTCTTTCGCGCGTTCTGACTGGCAGCTTCGACCAGATGATCAAGTACGACCTACCGACGATGCTCGACTACGTGCTCAACGTGACGGAACAGGAAAAGTTGTTCTACGTGGGGCACTCACAGGGAACCCTAGTACTCTTCGGGCTACTCTCGGAAAGGCCGGAGTACAACGAAAAGGCGAGTGTACTGCAGGCGAGGCTTGTTACTCGCGATGCTACCATTTAAAACCGCCAAGTCTGAGCATTACAGCAGATGCATCCACATATGACTTGAAAAGCCGACGCTTTTTGCAGTTTCGGCATTGTAATGCCTGCGCACCGACAATCGTGGCAAAAAATACAAGAAACAGACAATGCGCACGCAGTTGTTCCCCTTGCTGGTGGGTGCTTTAAGTTTGCCGCACAAGTTAATTGCCAAACGATTTCATATTTGTATAAGCGCTCTGCTGGCTGTGCACATCAGGTGCCCCAAAATCAATCATGAGCCTGAGTTTGCAGTCAGAGCCAACGTTTCGACAACTGTACTGGTCTTCGCACAGACGAAGGCAAGTCCACTTGTCTAAACGTTTACTCTGCTTGTAAGCTGAGGCTCCTACTCTACCCTTGCTCAGTGCTCTTTCATACTATGTAGCCATCTTCTTTCTCTCGTTCTACCCTCGATCCAAATCAATCATGTCAGACAAAAGACAAAAACAACTACGTTATCGGAGTTTTTAAGTTAATTGCAAGTACAAAATATATAAGGCAATTTTCCATTCTGGCGGTGGTGTGATATAAGGGAACGAATTGGTTCAGGTAATCTCTGGTATCTCTCAAGAACGCCCTCCTGTCCAGCTTCACGCACGGTGCGGTTTACAAGCGATGTTCTCCTTGATTTGCCGAAAATTGGAGCTGAAATTAATTCAAGCGTAGGACTACCTCAACCTCCTTCTTTTTTTTTTTTTTTTAATCAAGAGCGGGACAATTTTGCTTGAGTTTAGTTTCGTTAACGCACCCTCAATAGTGACACAATACTGTTTCCTGATTTTGGATGGCCGCGAGGGAAAGAAATCGGAAGGACTAACTTTTATACCATTCTGTGGATTTCTAAATTACAGTTCAGTTTTTTTTTTTTTTTCCACTTTCTAACTGCTTGAAGAATCTTTAAAGAGACAGTCGAGGACAGAAAATATTACTTCGGTATTTTGTGAGGGGAAGGGCTTAACGTTTTTCTAACGAGATAGCATTTAAGGGCACGTTACGCAGAAAATCCGGCGCCGGCGTTGTGAGCGAAAAATCACGAGCGCGGCACTGGCATGTCGAAGCTCTGATCATTTGATGGCTTGTAAGATTTAACGAAACCACATGATACATACATAAAAGTATTTCTCAAATTCTTTACTTCATTCAGTATATCGCAGAGAGGCTTAAATAGCTGCGTTCAATTTTCGAACTTAAAGTATCGTAATCGTGCTTAGAATTTTTTTCGATACGTTTTTTTCAATTCTGGCTTATGGTGACGGCGATACCGTTTTAGCCGAAGAAGCTGTATGCGCTCTTGCGTGCTTCTCTGGGCTAATTTATCTCGCTCCTCGTAATGGAACCACCGAAGCTTTAATGACTCCGTGGCATACATATAAGCGCGCATGCGTGAGTTCGGTTCATTGGCGAATGATAGAAATGGTTTGTACAGCGTTATCACCACAACATTCTGCAGCAGTTCATTACTAAGAAGTTGAGCTCACGAATTGACACCTAGAGTGAGGCGGTAGCAGGGTGCGATCTATGCGGGGCCAATCATGACGTAATGATCGAGTAAGGGTAAGAAAAAAATGCCTGTTTTGAAGTTAAAGTTTTACTGGGCTAGCTGCAGCGCGTTTCACGTACGCCACAGTTTGACCTTCAGCCGACCTTCAGCCCACCTTCAGCGTCGTGACTAGCGGCGCGCAGCCTGCACGCCGCCCGCTTCTTCTTCTTCTTCTTCTTCTTCTTCTTCTTCTTCTTCTTCTTCTTCTTCTTCTTCTTCTTCTTCTTCTTCTTCTTCTTCTTCTTCTTCTTCTTCTTCTTCTTCTTCTTCTTCTTCTTCTTCTTCTTCTTCTTTTTCTTTTTCTTTTTCTTTTTCTTCTTCTTTTTCTTCCTCTTCTTCTTCTTCTTCTTCGCACGTGTGGTGCACGGAACGGGCGGGACTCGATTCTTCTGCTGCTGTTTCGCTCTTCTCCTACATTGCCCACCTGCTCCTTCTTCTTCTTCTTTACACACCTGGCAAACTTTATTCGTACCGGTACATATATCCACAAGTATACATCGTTGCCTGACACACTGCCATGCAGCTTTCCAGTCCCCTGCCTACCCGTGCGCTCCACCTCTCCCGCTGCCCATCTGGCTCACCACCTGCGACCTCCCCCTTCAAAATGCCCTCGACACCTTCGTGTCGTCTAGACCCGACTGTGGTGTTTTTGAGGTCCGCAGACATCCATGAAGGGGTCCCACGCGTTCGTTTCGTCTATTTATGCTTAGCCGCGTTAAACATTTTCTTAATTTTTCTTTTACACTGTGGCGGAGTAGAACAGACTTAGATTATTGCCTATAGTGTCGACAAAAATATTTTGCCAGGCCCTCTCAGCCAGGTGGAAAAGAGATTACGCGCCGTTAGATTTCCACCTTGCAAAACACAATCTCCTCTTTCCGTGCACTGCGCGTGAGCTGGCGCGTGTTGTCGTCGTCTTCGGCCGGGTTCTTACAGCACCATCGTAGGACGCTAAAACACTGCTCCGCTTTCTGTTTACTTTTCTTGCAATTTTTTGGCAACGCGCAGCGGCGACTCCTTACAAAGGAAACAGCTGTCATTGACATTACTATCCGCATCATTACCACCTCAGCTGCGAATAAAGTACACCTTCAACTGGCCCTGATTTTCTGCAAATAATTTTTTTTTTTTGTTGCCCTCATAGCGTTTGAAAAGTTTGAAATCGAAAATACGACCTGCGCGGAAGCTCAGTCCAGTAATACGACCCCATCACCGATTACCCTCATTGGTTTGCTCGCTGCAACGAGCGTTTTTCGCCTTGTTTCTTTGTCTCACGTGTAAAGAAAATAACCTAAACAAAGAACGCGTTCAGCGTCCGCCTGTCTGCACTTGGGCTTGAAAGGGGGAAACTTTGTTCGTGGCCGCCGCTTTGAAGAGCAACAACCCTCATACTTCGCCAACTATTGAGAGAAGAAAAGCCCGTAATAAAATATGATTGATGTCGCCTCGCCTTCCAAGGGCTTTTAAGTCTCCTTTGATAGTTATCGATCATCTTCGTTGCTACGCGACAGCTAAGTCATTTTATGCGACTGTCTGACGATCGATGTACCAGCAGCATCCTGGGTGTCTGTCGCCTTGCCGTCATTGTTAAATGGCCCATCAAAGCTTTCTTTTTTACTTTCCTTCTTTCTTTCTGATTTTATTTCTTTCAAGTACGCGTAATCCCTTTGGCTTCGACA
This sequence comes from Amblyomma maculatum, assembly GCF_055883805.1. Lineage (NCBI taxonomy): Eukaryota > Metazoa > Arthropoda > Arachnida > Ixodida > Ixodidae > Amblyomma > Amblyomma maculatum. The sequence goes on along the minus strand of NC_139346.1, from coordinate 210,248,853 downwards.
CCAGGGACAGCGAATCGGCAAATCGTTCGAAAAGACAACTACGTTGCAAATACTGGAGGAGGCCAACAAGCAGCCAGATAAAGAGCATTGCGTGAAGCAGCGAAGACATGAAAGTCGACTTTTTCAAAGTTTTGCTTAGGCGACTAATGGCGTCGGCTTATGCGCAACCTTGCATTTACTGCAGCCGCTTCCACATTCATGTTAACATTTCACCCCGAATGTGCTTGTTAGAGCTCAATTTTCGGATAGAAGTTAGAGTTCAACGATGCGATATTTAATCTGGGAAAAGTCTTGCTTTTACATTGTGTGTTGAACAGTAACTGTTGGATCATTTTAGGATTTTCCATTTTTATTTTCTGGTTTGTTTAAAAGTACTAGAGAGTCTATTTAAATGTCACTGTCATTAAAGGGCAGCATTACCAGCAAGCCTAAAAGCTGCTTTGTACATAGTCTTCTTCCATTAGTTTTCACACTACCGGCACAACAGCTAGAAGCTTCTCTCTCTCTTTTTTTTTTTTTTTTACAGCTCCCATAAGAAAAAAAAAAAGAGGAGGTACATTGAATTACAGGGAATGAAAGGAGCGGTATTTGTCATACTCCACGGCGGACGCTTGAACCGCGCCGTAATCGACGGGAAGAAGTTGGGAGTGAAACAAGAAAGAGAGAAACAGATACCGCATTGGTGGCCTCCAGCATAATTTCGATCATCCGGGGATCTTTAAAGTGCAATGTGGCTTCATTTCCGTTTCACCTACATCGTAACGCGGCCGCCGTGGTCGAGTTCGCCATACCCAAGTAATCACCACGCGGCGGGTTGCAGTTCCCGTTCGAGAACCCATTTTGTCCGATTGATAAGGTTGTGATAAGAGATATTTGGCCTTGTATGCAGCCTTGTGAGAGAGCTCAGCAAGTGGATGTTTTCTGAAATGACTCCTTGTTTTCAGGGTAGAAAGGTCTAGGAGATAGGTAGTCAAAGGAACCTGAACAAGGAGTGAGGCGGAGACTCCGTCCGCTAACCAACGTTCCCTTTCAACAAGTGGATCTCTCTTTATATGGGAAGACGAAGAAATGGCCATTTGTCGAAGCGCTGGCTAGCGAACGGAGGCTCCTCACTAACCCTCGTGGCTTGGCAGAAATGCAATGGCTGAATATCATTTTGCCTGCACATTTTTACATCGAAATGACGAAAGCCGTAAGCTGCGGTATTTGTTTTGCTCGCCATTTACGTGGATGCAGCGACTGCTAAGGAAAACCTTTCTCTGGAATGAACTTTCAGCCGCAGCTTGATTTACAGAGACTCGATCCCGTAGGAAACACATGAGCTAGCTTAAAAATAATTAAAGGTTGACAAAATGAACGCCATTATTGAGGCAGTGCTTGCGCTAGAATTAGTGAACCTCCCTTTTGAGTCCCCTGTAAACAGTTTCAGCTGCTATAGACGACCTATCTGCGCTTTTGAATTTGATTTCGCAAAGGTGCATGTGTAATTTGGAGGTTTCTAAAAGTTTCTGGGTGGGTGACTGGTCGAGCCTTCCCGATGTCTATGGAGGAAATCTGAAAGTTGAGGTTGGTACGTACGTAGTTGGTGGACGCTCGTAGGTAAGGGATGTACATTCTTTGCACGTGAGGCGTCAGACAAACGAAGGGGGCCTTCACATGCCAACGCGAAATACTGACTTCTTTTTTTGCGATAACGAACATCCTATTGCGAACGCTTAAAGGTGTCATACATGGTTGCGACCACAAAACTAACTTCCCTTTTATGGAGGCCAACTCATGTACTGGCTAATTTCGTTAACCATTCACAAACTTGTATTATAAAAACTACGAGGGATGCGTCTGTGCAGGTAGGTTTTGCAGCAATGTCGAACATCACAGACGTGATAAAGCTTGAATAATATGTGATCAATTAACCAGAACCAGCTAATCAGCATCCTAAATGCTTTAAGGGGCAATACTGCTGCGAAAGTGAAGGCGTCCACATCAAAGGTGAGCGCCGCTTTTACAATTCCCTTCATAAGCAGTTTGGTTCAAACCGTCGAACGTCAAGAATAAGCATCTGCAAGCTCGCCGAGTTAGTTATTTAGTATTTCACATTAAAATGATATCGTCTATTGTAAAAAATATTTGCATGACTAAAACATCAATTAATTACTGAGCGCAAATTGCGCTGCAGAAACGAAGAGCCCAAGAACAAGAAGAACGAAAGGACAGAGCGCTCCTCCTCCCGCCATCATGGTTCTTGTTCTCTGTCTCATTGTGCTCTCGTTTCTCTAGGTATAGGCAATATCAGTTAACTCCGTACGAGGTGTTGGGTAAACTCATGTGTTGTCGCAGCTTTATCGCATCAGAGTCCGTACTCCGAGTTCAAGCCGTTTTTAGAAGTGTCGTTTTCTCCCTTACCTCAAGATATCTGATTAGTGGAAAAACTAGAACCGGAAGTCAGTTCGGTTGCAGCCACTTCCAGTTCCAGCGTTTCCCCCAATCAGATGAGGGCGGACACGGAGAAAAGGACACTTATGAAAGCGACGCAAACTCCAAATACGGACCTAGGTTTCAAGATAGTCCTGTTAACATTTTGTTTTGTCTCTTCCTTTTACAGATCCAGTTGTTTTCTGCGCTTGGGCCAGTGACGACAGTGACGTACATGACGTCGCCTGTTCGGCTCCTGGCTCCGTTCGCGAAGGATGCAAACGTGGGTGCTTCCTGCATTCATGTATTCTCTCTTCTGTGACAGGTGTTAGCATATATTTATACTTGATCCTTTATTTAGCTTCGTTTTCTCCTAACATCACTTTTAATTTGTTGGCTAGCGTTGACTTCTGACGTTATTGCATTAGCGCAGCGTGCTCAGTAACATCTCGATTCTGCGCAGTCGAAAGTATGCAGTGTTAAGTCTGAACGAATGTATTAAAAGCTTTATATATCAAAAAAAGTTATCTAAAGCACAAAAATGCCTTCCTTCTTTCATTTGAAGATTTGGTGTTCATAATCATTCCTATCGTTTACGTGAAACGGCGAAGTAGTGATCAGAGCAGTGAAAACTGTGGGCTGCAGCAGAACAACTGAGGTCGACGCGTCCTGTCTCTCATGCACGCAGCTGCTGTTCAGGCTGTTCGGCGTGTACGACTTCTTGCCGAACAACTGGTTCATGAAGCTCCTGGCTGACACCATGTGCAAGTACCACGTGCTTCGAGAAGTGTGCGAGGACGCCATTTTCTTGATCACTGGCATTGACATGCACGAGTTCAACATCGTAAGCATAGCGATGAAAACTTTTTAGGGTGATATAATCCCGATGTCTGTCAATTACTATGTAGAGGCACGTTAGCGCGCATGTTGGACGAAGGAAAAACAGACAATTGAAATTTTCTTGCCAGACCCGGGTACACAAGCCGCGCTTAGAGTGTGAGTGTGGCTGCTCAAGTGTAGAGGGTTAAGCAAATTATCTGATAGTTTATCACTGACCAGCCGCACTTTCGGAACAGAAACTAGTGATTAACATTGCTTGTTTAACTTGCAGTCGTCACGTCGCAATCCTCAAAAACTATGGTTTAAGGTTAAAACACTGATAAATAATGTTAATGCAAGTAAGGTGTAGCCAGCACCATACATCATATGGTTCATGCTGTCATAAATGCACTATAGCCGCCTACATGCTCAAAAACTCGGCGGTCTCTCGTTAGCTTTTCTTTTCTTGCAACCTATCTCTTGTTGACTAATGCAACCTCGATGCGTTGTAATAAGCGTTGTCCCGCGATAAATCAAAGAACCATGCATGTTTCTTGAAATTGCGTTCTTGGTGGCTGGAAATTTCTACTAGGGATGATCGGAGGCTTTTTTCCGCTATCTTTATTCACTGTTGATTGCCATCAGCTTGCTCGTCTGTCGCTTTGTCTGTTCCACCTCGCAGACACGCCTGCCGGTGTTCATTAGCCACACTCCAGCGGGGACATCAGTCAAGAACATGATTCATTTCGCTCAGGTAACGTATACGTAAAGAATTTCATGCCATATTTACCTTTCCCTGAAATATATATGCCTTTGAGCTCGCTGCACTTACCTGAAAATATTGCAGACGTAGTAATCGATAAGCACAGTAGAATAACTGCGATTTTATGGATCACACTACCTGTTTCAGGGAAGTCCACCTGTAATTTTTAAAGATATGTTTTTGCGGTGAAAAGATGACTTCTTCAAAAAAGCAATACCAGTGGCCACGCACTTTAGCAAGCAGGTAAATATCAATAACTAAATCCTTATAGTTAACTTCTTATCTATTATAGATAGGCACCTGGCTGCAATTAGAGATTTGGGGGTGAACGTTATCAATAGCTGCATCAAACCTTACAATTTCAAAATAAATATTACCCACCCCTCTGTAGCTGAACAAAGCTCGGTCATTGAGGAAATTCGAAAATCACGCGCCTTCGTTGCGCGCAAAGTGATGTCCATCAATGTCCCGTGACCTTTTAGGCAGAAGCCATGAGTAACGGTGAGCAGCCAGCGTGGCCGGCCGGCTGGTAAAGGGAAGGTCACGTTACGCATTGGGATTGGGTAAAGGTACATGAAGTTACTACAAACTGTTTCATCTTCATATTTGTAAAATGATTACAAAGGTGCAGAACTCGATTCTGCTTCTCTATAGGATTCTGATAGCGACATGGACAGGATATCATTCTTTTTTTAATAACATTTCTGGGCAATAAATCATGCCTCTGGTTCAAGGCACCACATAATCCCTTTTTTTTTCCCCGTTCTTTTTTTTTTTTTTTTTGTATCAAACAGCTTGTTCGGGAGAAGAAGTTCCAGAAGTTTGACTACGGCTCTCGGAAGAACCTCATTGTTTATGGTCAGGTTGGTGTCGATAAGAGCTCACCTTTTTGTTCAAAGTGAGAGCTTTTTGAATCAAAGTTTTTGGCGGATTGATATGAAACACGCACTGCCCTAGCGAGGCTGCCCCTTCAGCAAGTATACATTATACGCATGGCAGTTTCGATAGATGAAACATCAGCCAGGGTTAAACGTGACGCATATAACGTGAGAGCGTTTTTTGTGTGTATGTTATTAAAACGTTTCCGAAACGAATTGTAGTCCGCGAATAAAGCAACAGATAGCCGGAGGTAAGCAGGTGGACAAGTCTTTCGATGTCAGACTCCGTTTTATGTTCATATCATTAAGGGGCGGGGGGGGAGGGGGGGGGGGGGGGTTGGACTAGGTCCTTTTAAATATGCGAACCGGTTGAATTAGACGAGAGATGATCAGGAGAAGTCGGTACTTGATTTTGAAGGAATAGAGCCAACTTTTGACCAACAAAGAATCATACGACAGATGAAACATGTGGTACAGGTCCTGTTCGCCCTTTTTTCTGAGAGATCTGTGTAACTGTATAGGATGAACTTAAAATAAATGCGTTTCAGTGAAACCTGCTATAAGTGAGAGCATTTTGACTGCTCACAGAAATTTTGCACTACAATTAGCGATGCTCTTGATAGGCCTCTGTAAAGTGAGCGGCCAGGAGCTGCCAGAGTCTCGTATGAAAATTTTGCTGCTCCCTGCTTTTGAGGTTGTAGAAATGTCATACAGTTTCTACACAGTCTAACGTTGTAACTAGCACTGGTCACTAGCAAAGCTGTACACAAACTGACTGATAGCTGCGAGAGAAGAAGAGCTGTGGTTTCCAACTGGCCTAGCTTCAGCCTTTCAAAAGGACAACCTCAATAATTTTACAATTTACCCCGACGCAAATGAAACACGATGAGTGGCAAAAATGACAACTTCGATATATAAATCCTTTTCCGGCTTTGTGGCACTAAAATACCATAAACGTGGGAATGAAATAATGAAAAAAAAGTCGCTACCTAAAGCAGTGAGTAGTGTACTGTGCATCTGTATGAGGCGGGAAACACTGCTCTGTGACACTGCTGCTCGAGTGACGATGGCGAACTTGTAATGTTTATGGTAACATTTTGTTCTCGCCTTTCCAGGAAACTCCTCCGGAGTACAACGTGTCGCGCGTGGCTGCCCCAGTGGGCCTCTTCTGGAGCCTTAACGACTGGTTCGCGGATCCCACAGACGTCAGTTTCCTCAGCAAACGACTTCCAAATGTCGCGCTCAACTACCAGGTGATGTGAATAATTTGCCCTCGATCAAAATTACCTACGGCTGATTCGCGACTTGCAGTGAAATAATTTACACCTGGGCTTTCATCCTCAAACGATCACGTTTTGTTCAAACTTGGCTGGGTGTTGTTAAGTAGTGCATGTGCTAGAGATGAAAATTCACCGGCCATTGCTAGTCCTATAGAACACGGCGATTTGTGGTAGCTGTATTATATGATGAATGCAGCTTTGTTCGTTTATTTAATTGCTCTAGCATATTCATTGACATCGCGTGCTTGGCGCGACTGATCGGATTGAGCAAAGTGTCCACTGCGCAAGCAGCAATGCGAGTCCCATCGCATAGAGGACACCATGGAGCTATAATCATGGAGCTATAATGCTCGTTTTAAACAGACGTCCACCCATTTTAGAGAAAAATACCACGAGATCATCATCATCATATCGAACCGGGAGATGTGCCCACAGCAGCAGGTGCTGTAAAATGAAAACACCAGTGTACAAGTGCGTAGCACTGGGCCTTTGGTTGCTTTAATTGAGAAAAAAAGTGGCCGAGCTTCATGAAATGAATAATTTGTGCTCATTCATTCTTGGAACCTCACTGCAGGCGTCTTCGCGAGCACTTAGCTGACTGCAGGCTCCCATAATATATCGCAAGAAAGACGAACGAGAAATGCTACCGATAAGGCACCGCATTTTGATTGCAGAGGCATTCGTCGAAAGCAATTTTTAAGGTAACAAAAATCAAACAAAAAACAAAGAAACAAATGAAGTAGTCATCACCGGCTTTTTCGCAATTAAATGTATATGTCCACAACGATGTTTGAAGTACACCACAGCGCCGCCATTCGCATCAAAACAGTGGCAACCCGTTCGTATCCGTAAAGACTTTGGTAGTTTGAATCGAATGGAGCAAAACTTTTAAACGCAATTTCTAGGCCATGTAAGCGTATTTACTGCAGGAGGAAGGGCAACGTGGCCCTGAATAGGCAACAGCCGCCTTCCGAACACGTTAGTCGAGTGGAATATATTTGAATCCAACCCAAGTGCTTTTTCGTGCTTCGAACGCATACACACAGAGTTTTTGTACACAGCATTATTTTTGGTTTTTGCTTCTGTATTACAATGACTGAAGCTGTAATATGTGCAGTCTTCCATATTCGTCAAATAGAAACGTATACAAGGTGTTTAACCTAAGGCTGCCAGGTGTTTCATCTAAGAATCAAGAAAACGTGAAAGATTAGGAAGCTTACGTGGACAAAATGGCGCACTGACACTGTAACGGGTATTGTATGAATGTGAAAACCTTTTGCACTGCAGTGGATGCAGTTAGCGAGATAAGATGAAGATATGCCGCTTCAGCCGAGATGACACAAAATAAAAGACGAGTCATATATCATCATGCAGCCTTTAACTCTGCCATCTGAGGCTGTGAACAACCAATGGTGTAGATGTTGCCGATAAATAATTAGTGGCTACTGTCAAACGCATTGAACAGCAAAGAGTGGGTTTTCTTCAGTTGCATTAGACCTATGTGCCATTCCTTTGTGAGGGTAGACAGTTTATCGTTTAGGAGAAGCATTCTCACCGCCAACTTCACTTATTGAACCGCTCTTCGTCGCGCTTGAAAATGCTTTCTGATTTATCCAGCTATTAGAGGCGGTGGTTCCCAACTGTGTCGTTTTGCACATCGTACAGGTGCCGGACCCGCTGTTCACGCACGTCGATTTCACGTTCGGCATACATGCCAAAGACATCGTGTACAACACTGTGATGAAGCTTATGGCCAGCCGCAAGATTAAGGGGAACAGATGGAACTAGTCTGCCTTATACGTCGTCCAATGGGCAAGCGTTTCGATTTCTGTGAAATAAAAATTTGCTCGCTCTCCTCGTCTTGATTTTCCTATAGCTGTACCACACTATCATTTCTTGAAATATGGCTACGAGCGGCACACGTCATGCCCTTGGCTCGGGGATCGACCAAGGTCGACCAGTCGACCTCAGTGTAAGCATTGCAGGCTGCCATCGTCTGCGGTGAAGGCCTCCCAGGCACTGCTCCGCTTTATGAAAAGCACAGGCCTAATCGAAAGACTATGAGTTTGCTATGACTGTGACGTGGTGTGATGTGGCATGTCTGTTATGTGACTGTACTAACTTCAAATATCCCTCTCTCACAACTTTTATATCCACTCATGCCCTTCCCCCAGTGCAGGGTAGCAAACCGGTTGCTTTTACTGGTTAACCTCCCTGCCTTTCCTCCTCATCTTCCTCCTCCTCCTGCAGGCTACCACTTAGCTGTGTACGTACAGCGACGTTTCCAGTGGGGGTAACTTCCGCACTCCCAAGAAGTGCACTTCAGAATATCTCCTTGGAAATGGCACTGTGCATCCGCGAGGCAGCATGATTTAAAAACTAAAGTTAGTAACGGGTTGTTGATTAGCAGTGATTACGTATTCATTTTTGTACCGCACCTAATATATGCTCTTAACTGCAGCAAGCATCCAAGAAAAATTGCATTTTTTCGTATTCATATAAGTAGCATTACGAATACAACGCTACTGTTAAGCTACAGCTGAAGCCTTATTTTAACCTTGTGTCTGGCGCATGGTAAGCCTAGTCGCTTATGTGCCATAAACTGCATATACATAACTTGAAGCCTTCTGAAACACATAGGAAATATTTTGTCCAGCTATATTAGTATGTTATGAACAGAGTTCAATTAGGCCTACTGTGCTAGGTCATATATTCGCATGACAGCCAGTGCCGAAAAACAAAAAAAAAAAGAAATGTTTCCGTCTCCTGAGGTGATTTTTTTACTTCATATTTTTTCCGCCTGTTATTTTCAAAGTAGCTGAATAATTATTTGCTCGGAATTTTTCATAACACAGCAGAATGCTTTGCTTTGTGTCTTCAGGCTGTTTTGTTATGTGTTTGTAATTCATGTGCAACAATTCTGTGCGGTACCCTAGCCTTGCCTTAGCTTTCTTTTAAATTGCTCTACTTAACTATACAGTGTGTACCGGCTCCGTGCAAAGGCCCCACTGACTCGTGAATACACCTCAGGTCAGTTATATTAACAGTTGAACAGTTTTCCGATGTTTTAAACCTACCTTGACAGCGCGTAAAGTGTGTAACTGCGCTTGCCAGTTATGGCCTTACGAGAGCCAAATCACAACGCACCTAATGCGAAAATAAGCTTGCAGATATTCAGCGACTACACACCAGCTATCAAGCACCTTGTCATTAAAAAAAAAGCTTTAACGTATTTTTCACTGTGAGAACAAAATTTGCAACCACCGAGTGGTCTTACAAATAAGCTCACCGGCAGCACAGTACCACCACAGATTCCGTGCTCTGAAGATGTCCAGGCTGTACACATTGTGTTCAACAATCGCGCTCAGACATGCTTATGAATGAAGACATCACGATGGCTACGCAAGAAGCTTTCGGGCTTAACACACCCAGAAAATATCAAGAATAACAGGAAAATATGAGAGTTCATTTGTGTTTATCCAAATGACTGGTAGGAAAATGGGTTGTTTTAACATTAAAGTCGCTTTAGCGTAAAGGACAATAGATTGAACCTGGGGCACGAAAAATGGCAGCAAGGCGATTTATACAACATATTCAAAATGTGGCTCTAGGCGGCAGGTCGATGCGTCCATAACAAAATGAAATATGAAATTTCATATATTGGGCGCGAGTAGAAGCAGTAATAGATGTAGCAGTAGTACTGGTATTGCTACAGTGACTACTACTGCCACTAATGCCACTTGTACCAATAATAATAGCAAAATTTATAATCAAAGCATTTGTGGTTTCTTTAGCCCCGCATTTTACTTCCTGATAAGAAAAAAGACGCAAGGGAAAGAGTGTGTAAAGTTTATTTTCTACGCAGGCGCAATGTCAAATGTTATCGAAGTTGCCCCTACCATAAAGCTGCAGCACAACATGTCACAGGCAGACGTGATTTCCTTACCTTCACTGCATTACCTATAAAACGACGTAAATCGTTCACAATTTGACCAGCTCGGTGCATGGCCACAACACCAAATGATATTTCTTTCGTTGCAGATAAGATACCATATGATGACACCGCGCGATCAGACTAGCGACCTGCCGCAAGAAACACGCGGCTTATGTTCCAACGCCAAGAAAAAACATCTTATACGAGGCTTCTGTCAATGTGGATGGCCACGAGAGCATCAAAAAGGGCTTTTCGTAAAAACATTATTTCGCCTCCATGCGTCGCTCTGTGACGCATGCCAATAGTAGGGCTAAAGGATTAACGAACATTATCAGTTCGCATTTTCGCCTTAATTAAATCAGATTGATATAGCGTTTTCTTTTTGGAGTACCGCATGCAGCGTCAACCGACCATGCTACAGCTCGACGAGCCGTGTCGACTCGCAAACGGTAGTAGCACGTGTGCAATGGAACAGCATCTCAAAAGTAGCTTAATTCTGCTTGTTAGCGCAGTACTCAGACATTGCTTAAGTTACCCCTCCTTGCAATAATCTCAATTTCACAGCGAAGCGAAATGTCTATATAAACTTATCTTTCGTTACAACGTGCCATTCACGCTTTCATCCAGTAATGTCATGAATTACTAAGTTACCTTTATAATGGGCTATAACTTCACTGTACACATATTACATATAGGACAACTCTGGGATTGTACTGAGGCGACGTGGACGACTACGTGACTTGTTCGCAGCCACATACTGTCGCGTGTTTGCCGGTAATACCTAATGTTCTTCATCTCACCGTCGACGGGAGGTCATATTTGGCCAGGAAGTTAGCAGGAGAATTACAGTTTGTGCGAAAAAGTGCGCTCGGTGTAAACAGAGCATCACTTGGTGGACACCTCGAGCACCCTGTTCCCCATCTTCTTGGGTTTGAGCTCTGGCGAAGGGACTCGGTCGATGGACAGTTCTTCGTCGGTGCTCAGGCCAGAATCACAGTGTACCGCGGACAGCTGATGGTGAACCAAAGAGCGGGCGGGGAACGCCAGCACCCGCGTGGGGTCCACTAGGGGCGGGAGGCGCAGCTGGGCACGCCTGCGGTCCGTCTCGATGCTTCGGCCCGCTGTCGGTTGCGCGTTCTTGCCGCTGCTGCCACCTGAGCCGGAGGTCGGCAGGCATTTGGCCGAAGCAGCTCGGGCGCCGTTGTGCGAGGTCCTGCGAGGAGTGACGCTTCTCGAAGTGGTCGCACTGGACTGCGGCGACTGGGGAGTACCGTCAGCGTCATCGTCGGGAGGCCGCTCGCGGACGATTACCGGCAATCTGCACAAGAAGAAAGGAATAGTTGTCACAAACGGGGGAAGAAACAACGAAACAGGCTGCACACGCACACACGCACGCACACGCACACGCACGCACGCACACATACTTTAGGCTATCACGCCCTATAAGGTGACCATAGAATAGTTAAAGCTACGCAGTTGTTCGACTTCCGTAGTCTTTCATTACAGCCACGGCCTGAGGGTTTAGGATTGTGGTGCCGTAGTAGGCGCCTATTCGTCATCTGCTCTGCTGTAATAAAGTTATTACCACCTACCACCATCTGCTCTGCCGACTGCGTCAACTATTTTTGCGCTAGCGTTCAAACTGGTGACGTAATCGACGATTAAACCTCAAGCTTCTCCACATAGCACTAAAGGACTGCAGAAAAGCTCAGCGATGGGTCCACGGATAGTAAAATTTCTTATTTTCGTTGTCTTCGCTCACATCCTGCGGTGACTCATCTGATGCCGCCAAACAACGTTTCTGGGGCCTTGATTTCCGTAGCGTTATTTTGATTATTCAAAACTAAGCTTTTCTATGTAGGAAATGTACTGTTACCATCAACGACGTCATCACCCCCCCTCCCCTCCCGCCCCCATAACGACACACATAAGCACACCAGTCGCTGTGCTGTGCAAATAAGCCTGATGGTCGGCGCGGTTTTAGTCGCTGGTTGCCCCACCGTTTAAAATGATAGCGCCAATATATTTTTAATGCCGGGGTGGTGCAGTGGTAAGACGCCCGACTACTGTGCCGGAGTTCCCGGGATCGAATCCCGGCCTCGGCGGCTGCGTTTCGATGGAGGCGAAACGAAGTGGCGTCCGTGTGCTGTGCGATGTCAGCGCACGTTAAAGATCGCCAGGTGGTCGAAATTACTCCGTAGCCCTCCACTACGGCCCCCCTTTCTCTCTATCCACTTTCACTCCCACCTTCATCCCTTCCCTTACGGCGCGGTTTAGGTGTCCACAGAGCAAGTGTGACAGATACTGCGCCTTTCCTTTCCTATGAACCAACCAACCTAACCTAAACTGCAAGATATAATCCTTCAACAATTCGAAACTCATCGAAATCTAAAACCAGGGCAGTTTCCCTTTAAAGGTTGGTTAACTTAGATTGCTGGTATATGCTTCAGGTTAGTTGTAGCAGAAATAGTGTACGAGAAATCAGAAAGGAACGAACAGACATTGTTGTAACTGCTTTCAAGTCTAAATGAAGCCGGAAACAAGTCGAAAGATTCAGTGTGCTCGAAATAAACTTTGAAACGGTAACCAAGTGAGGTAAGTGGCTCATATTTCAAGGATGTTAAAGCAAAAAATGGAAACGAAGACACAGAAACAAATGAGCAAATAAAGAGTGACAAAGCTATTGGCGAATCAAACCGATGCGGGATACAGTAGAAAGGCCTAGTGCTGGAAGTGAATGCCAGGTGGGCGATTAAATGAGCTGACTGGTCCGTATTTGTGGGCGGCTGGGTGGAACAAAGCTACAGAAAGCAATGAAAAAATAGGCACGAACGAAGCTGCTCGCGAATCTAACTGGTGTGGTGAACAAGTATATAGCAGACTCACCGTGCTGGAACTGAATGATGGAAAGGGTGGCTAGCAGACTATTGCAGTTGGTTCATACCTCTCGTTGGTTCCACCAGCAATGTTAAAACGAGAGCGCAGGATGGAACGAACAGATGATGATGATGATGATGATGATGATGATGATGATAATAATAATAATAATAATAATAATAATAATAATAATAATAATAATAATAATAATAATAATAATAATAATAATAATAATAATAATAATAATAATAATAATAATAATAATAACTGGTTCACAGGAAGGGAAAGGATTTAATATCTGTCACACTTGCTCTGTGGACACCTGAACAGCAACGTAAGGGAAGGGCGAAGGGGGGAGTGAAAGTGGAAAGAGAGAAGAGGAGCCGTAGTGGAGGGCTACGGAGTAATTTCGACCACCTGGGGATCTTTCACAAAAACCGACATGTAGCAAAAGCAACAGTATTAGAATGACTGCAGGTAGGGAGTTCCTCATTTTGATGAGCCTCATGATGCTCCTCACGATGACACGCCAACCTCAGCTCACTTGCTCTCAAAACCGTTCAATGTACATGGACAAGATGTATTGAAACATTCAAAATATTATTTAAAAGCAATAGTACTCCTTCATAAGCCGCAATTTCATTCTGGAGGTACAACTGAACAAAACATTAACATTGCAGTAATATATATACACTTGAAGAGGAAGCGCATCCTAAGGGCACCTAACGTAAAAAATACTAAACAAATACACAAATAAACCACTTCAACCATTTCGTCACTTCCACACCTTTCCTTCATGTTCTATTCTATGGCACCATTTTATCCGAAACACAAACCAGTTCCCCTTTTTACGCGCCGACAACCATGCTCATGCGAAACCCCCCAACATAACCATAGTTCGAATCCGGGAACTCCGGCACATACAGAATTTTGCCCCGCCGGGGTGGTGCAGTGGTAAGACGCCCGACTACTGTGCCGGAGTTCCCGGGTTGGAACCCGACCACGGCGGCTGCGTTTCGATGGAGGCGAAACGAAGAGGCGTCGTGTGCTGTGCGATGTCAGCGCACGTTAAAGATCCCCAGGTGGTCGAAATTACTCCGTAGCCCTCCACTACGGCTCCTCTTTCTCTCTTTCCACTTTCATTCCCACCTTCCTCCCTTCCCTTACGGCGCGGTTCGGGTGTCCACAGAGCAAGTGTGACAGTTACTGCGCCTTTCCCTTCCTGTGAACCAATTTAACTTAACTCCGGCACAGTAGTCGGGCGTCCTACCCTTGCACCACCACGGCGGCGAATTTCCCGCCAATCAACATGATCCGTCAAATTCGGGAAACAAGCAGAGAGGCTGATAGGGCTGGAAATGGATGTTGCAATAGGGGTTAACTGATTTAGTTGGATCATAGGTAGGATTGTACGTAGAAGCAAAAGTCGCAGAACCAGCAAACATAAATCGACAACGAAAAAACATACGCAGACGAAGCTTTTTCCACGTTCGTCCTTTCCTATATATATATCCTCGTGCGAAAATTTACGTTACAAACATCCTGAATAACAACACACAGTATGAGAATGATCGCACCTATGACTGCACTTGCGTGATGAAGCGGCTCCAGCCGAAGTCTTGGCCGATGCTCCTGCAGCGGAGCCTCGGTGGGACGGTGTGCGAGCAGGCTCGACGGGCTCCACAAGCGAGGACGATGTCATGGACGCAGCCAGAGGCCCAGACATCCTCCTCATTCCTCGGCCACGGGTGGCCATCTCGAGCTCGGCGAGAGTGCGGCATTTCCACTCAAGTTCCCTCTGGAGGTTGGCGATGATAGAGTTTTTCTCCGTCAGCTCCGCCTGGTGCTGCCAGTCCTGTAAATGGGCATTGTCGGGGGGGGGGGGGGGGGGGGGGGGCTCATTGTTCAAGGGTTCAATCGAGTGCTAATGTAAGTGCTTCTTTTGCATGGCCCGCAGACTATTTATCTCACTATAGTGAACCCAGATAGCACAAGTCTATTAATGGTTGGTTTGTGGGGTTTAACGTCCCAAAGCGACTTAGGCTATGAAAGACGCCGTAGTGGAGGACTCCATAAATTTCGACCACCTGGGGTTCTTTAACGTGCACTGACATCGCACAGCACACGGGCGCCTTGATTTTCGCCTCCATCGAAAAGTTGCCGCCGAGGCCGGGATTCTATCCCACGCCCTTGGGAACAGTAGTCGAACGACGTAACTACTGCGCCACTCCGGTGTCGCAGCCAAACTATTACCACTGTCTCTCATAAGCTTCTCTGCTCAGCTTATGCTCAGCATACCTAGGGTGCCATCTCACGTTTTGCATCTGAACTCAACGTAATGCTGTTAATATAAGTGCAAAAAAATCCCATTAAAATAAAAAGAAAACATAAAAGCCATAAATGTAACAAAAAGTAAAAACATTAATAATAATAATAATAATAATAATAATAATAATAATAATAATAATAATAATAATAATAATAATAATAATAATAATAATAATTAATAACAATAATAATCAATCAATCTTTATTTAATGTGCGCAGGAACAACCATGTGGTCTTTGGGCTGCAGCACAAATAAAAAAAAAGAAACAAAGATGAAAAAACACGAACATGTTTACACACACGGAGAGAACACAAAAAAAAAGAAATAAATAGTACATGAAATGAAACTGAGACGAAAAGTATCATGGAAAGTAAGGAAACAATGAGTATCATCCCTTATATACACAGTGAGAGAATTTTTGAGCACACCAGGAAAGAAGAAAAAAAAAAAAAAGAACGGTAGATAGAAGAGAAAAAAGAACAGCAACAAATAACTGACATTGATTATAGTAATATAGACATATACATAAAATAAACAACCATTCCAGGCGCAACAAGTGCATGGTACTTAAAACACAGGCTAGAAATACAGAATAATACAATAAAGAAGTAAGATTGAACAAGGCACAGTAATATTCGAATATAAAGTTTAAAGTTGAAATATAAGTAAGAAACGGATAAAAAGTAGTTCAAGATACAGACAGCATTGAACAGGAGAAAAAGCAGGAAGTGAAGCAAATACAATATTAAGGCTAGAAAGTGGGAGTTATATGTGATAAAGTACTATTTAGAATACAACGCTACGAACATCCAATGTAAATGAACAGAGCGAGTTTTGGAAGATGTCAAGGTGAGGACAAAAAGAGTTAAATAACCACTGCATCCTGTCCAGAGGGGAGTGGGAATGAAGAGGAGAAACCTGAAATGGTCTGAATTCCCTTATGCTCTTTCGCGGAACGCACAGTAGGATGTACTCTAAGAGCTGAGGGCACATAATGTGGTCATGAAGGAGTTTGTACAGAAATATGATATCAAGTCTGATACGACGGCAGTGAAGAGAAGGAAGATTCAGTTGGGCGCTCCTGGTGGAGCGAGAGGGGAAAGTTGCGCAAGGAAAGCGATAATGAAATATCCGTAAAAATTTTTTTTTTGTACTCTCTCAACCTTGTCCAAGTTCGATTTGCAAGTGCCATTCCAAACAACCGACGCATACTCCAAGACCGGCAAGCATATGGACAGGTACAGTTTTAGGAACGGAAGTGGAGTATGGAACTCTCTCGAAAGTCTGCAAACGAATCCGAGTGTGCGCATAGCCCGCTGAGCAATGCGTTTAGTGTGAGAGGAGAAGCTGAGGGTGCGGTCAAAAACTACACTAAGGTCATTAATTTCATCAACCCTGTCCAACAGCACAGAATTCACAGAATAATGGTAGAGAAAGCTATGTGTTTTACGAGTAAAAGACACAACCCTAGTTTTGGAAGATTTGAGGGTAAGTCGATTCTTCGCACACCAATCAGAAAAAGCAGATATGTTCGATTGCAAACAACAAGCAATCTTGAAAAGAATGTATTACCTTGAATATTTTTTATATTAGCATAAAAAAGAGACGAGGAGCTCTTTATCGCCGAGGAAACATCGTTAATAAAAACGGAGAAGGGAAGCGGGCCTAGTACTGAACCTTGAGGAACTCCACTCGTTGCAGGGTAAACGAAAGAAGTCTGTCCATTGACACTGACAAAGCAGAAGCGATCAAGGAGATAGTTGCGTAGGAGGGCTACGAGGGAGATTTCAATGCCAGAGAGTAGAAGTTTTTCAAGAAGTAGTGAGTGAGTAACAACGTCGAAAGCTTTGCTCATATCACAGTACACAGTGTCAACCTGACCCCTCTGAAGGACTGCTGCAGAGGCATACGTCATAAACGTGACTAGGTTGGTAGAAGTAGAGCGACCCGACATGAAGCCATGTTGATTCGGTACTATGATATGTTTGAGATGAAGGAAAGTACGCTGTGCAAAGCTAATTCGAAAAGCTTAGAGGTTGCACATAGAAGAGAAATCGGACGATAATTGGAAACATCAGATTTGTTTCCAGACTTGAAGACAGGAAACACGCGTGACATTTTCCACACGCGAGGAAAGGCAGCATTTTTTAAACAGTTATTAAATATGGCAGTCAGTATTGGTGCAAAGATATAACTAAAGGCTTTTATTATGGCAGCTGGAATGCCATCAGGTCCAGGAGACAAAGATGGTCTCAGACGCTTAAGACTCTCAGTTATCAACTCCTCGTCAAAGAGAATGGAATTAGATAGTGCACCAGATGGGAGGCAAACGGAATCACAATGTGGATGTTTGTAAACGGAGGAAAAATGTTGGGCAAAACTGTAATAATAATAATAATAATAATAATAATAATAATAATAATAATAATAATAATAATAATAATAATAATAATAATAATAATAATAATAATAATAATAATAATAATAATAATAATAATAATAATAATAATAATAATATATCTGTGCCCGCAAAGTGACGGTCTAATATATATGCGCATAACATAACATTATACAATGATAAAAATTCTAGTGGACACTTCAGACCACTAAAGATGAGGCGAAAGCCATTATAGCACGGTTGATCGTAGCCCTCCACTACGGCACCTCTATCTCCCTTTCTTCTTTCACTCCACCTTCCTTCCTTCCTTTACGGCATGGTTCTTGTGTCCGCGGAGAATTGCGATAGATACTGCGCCTTTTCCATCATGTAAATCAATTTCAAACGCCGCTGATGCCTGCTGTACTAACGCCTCCTAGACATCTGGGTCTGCTTCTATTTGTTGTGTGGGTGCGGCTTTCGAGTAAGCGGCAAATATAAGGCGGCGCGCGGACGCCTGGATCGGATGCCCGGTGGGGTCAGCTCCGCAAATGTTTGAATCGCCAGGTGACGTCATGGCCTGTCGTGACGGTAGATCGCGCGCGCCCCTTGTCGAACACAACCAGCGAGCATTTCATTGAACGCATCAAAGTTCACCGGTGTTCTATAATTCACTCACAGGAAAGGAAAGGCGCAATATGTGTACATTCGCGTAGTCCCTCTATCATCCTCACGGTAGACAAGGGGAATTATGGATAGCATTTTACGATCCGGAGGAAGGCGCAGTTGGTAAAGTGGTTGGCTTGGGATCCAAGGGATGGAGGTTCGATTCCCGGTGGGGACATTTATTTTACACTCTCGCTCTCGAAAGCGTGACATCTTTGCTGACTACCTTCTGTCGACAACGATGAGGCATTGAAAAGGATTTCGCCCTAAAACAAAGGGAGCAGAAAGCAAATAATAAATGGTCCATGTACGCACCTGCGAATGATCCAGAAGTCAGTAGGTTGATATCAATCTCGATAAAGTGCTACGACCTAAGCATCATGGTTTAAGGCGAAAGTCTTTAATGCCTCATCGCTATCAGCAGGAGTTGTAGGCAGAGGCTGTCGGCAGAAGGTAACTCGCTTTCGAGGTAGATAGTTAAAAGTGAATAAATAAACCTTGTCTCTGCCGGAAATTGAACCCCCATTCCTTGGATAAAAAAGTTAAGTTGAATTGGTTCACAGGAAGGGAAAGGCTAAGTAACTGTCACACTTGCTCTGTGGACACCCGAACCGCGCCGTAAGGGAAAGGAGACGGGTGGGAATGTAAGTGGAAAGAGAGAAAGAGGAGCCGTAGTGGAGGGCTACGGAGTAATTTCGACCACCTGGGGATCTTTAGTGCGCTGGCATCGCACAGCACACGGACGCCACTTCGTTTCGCCTCCATCGAAACGCAGCCGCCGCGGTCGGGTTCGAACCCGGGAACTCCGGCACAGTCGGGCGTCTTACCACTGCACCCCAGCCGAGCGCTTTAACGAACTGCGCCACGCCCTGGATCGTGAACCGTTCATCATAATTCCCCCTGTCTACCGTGAGGATAGCGGGATTCCTCGAGTGACCGATACTGAGAATTCAATTTCCTGTAAACGAGTTGTAGAACGTCGGTGAATTTTTATGCGTTCAATGGAATGCTGGCTGTGTTCGACAATGGGTGCACCATGTATCGTCACGACTGGTCATGACGTCGCCAGGCGATTCATGCATATACGAAGCTGACCCCGCCGGGCGTCCGATCCAGGCTTCCGTGCGGCGCTTTTCATTTGCCGCTTTCTCGAACGCCGCACCACACAGAAAATAGAAGCAGACCCCTACGTCTAGGAAGCGTTAGTACAGCAGGCATCAGCGGCGTTTGAAATTGATTTAAAGGGTAGAAAAGGCGCAGTATCTGTCACAATACACGTAGCAGCCGTAAAGGAAGGGAAGAAGGTGGGAGTGAAAGAAGAGAGGTGCCGTAGTGGAGGGCTACGATCCACCGCGCTATAATGGCTTTTTCCTCGTCGCACTTTAGTGCTCCAAGTGTCTTCTAGAATTTTTCTATGCCCCTATGTCTCAGCACGAAAGATGAATTCCGCACCCATGTTCATCAAGGCACTTTAGCTAAATCTGACCACAATCTAGCCATCTACCGAGGCGAAAAGCAAGGCGTCCGTGTGCTGTGAGATGTCAGCGCACGTTAAAGATCCCCTGGTGGTCGAAATTTCCGGAGTCCTCCACTAAGGTGTCTCTCATAGCCCAAGTTGCTTTGGGACGTTAAACCCCACAAGCCAGCCAGCCAGCCAGCCAGCCAGCCAGCCAGCCAGCCAGCCAGCCAGCCAGCCAGCCAGCCAGCCAGCCAGCCAGCCAAGCCAAACCAAGCCAAACCAAGCCAAGCCAAACCAAGCCAAACCAAACCAAACCAAACCAAACCAAACCAAACCAAACCAAACCAACCAACCAAGCTGTCTCTACCTTTAACGTCACCGCCTGCTTCTTAATTCTTTCTTTGCATTCCTTTTGTCGTTCAACACCGCTGCAGAAGAGAATTATCTTTTCGTAGCAGGTCAACGCCTGCACCTGCGCTCACCTGCACCTGGAGCCGCTGGTTGAGCGAGACGAGGGCGTTATTGGCTTGCTCCAGCTGAGAGCTGAGGAAGCGGCAATGGCAGCACCATTTGTCCAGGTCCTCCTCCAGCTGCGATATCTTGGCTTGGTAAGATGCTGCGATGTGTCGCCCACAGGTTACACTACTGGCACGATAATTCCATCTCGTGGTCAGCAGCATATAAGCACGGATAACTAAGCTATAACGTCCATGATATTTTTCACACGCGATCGGTGTTGCCTCTTTAAGCCTTGTATATATATATGAATGGTACATATATTTCAAAATACCAAAGTGCCCGTTAGTACAAGCGGCCAGCTGAAGCTTCGTGTGCTCTTGGGTCAAATGGGTGTTAGAGATTTCTAAAATGTGCCTTAGTGATACACTCAGCATAAATGTAATTTCACATTGTGTAGGGAGATAGTGCGAATTATCAAACGTTTTATAAAATACACTGTCCTGAAAAAAGATGAAAGCGTTTTAATGTTAGCGGCGTAAAATGATGCAAATGATGCCACAGGGGAAATAAATGTATACTTGAACACGGGGAAGGAAACGCCAAGAACGCGCTTGTATTTTTTCGTTCGTTTATAGCCAGGGGTGAAGTTGCGCAGTAATATGGGGAGAAGCGCTGTCTAAGTATTCGTGAGCTGAGAAGAAATGCGCCCTTTTCTTAAAAAATGGGGTCAGATGGAAGAGCTATCGCACGATATCTGCTCAGAACTATAGCAAATAAGGTTTTTCAATTTTGTTTAAAAAACAAACGTTCAATCTAAATGGTCTGAGTCGACCTAAGGCGACATGCCGCTGCCAACCGTGTTTCTATTTATTTGGCAATCCGTACTTGTACCCGCTACAGGGAATGTTTTCTTGATTTATAATTATTGGCTGTGACTGCGACAGGAAACCAGTAATTACAGCAAAGCCCGGTTTATATTTCCTGTTTGCGAGCAAACATAGCAAGTGGGAATGCTTACCTTCGTCCACTAGCGTTATCCCATTGGTGTAAAGCGCGAACTGCAGTTCTGCACAAAGAAAAAAAAATGAGGGCCGAGAGAGAGGAGGAGACAAAGAAAGACCGTGAGCCCAACTGTCACAACAGATCGCTTCTCTTGCGCATGGCGCTACTAAGGTTTTCAACGCTCAAAATCTATACATAAGCAGGGGAACTGTAAACGAGATCTCACAAACTTTTGCAAACGCCTTCCTAACAACCTGGATTTTGCAGCAGTACAGTATTTAATTTCGCTGACTCCTAGCTAAACGCCCAGTGTACAGCTTCTAACCACATCACCACTCATCACATTCTCCTTTTTTCCCCTCTTCTACTTCCTCAATGCAGATTAGAAGGCCAGATATTCAACTGTCCGACCGACTTCTCTACCTTTCCGTTCAGTAAACACATCTATCTATAGCTTTTTCATTGCAACATAACTTAACCAACTAAAAAAAAACAAACAAAAAGAAACCCTGTGGCCGCTGCTTGTGAATGTAAATATTGGAGAACGAAACGCCAGATCATTAACTACCCAAGCAGGTGCCCTGGCTACTCAAGGTGTTGTCGTTGTTCGGGTTCTTTATCTATTTTCTCTTAGAAAAAGAGCTGCCACGCTACTTTACCGAAACATTTTCAGTTCTTGATTTAGGATTCAAGTCATTAAACCGTGAAGCAAGTGTGTGAAAATGGCTGCAGAATATTCGCAGCAGTACTTGTATTGCTCTTTGAAGGTGCCATAACGGTACAGAGCGGCATTCGCGGGTTTCCTCTTCGCTACCTACTCAGGGGTCATGGCCAAGATTCAAATATGGCCAACGAACGGTACAAGAAGAAAGCTTTTGCTCATACGATGTGAGTAATAAAAGAAGGCGATTGGAGAGTGTCAGTGTTGGACCAGATGCACTTTCCATATGACCAGCAATGGGGAAAAAATAATATATATTGGACGAAAGAATAAGCACAAAAGCGGCGCTATGGAAAAAGACATAGTGCCATAAAATGCTGTTCCTGAGTAAAAATGTAAAATTTAGTGCTACCATCTGGTAAGTGTGATCAAAGTCGTGTCGTCTCAGATTCCCTTAGGAACTCTCAGAGTCATTATGAGCATGCTTTCTGATAAGAGTTAAAAAAAAAAAAATCAAAGACGCAAGCAGATATTCGAGTGTTTAACAGGCAGAAACGAACCTCTTAACAGTGAAACCAGAAATCGACACGCGAAAAGCGCATAATTAGTTAAAGAAAGCTCCAAGGTTTCTCTGCGCCATGGAGCCTCTATAATTTCTCTATATTGGAACACAGCCAAAAGTTTGAAACGCACCAGAATATATTTCGATCATGTTTTTAGAAGCTAAATAACCTTATTCTAAAAAAATAAATAGAGGATAACTGGCGACAAACTTAGACTCTACTTCCAGGTGAATGTATCCTTGACCCTTTGGGGTTTTCAGTAGCTGTGCATGAATCCGGAAAAACAGCCGCAAACCTTTTACGGTCTTCTGAAGCTTGGCGATCTCGGCGTGCAGTCCCCTGAGCGTGAGTCGGTGCTGCGTCTGAAGGAAGACCAAGTCGCTGCGCGCAGAGCGCAGCTGACCCTGTAACCTTGCAGGGTCCTTCTCGACCACAGCCGGCAGCCCGGAGCCGGAGGCAGTTCCTTCTCCTCCATCATCGCTGGGGCTCCTTCCGGCCGGCTTCTCCGCGCGGATGCAGCCATTGCGGTCCGCCGCTACGCTAGGCGCTGCGCACATGGGTGAGACCGGCCGCCGCGCCCTAGCGCGCGTCCGGTCAGCAATTCCCCCTCCTCCTTTGGTGGACCGTCTTCATTACTGCTTCTGCAGAGTTGTCATCGGAAAGGACACGGTCGAAGCATTGAAACTCTCAGCTTACTGCTTGAAAAATACGAGATAACGAATCTGCTTTTATGACCCGATTTGTTTGGCAATTAATAGCACAAAATTGGCTATATGCTCAGGCTAATCCCTGACGTTTTCTTCTCCACCCTCTGCAGCATATTATGATTGGTTTTGAAGAGCTCCCATCTGGTAATGATTAGTCGAAGGTCAGAATTTGTCGGCCTACTATTTAAATGTGCAAAGAAGAACCGTGCTAAAAGCAACCCCTTTTATATATGTGATTTTGAGAACCAAGCTTCAAAAGAACTTTGCAAGAAAGATAATTCCACGTGCCTAGCGCCGCGCGACTGCCGTGCTTGGTGCCGACGACGAAGAAGTGGTTATTGGCTCGAGAGGCTCTCTGGGGCTGGATTCTGTGATCGGAACTAGAAGCCGACCTTATTCTTGGGTCCTCGTCTACGTGCACCTTCACGGCTCCCTGTGGCTCGAGTCGTGACAATATTAATAACCTTTCTTCCAAGATGTGTAGCACCTACGTGGCGAGCAGAGATAGAGATAACGACTCTCTAAAATTGAAAAGTTCTCGTGGAATACATAGGCTCCGTTTGTGAGTACTAAACACAGTCAACGCGGTTTGCCCGCATATGACTACATAAGCGTGGTTCAGACAAGCGTGGTTGGAAGTGAGCGGAGCCTATGTATTGCAGCTCATACAGTCTATTTATTATTGACGACGATAGCTGTTGCGATGATGATGTCAATGATGGTGAACACGCGGGCTTCCCGTATTCACTCATTCCAACTAATGCACCAATGAGTTTTCTCACTGATATACACCAAGGCCGAGCCCATCTGACCCTGTTCCTCCACTCAGCGCACCAGAATGCAATAATAGAGAAATAGAAAAGTAAAAATAAAATGACAAAAGGCCTCTTACAGCGGTCAACGTCACCGCAACGGGGGCAAATGCGCTAAAACAGAGAGCATCCGTCTGCTTTGGGCACGTCGTGACCTGGCCTCAATACAGGGCGCGTTTCAGCGAACTGTGTACCGGCCTGTGTTTCAGGCCGCGGTGGCGGACGCCAGCGGATCCGCTCCGCTTCCCCGGGCCCCGGCCCCACGGCACAAGAGAAAGTGTGCGCGCACAACTGCGCAAATGGCACGACCGTGCTTTTGCGGTGAGACCGTACTCGTGGGCGGGACGAGTGGCATGCCGCTTGTATCAGTTTAATTAGGATTCATGAAACGTTGCTTGACTCTGACTGCTAAATCCCTGCACAGCTTTTGATTTCTATTTTACTTGTCTCCTCCAGTTTTGGCTGGCAGCACAGACAGGTTTCGAGCTAGACATTTGCTACACAAATGACAATGCTGTGACTGTTATACCCGCGCATATGTGTAAAAGGGTCCTCCACTTTTAGTGTGAGCACTGTCGCTGTCTTCAGAGCTACAATGCGCCTGACTCGGCCGCATATGGGTGCAAAGTGACGAAGCAGAGAGGGACTTGGCAGCGGTGCTTCACATGGCCTGCCATTTGGCTTCATTGCATGGCCGTGCCGGATCCAGTGGCGATTCAAGACAACGACCGTATTCAAACTGAGTGTGGACGACCCCTTTATTCTAAACTCTCAAGATGACAAAAAAAAAAAAAAAAAACAAATAAATGTGAGAGAAAGCCCGCACCGAACCAGAGGTTATCGGAGCTAAAAAACAATTGAAAATAAAAGAAAATGGGAAACTTCCAAGAGAAAATTTAAAGAAAGCCAATCAGAAGAAAAAGAAAACTATGGCACAGATGTCGGGCGGCAAAAGTGGTTTTTGGGCAGAAATGTCCCGCGACCAAATGACTCATTATAGAAACACCCCCCCCCCCCCTCCCCCCAAAAAAACAAACACACGCAGAAAAAAAAAAACACAAGGCTGAATCCAGCGTGCCAACAAACTTCCGATGTGCTCGCAAGTGGCCACGTTGAAGGAAGCTGCGGAGAACTGTGGGAAGGAAGAGAAGTCAAGAAGACGAGGGGATTAAACAAAAGGAGAGAGGAGGAAGGGGAGCTCAGTGGGTTAAAGAAAGCAGGTTCCAAGAACAACAACACACACAAAAAAAAAAACATGGAAGAGAGAAAAGAAAACAAGGAGAAGAGGGAAACAGGTAGGAACAAGGGAACTGATGAGTGGACGACCCCGTATAGTCTCTGCCAAATATATTCAACCGAATGGGAATGATTTTAAGCTCTGTAACAGAGCTTGCTGCGTTTTCCCAGCATTCACAACTACCCATGTGACGAGAAATCTCGTTCTCATCCTTCTCGAGCTAATGTATTCTAAGAGCGATTCCAGAAGCCCCATTACAGGGTTTAGAAGCAAATCTCTTGCGAGTGCATTTTTAACAAAGGCTGTATCTATACCGCCCCGTACGCGAGGAAAAAGAGGAAATGAAAAGTAACTGAAACGAGTTTCTCGGTCTGAACCGCACAACTTATCACAGGATTAACTCAAACGTAAGGGGAAAATTAAAAGGGAATAGCTGCTGTCGTGTTTAAATGAAGTATGGAAAGGACAGCGTCGAGAACAGCTAAGAAATAGCAAATAAATTGTAGGATACAGATTAACGACTCTCATTATGAGAGAGCCCTTAAAGAGCTGAGTTAAATTCTGCAACCTCATTCTTTTGCCTCAACGAAGCCTTTACGGTGTACTATACGTGAAGCGCAGTACGCTTTTCAGCAGACAGCTGGACACGCGCACCTATCGAGATTCACTCGGAATTATTCCCAAGTTGGGTATTGGGGCCGCAAATCAAAGTAAACGAGATCAGGAACGTAGAATAGTTACAGAGAGAAAAATACATATTACACAGCTGTTACCAGAAAAGCAAGCGTTAAATGACTTGGATATGCGTACCGAAATCGGATACGCCTTTCTTTTTTGCGTCAGATTAGCTGGAGCAGACATCGCAAGTTTCGGAATGGTAGAGGCCTGCGTCCTGTAGCAGCTGCTGATAATCCTCATAAGGCAACCCTATCTCGGTGTAGCCTCGGTGAAGGTCGAAATTCGGGATTAAACCGAAAGAAATATAAACCTGAAGGACGAGAGCCGACATATCGCATTTTTTTTTTTGTGATGATCCAATTATTGTCCTTCGTAGATGGATTTTGGAGCGCCAATATTCAGCCATTATAGCTATGATTGCTCACGAAGTGTGACTGCCGTTTAGGATGAAGATAGACTTAATGAAAAGAGTTGCATGGCTACTAACTCAGCGTAGCGTCGGGCGGAAGTTTTAAATAAGAATTAAGACTAACATCACCAAATAAAATACAAAATTAACAGACGAATAAACATGAACGACAGAAGTCGCTGTTGGAAACATATGTTTAACAGCCCTCATAGACGAAGGTCAATAAAGCGCAACATTTACTTATCCTAGTTAGGTTTGCCTGCGAAAGAAAGTATAGGTCCAGGATTCTGGGACAGCTTTTATTCTAAGGCAGGGGATGAATGCTATGAGATGCTGTTATAAGATAAAACACATTTAATGAGTATGGTCCAAGCCTCCGACCCGTGGCAAAAATATTGCTTCTAAAGTTATTGCTGCGTTCGCAGCGAGTAGATAAATTTGATATATATATATAAAAAAAAAAGAAAAACAAAAACAATGAGCTGCGTTTTTAAAAGTAATTCCGAGGCAACTGAGGCATATTGTAGCATACCGTTTGGGAACATATATACGCAAGTGGTTTAAGATTCCGACATATAGGATAATTTTGCTTCTGAGGTTTTTCATGCGCCTAATGTGAGCAATCAATTCTTTCAATAAGAAAGAAAACAAAAGATCATTGTAAGTACAAGAATATTTTGTGCAAGTACCTGCTGCGCACACCCTCACTGAGCACGCCTTCGCACTCCATTTTTATCCCTTTGCGAGACAAATCTCGTAGCGACCGCACGAGCGTGGTCAACAGGTCTTTAACGCCACATGCAGGAAGTCGAATAGGGAGGGCATTAACGATGCGTGAGCGTGTAATGGGCTGCGTCTCGTTTATGCATATTTTTCCCCCTCGTTTTCGCTGTTTCTTCCTCGCCTTATTTTCGTATTCCGTTCTAGGTCCCATATTTCCCTGGGCGGTGCCATTTGGCGGTCGCCTGGCAACTGCGCTATATTTACTTCCGATGGCCGTGGCTTCGCCGAACAGCGGCTCTGTACAAACGGAGTGTGAGGAAGTACAAACAAAAACACACAGTTGAACACCGTGGGCACGCAAAACGCAGATACATGCGCCGTCCATGCTCAGGGATCAAGAAACCTGAAACCTGAAATGACACCTGAGTGTCATTAGAATGAATGAAACAGGAAGTGGAATTACTGACACAAAACCACCCAAAAGGAAAGTTAGTAGTATGAAAGACAGTTAACAACAATTCTGCGAAATATACATTGCTGTGCTTTTTCGTGCTTAAGACATTGCCATATTTCCCTGGTATTGTTGGTCGCTGTCGTTGACGTCATTTGCCTATGCGCATATTTTTTTTTTTAATTTTTCGAAAAATTTACTTGTAATCACTGCTGGAGATTTGGCTTTTCTTTATTCGTTATTTTGAGCTGCCGATATAACCTGCCAAAACACAAAGGCAGATGATGGTTTATCCTGTCGTGTTCTGACCTGCCTCTTTTTTCACTGTTGAATATAAAGTTCGAAAAACAAAGAAACGAAACCAGCCGGACATGGAAGTTTATTAACCAGTTTTTCTTTCCTATTTTCGTCCCAATGAAAAACAGATTTCCACGCTTGAACTGATGCTACAGTAACACAGTTTTGTCACGTTCTATGAATCTTTTCCTTGCGCATGTATCAGGGGTCATATCGCTGCAACCATTCTATGTTTTATTTATTTGCCATGAACCACTTTGTTTCACTTGATGCTTTGTGTGTTATTCTGCGTGCTTCCAGCTCGTACTGCAGCAAGCATACTGCAGTACCAGGCGGGGAAACTGTATTTGTTTGTTTATATATAAATCAATTTATTAATTTATTTAAAGCTTATTCATAAATATACTTCCAGATAAAATTAAAAAAAAAAGCAATACACATATATTCGTTCACACTGACGCATAAGTAGCAAGAGCACGAATCAAGCGCTGTTCACTCTGCGCCATTTAGGCGTAGTCGTTTCCCCGATGCAGAAAGAAATCCAAAGGGCGTCAATTACAACTGTTTCGCTCAAGGAACTCGGCGTGGGAGGCGATGTACGCATGAAAGCTTCCCCATGAACTTTGCCCTGAGGGCAATCTTCTCTCCGCGTGAAAGAAACAAGCAAGATATTAAGCAAACTGTCAAGGCGTAAAAGTTTTTTTAGATTCAATCAACGCTTTGAGTTAGGCAAGGTTTCCAATTCCTTAAAACATAGGTACTTGCGCATGAAAGACGGAACAAAGTGCAAGAACACATATGACATGTACAGAGCGAATCTTCACAGGCTTCTTCGTTTTGTCCCGTCCTATTCGCTCAAGTATATGTATACCTCAGAAGTTCTTGTAGAGGCAATCTTGTTCTTCTCTTTTTCTAATTACAGAAGTGGAACTTGAGTATCAAGAGAGCGGAGAGGTTTGTGAGTGACAGGAATGTGACACACGAAAAAGACGAAGGTTTGAAAGAAATAACAGTTGCGTCGCTTTCAGATATATCGAGTAGTAGACAATCGCATAATGCAATCTTCAGAAGAGCACCAGGTTCGTAAGATGGGGTCCATAAAAAGGACGAGATTAAAAAAGAGACATATGAGGTCAGCCCTCACCCTGCCTGCGTCTACTACCGCGGTCCTCTTGGCACATTCGTTAACATGCAGCATACAGTAAAGGTAGGATGGCCTGTCTTTTTCGTTCTTTTTTTTTTTTTTTTGACACATACGCACTGTAAGTCAAGGGCGGGCCATGCAGCTAGAACATACATTGCTCTAGACTGTCCTTAACTTCGTTCATTTTATGTTCCCGCTATAACTGCAGCTAACGACACACGAGAAGGAAAAAAAAAAAAAAAAAAGACGGCTTTCTAATTTCACGGCACTAAGACCCGGGAAAATCACCGTATCTAAACATGAGTTTTGTGCTCTGAG
Organism: Amblyomma maculatum; assembly: GCF_055883805.1. Taxonomy (NCBI): domain Eukaryota; kingdom Metazoa; phylum Arthropoda; class Arachnida; order Ixodida; family Ixodidae; genus Amblyomma; species Amblyomma maculatum. The sequence continues at coordinate 210,219,598 of NC_139346.1, read as the reverse complement.
CACAGGAGACACAGCCATCATCGCACTCGTAAAATGCCCGCATGTACGCGCATGAGCGCATGTTAGTGGGGATACCGAGTCCCGACACCCGTCCACCTGTACAGCAATGAGCATGGACATCCGCACTTTGGCATTGTATTTGTAGCACACATTGCTTGGAAGTTAATGCTCAAGCTTAACTGGGCCACCGAGCATGATTATTCCTGTTACTTACTTCGCGAAGGATATAAAAAAGGTTACGTCGCAGGAGCCAATGTGATAGGTGAACTACTCTTGGAAAGTGACACGCTGAGTCGATGGACCTAGAATTTTTCTTCAGACGCCACCTTCAAAAACCAGAAATATGAAAAATTCTCTATTTCTACTTCTGTTCTTTCCCCTTTCGCTTTGCCTGTGTCCAGTATTTATCAATTTCTTTATTAGTTTATACTCTAGTTCTATGCAGGTCATTCTTTTACAGTGCCTATAGCAAAATAAATAATAAAAAGGAACTGCCATGGACTCACATCTCTCATCCGGCCTTTGCTCTTAACAACTTTTCTGAAAGATTGATTGCATCGATACCTCGAATCAGAGACTTTCTCTTTGAGGCATTGTGGAGTGTGGTGAGATCGCGTTGAGCAAACCGGGAGGTGGGAGCTGGACCATGTTTCCGGCTTCCCGTGGATCGATTGCGGCGTCGGTCTGGCCGTTGCGTTACACTCGCACTTGCAGCTGCTTCTCCACGGCTGCAGAGCCTCGCTGCGCGTGTGTCGTGCAAGCCTCCCCATCGAACGGGAGGGCGACCACGACGGAGCATGGTTGACGCGTCGCGTGGGTGGGGAGACACGCGCCGGCCAGAAGCACGTCACCGAGGCCCTGGCGCATAAGATTACTCAGCGGCTTTTGCGTGATTCACGGGGACGGCGCTGAGAAAGCGCAACAACAGTGTGAGGAAGGAAGTACTCTATTCCGCGTGCGAAGACATACAGTGTGGTGACGTCAAAGTCGCGCGGTGTCTGAGAGTTTGTACATATGTATGCGTCATCCCTCATCAGATGCATAAATATCGGGTACAAATGGTAAATATTGTTGCATTTCCTTGTATAATCCAACAGTCAGATACATATGAGGGCTAATGCGATAAAATGACTGCTGCCCGATGACTTCTCATGCTGCTTGGTGCTTTCTCGTACAGGACCTCAGGTGACCTTTCCGCACGTTGTGTGAACGCGTGGACGCCTGTGACCTTTTTTGTACCGTTGCATTCACGTGCTAATATATTTTGTTTTTTAATTATTATACTATCTTTTCCGTGGGGACTGAGTGGTTAGGATGATCGACTGCGCTGGCTGAGGACACGGGTTCGATTCAGGCTGAGACCTCCGCGTTTCGATGCAGCCGATAAACGAGGCGCATGGACACTTTGCGATGGCTGTTGCACGATGAAAACAACACGTGGCCGGAATCATTACAGAAAGCTACATTACGCTATCCCTCATAACCAATGTCGCTGGCTGGCGCCAAACGCCGTATGTCATATCACTTCCGTGTTGTTATTGATTGCTGTTCTTTTTTCCTTCTTTTTAAATCTGCGGAAGAAAATAGCTCGTAGCCTTCAACGCTCATCTGGTATTGCCACTATCACGCAAAGCATGCACGTAATCAGTGAAATATCAATGCTCATACAAATTACAGGAGACGAACTAAAGTGGCCTCTCAGATACCACTACAAATCGGAACTCCAGCTACAAAGTACCGTACTTGCAAACAGCAGCAGGTAAAAGCTGCGAGTAGAAGTTATAACATTTGTAAGGGCTTAGGGCGAAACACGTGACGCCTGATTGAGTAAGCAGAAAAATATAAAACAACGAAAACTATGCAGTGTTTAACGCCCTGAAAAGAGACTTGGGATATGATGGTCAGCATAGTGTATGGCTCCGGGCTAATAATAAGGGTCGTTTCAAAAACGAAAAGGGTCTATAAACAAGGAAACTATGCAACCAAAACCACGAATTGCTTTCTTGTACACCAACACACACAAAAAGTAATAAACATATGGTACGAGGACCCCTAGAATCACAAAAGGACTCTCAACCTTCGGGTCGGCCCCTTTATCGCCTTGAAGGAGATACGCTCCACTCCTCTTCATGCCGTCTCCGCATGGATTAATTTACTGTATACGTGATAATATTTAAAACAGCCGCTAGCCAGTCAGCGATTGGAATTGTATTGTTGTTGCAAATAAAGGAATGAAAAGGTGAACGCTCGCTGCGGACACTGCTGCCTGTTAATTTAAGCACTTGATTAACATCAGTCGGAAATAAAACGGACAGGGTAAAAACACTGGGAGGTGGAACATATATAGGGGGGATAAGCCTAAGGAGAGCTAAGCAGTAGATAAAGTAATGCATTAAAAATAGATTAAGGTGTGGGTCAAGGCGAAATATCAGTAGTCATGTCTACCTAGTGCAATAACTATCTATACGTCACTATTCCGATGACGTCGCGCAGATTTTTCGGGCAACTTTTACTGGATACCACTGCGCGCGCATGTAGTCTGTAGAAAGCACGCACGCACCCTCACACACGCACTCACACACACACACACACACACACACACACACACACACACACACACACACACACACACACACACACACACACACACACACACACACACACACACACACACACACACACACACACACACACACACACACACACACACACACACACACACACACACACACACACAAGCACACACACACAAGCACACACACACACACACACACACACACACACACACACACACACACACACACACACACACACACACACACACACACACACACACACACACACACACACACACACACACACACACACACACACACACACACACACACACACACACACACACACACACACACACACACACACACACACACACACACACACACACACGCACGCACACAGCACCTTAACAGGATAAAACAACCCGACGCTGCGAGTCCACAGCTCAGCAAGCGGTCCCACTGTGCTTCACGCAAAGGTCAATACAACCGGCGCCTCGGTAACCGCCGGCCAGATCCCTCCGTAATCGTTACGGCAGTTGCACTTCACGTAATTCTATAGTCAGTATCGACAGCTTCGCGTTTCCTGAGTATATCCCGTTGCCGTAACGGAAGAGCATTTCCGGCTGAGGCCGAATAACTGTCGTTTGTGTGTCCGTGCTGAGAGCACTCGCTGCACTTTCATTATACTGCAATGGCGCTACCACGATCGAGTTTTTCGTACATTACGTCTAAATTAAACCAGAGTGGGGTACACAACCATCGGTGTCAGGTAGTGGGCGCATACTAGTATTTGACATTGCTCAAAAGGTAAACCAGCTTCTGGCGGGAAGAGAAACTGCTCCGCCAGAAAGCAAGCAGCAATGCACTGAATGGAACTCACCTTTCCTCTCCGGCGACAGGGAAAATAATCGCTGCAGCTTCGACTCCGATATCGTCAATCGTAGAGAACGGTAGGCTTTTGGGGTACCCTTAAATAGAAGATGCATCGGATGCTACGTAGCTTGTTCCGATATACCGATCATTATGAGATCTAGCTGTGAAAATCCCGAGCTGTTTCGCGAGCGCAGTGGAGGCGGGCGGAGAGGGAAAAGGAGGGGGAAGACGAGTAGAGGGAAGCGGCAGCGACCGTTGCCTAGGCGACGGCATGAAGTTGACAATATCGACGCTAAGACCAAAAGTGGCGCTTACATCGACAACGAGGCACATTCCCTTGACTTACTAGGCACAGCTAATATAGTTTCTCACTTGTTCTGTTACCTATAAAGATCTGGCGCCATCGTGTATTAAAGTTTCGAAAAGAACCTTTAAGCATTCGTGGACGCCCTAAGCATCATAATCGAAGCGCTACCATAGAACGCCAGAGTATTGCAAAATCAAGCAGTGTTTTACAATAGCAAACGTCCTAACATTCAATATGCTGGTTATCGACTGCAATAAATGACGATAAAAGCACATAAATAAGTACGAAATGTGTCAAAAATTATAGCTGACCTTCTCATCTACAGGGAAAATTTAGCACACCATGAAAACCTTTGTTAATTTTTGTGCTAAACAGGCCCACATTTCAAAGCAAATGCTAAAGAATGTTATCGTTCGAATACTTGAGGAGCTCATTTTATTGACCTCATAAAAATACAAACTTTTCATTGGCGCCGTATATGATTTTGGTTTTTCACCACTATGATTTTTGCGCACTATTTTCGCGCCTTGAAAAAGTCGTCTGTGCGTATAAGTGCAGATTCTCACGATGTCTTGGCCCTGCGCATACGGACTTGGCAAACTATAAAGCACGAAGCGGAAACCTGACCTACGAGAAGACTTAGGACAGATTTCATGCCAAAAGTTGCGGCACACATCAGTAGGTGAACCTAGCAAGCCAGCTCTGAATGCAATGCGTGGCTTCGAAATTTGCAAGTAGCATAACTGTGGCTGTTGGAGTGTCCTATGCTTTAAAATATATTTTTCTTCACTCACTGTCAACGACCACGGGGAAGCCCTTCTGACCCAGGCTGAAATGAAACATTCCGATGACAGCTCATAAGTAAACCGACCGCCATTTACTCGAGCTTACACATAAACCATTTCATCTGAATCGAACATGAAAAATTTCCAAAGCCCGGCTACCAGATGCTGCTCATTTTATTGCTCACAACTGTTATTGCGCCTAATGTGTCACACTAATCACGTCATCAATAATCAGGCTTTAACGAAAATACCACGTTGCTGGTTTACTTGGTATCAACTGCCTCAATTCTATAATTAAAAGGCACTGCTGAATCTATTCATCTAGGTTTCATCACTCACTGTCATCCGAACAAAGTGAGCTTTCCACGTAATCAAACTACCGCTCACTCACATTCTTACAGTCAATCTAGGCCACCCGAGCGCATTTATTCACTGGCTCTATAGCACTCATTCAGGAATACGAGGCGCGTTTCTGAGCCTTAAATGACATAGTGCTGGATATTAAATGTGCTACCTAGCGAAAAATTTTTGAGAGAACCGGTGAGAACATAGCAGTCTCGAGCACAGAGCAAAGCAGAATGATCGATCATCTGGATTGATGTATGGAATATAGGAACGTACCCTTTGTTTTGGTAACTACTGTACTTTGAATTTTTGTTAGAGTTTGTTTGAACGGATGTTAAATTGATGTGAGTCTACACTATAATTTACTGTGGGACAACTGCTGCCATGTATGGGCCCTCAGGCACTCTTCAAGCTGTTCTAGAACAGCTTTTTTCGCCTGAGGGCCTTCAACCTCGAGTCGAAAATAAATTGAATTGAATTGAAATTGAAACGGGTGGTAGCAGTAGCTATCATGCTGATTTTTCTACCTATATCTTAATTATTGATTTAGATTGCTTAACTAAACCATCATTCTGTTTATTAAATTTTTGTTTCTGCATTAGTAACATTATGTCGCTTCTCTGCTTTTAAGCCACCAATCTTCCAGTCGTTTTTTGCTAGTTTCCACCGCCGGTTTATTCACCCGGCCACTGGTATCTCTAAACCCTAGAGCTTCAGGAACAGTGATTGCACCTGCATCAACTTCCAGAATAAATACCATTACATTGAAGTATAATATGGTCAATCGTTTCACTGGAGTTACCACATACAGCACATGTGTCATCTCCATTGTTAAATCTAACTGAGGTGTATGCCCAGACAGAGTTCAAACCGGAGTGACACTCACTGATAGTCATGTGCTCTGCTTTGCATATTTTAATATCTTGTTGCTTAGGTGTGTCGTAATATTCGGTGTTATTTTGACACTGTGTTACTAATGAATTACGCACAGTTCATGCATATAGAACATCGCCCCACTTTAGTAAATACAATGGAAAAAAAAAAAAAAAAGCTTTTGTGAGGAGATCGACAATTTTTCTGTTCTTGAACTTAACGACATCAGTTCAAAACTCTCAATAATAATTGCACATATGACTTTTCTTCTACGTATTCGCACCATGCAAGTCATTCTTCAGTGACACCTGAGCGCATGTGTTGCCTCTTGTGTTATATTCAGTGATTGTTTGAAACGAATAAAGCTTTTTAAGCTCGTAAATCTTTTTCTTGTCATTGTTCTTTCATACAATAATTGCCGCTACGCAAACATACAGCCTTCTCCCTCCTAGCCAAGGTATGCTTCTTACCTTTCAGGTAGCATTCGGAGGTACTTTAGTCCCAAAATCGCCTTTTAAAGCGCTTTCAAGCTAGTTGGTACGTTGGTGCACTGTTCGGAAGTGATATGGACTCACGCGTCTTAAAAAGGAGTATAGACAACAAATTTTGGTGGAATTTTTCTTGTTAATGATGCATAAGACATTCTTGTGTGTGGATCACCACGTGGTTTTCACATATGGCGGCTAAAGTAATTTTTAAGTTAATTTCATTTCATTCATTTGTCCATTAAAGGGCTGGAGGCATTGCATAAGGAGAGGGGGGGGGGGTACATATAGGTTTTTGGGTAGTAGCGGAATAGAACGAGAATGCACAGGTTACAAAAGGAACACAATAATATGCAACCTAAGAACAAAAAGTAAAGAGTAATACAAGAGAGAGAGAGAGAGGGGGGGGGGGGGGTGTACATATAGGTTTGGGGGTAGTGGTGGAACAAAGCGAAAATGCCGAAACGAAAATTTCCTTTTCTCTAAATTCTGCGGTTTCGGTTCCAGCAGCCGAGGAATGACTATGACGTCACAATCAAATCTAGGTCACACGCGTGATGCAAAAAAACAAAACAATGATATAATCGCCGACTTTTCACTTGCGGCTCCTGTTCTTGAAGAAGACTGCCTTTGGAGTTGTAGTGAATTCAAACGAAAAAGGAATGTTTATATTATTGCTTTTTCATCCATCACGTGACCTAGGCTTGACTTTGATGTCACACTCATCGCTCGGCTGTTGAAACTAAAACCGAAGCAGGTGAGAAAAGAAATTCGCTCATATGTTACTCAACGGTCAAAGGGGAATATCACGCGGTGACACGTGTGCAGCAATATGTCTTTCGTATCATTACACAGGATAAAACACGAGCCTGAAAGGTAGATGTCTAGAACTCATTAAGAGAACTATTTTGCATTTCGCGCCTTCGCTGACGCTCATTCCAGCTCTTAGCGCCGCGCGAAGTTCCTATTTAGATCCCCGTATGGCTACTCTTCTATTGTGAAAGCTCTACTTGGCGGAGTAAATCGGAAACGAGGATATATGTCTGAAGCTTCGACATTTGGTCTTCCCGGGAGAAAAATATATACGTGAGAGGCAATACGAACCCAGGGGCTTCTCTCGGGACGAGTGCATGGAATCACACAATGCGTTTAACTGCCACTCCGTCGTCTTCATCGACTTCCATGCGCGCGAAATGGATCCAAACACACCGCTATTGAATTGCCCTCTGAAGGTGCGCTAAGCGGCCCCAAAAGTTCTAAGCCCGCTAAACTTAGGTCTCCAGTCACGATTTCGCCAAATTTCGCCCCAAGATTCGAACCGAAAGTAAAACTAAACATGCTTGCGCACGTGCTCGGGAATTGGCCAACTTAGCTAAGTCGACTGCAGTTTCTTTTTATTTATTTATTTATTTATTTATTTATTTATTTATTTATTTATTTATTTATTTATTTATTTATTTATTTATTTATTTATTTATTTATTTATTTATTTATTCAATACTGCAGACCCTGAGATGGGTCTAAGCAGGAGGGGCAAAAAATATATCAAAGAAACGCGGCAAATTACATCGCAGAAAACGTGAGTATAGTAGGACATAGTAAAGAACACGGAAACACCATTCATTATCAATGAGTAATTTGCGATTGGCATGATTGCTGTTTACGACCTCAGGTGGGAGTTCATTCCAGTAAGTTATTGGCACGAAAATTGTAAATTGCTGTAATTGTGTTATCTGGATGAATTTGAGCTACCCCCCTCAGTCTCCCGCACTGCTGCACCCAGCGCCATGATGGTATGTAAATAAAATCAGGAGCTAAAAATGGTCTATTTGGAGATGGCCAGCGACAGGCTCCAAGTTGCTGGGCCCTATAATGCACTGTTAATAACTTAAGTGGGTCACTTGTAACAGTATGAGAGCAATGTTTATGACGCAGTAAATTACTGAATTATTATACATTACATTATAAGGCACAAAAGGCATAGAAGCCAATACAAATAAATATTCCGAAATGAACGTATATGATAAGGCATCTGTATACAGGCATCCAGTGATGTGCGCACAGTCCTTAGTTTGCACTACGTGCGTCCATGCGTACATATACTGCTGACTGTAGTGCCAAGCTTCGCTGATCAACATTCTACATGTGTGTACATGTTAACCCTACTTCGCCTCCGATAGTCATGAGAGCTGGCGAAATGTCGTCGTTCTGGTCCGATGTTCCTATCGGCAGATGGGAAGCTAAAAATTATCAGGATTAAAGACTTCGAAACTTCATGCAGTTTTACTAAAGTGTGAGATTTGGCGTCGTGGTGTGTGCATGCACACGCAGTCCACGGTTGTGAATGTCCGGTTGCAAGGAACAAAAATAGAACGTACACCAGTAAAGGTAACAAAAATTTCGTCGCCTATTTCACACGAGAGCGTTTCTCACACAATTGAAGTGCCGAGTCATGTCAAAACTGTCATTCAGCGTTCACCACATACCCGACATCTAAAAATAAAAATAAGGACCGCGAGAAGTAGACTCCAGCATGTGTTGTTGAAGCACGTTGTGTCGGAAAATTAGAAACGACGGGCAAGTTTAATGTTGCCCGTCACGGTGCTCAAAAATTTGCACTTCTCGGTCTGCCATCGCTCGACCAGATTGCGCGAGTCCCCATCGACGACAAGGGTGGCCTCTGATGTTTCGAATGGCTTCCACTTGCCGCTGAGCTTCCTGCATGAAGGAAGAAATTAAGCGGGTTACATCTGGATGAACTCAGAAAAAGACGCGAAGAACATAGGAGAGCGAGCGCCCAAGGGAGCTTGTAGAGAAACCTGAAGTCACGAAACTGTTTTAGACGTACTGAATCAAACTAACAAAGTAATGGTATAGTAGCCGAAACCGATTCTTTGCATACCACTAGCAAACTGAACAACATGGTTTTATTTCAGCTAGACTACTATAGAGGTATCAGCTTACAGTGACGCATTAGACACCGTGACTCATGTGCGGGCTCGTACAACACCACCTAGACTGTTGGCAGCAGAAATGAGACGGTTAAGCAGTGTTCCCAATTTACCGATTTTCTTGTTCAATCTAGGAGGTTCTTACACTGTTTAGAGGACAAAATATGGCCTTTTTTATTGCAGTCGTCCAATTTGCTGATGCCGGATGTGTGGTTCGGCAGACTCGGGCCTGTCGAGTGTGTGCAGAAGTTTAAGAAAGGCTGGATTCAGGCCCAAAGTTTCAAGAGAAAATTGCTGTCAATTAACTGCGTTGACAGAAGCTCATTTTATTCTAATATAGTACCGGGATGATTTCAGAATAAAAAATCCCTTTTTCAAGTTGGCTGAATTTGCTCTCTCATGCACTGATGCTGCCATTGTTGAACGCAGTCGTTGGACGCATGTTAAGTGACGTAATCATATTCATTTTAAACAGGGAAGCTATTGTGAACAGAAATGACATTTTTTATTATTCGAGCCATACTCCGAAGGCGCGTAAATGCGGCTCAAACTATGAGCTACTGGCACAAGTAATCCAAGCGATTGGAACGATATGAATGTGTTCGTTGTAGCAGTGCTAGAATCATGCCTAGAACCGATGGTATAGAACAGACCATTAAGCACACGGCAAACTAAGATGAAGCAGACGACATCCTGTTGCGAGTGAAAGTGCTTGAAAACAGCAATTTTTAGTCTGGAGAGAAAAAGTACTTTTCAGTTTTTAATTTAAGCTTACAGAAGGTAGGCCGGGACAATTCTGACAATTAAAGCATTTTTAACTTGCTATTTAAAATGAGAAAGAAAGAAATGTTTTTTTTTTTACTATGCTTAAAATACTGTTTATAGCATTTACAATCTGAATAAAAAAAAAAAAAAAAAAAAAAACGCCCGACAACTGGCTTCTCGATGTAAATAATAAGATTTAGCATAGTTTTTAGTGTTTTGTGGTTTACTGCTGGGTTTTTATTTTTTTTTATTTGACAACACTGCTGGTAAATCTCGAATTAATTTCTTAAAAGTTCCACTTTGTGAGCTCTGCATTTGGTTATACCAAGCGTACTTACCCACTCCTAAATGTTAATTGTATCTAGACTTTCAGCCTGATTAATAGTCATTTCCCTGATTTCAGTACAGTTCAGGACTTCACTGAATTCTGTGCCAAAAACTTCCAAAAACGTCCGGACATAACAGCATTCATGGCCGGATTATTATTGATATGCACGGTAGATATTTACTACCACGTTTAATGTTGTAGTTAAGGTTTTACCGTTCCAATGCGACTCATGTATGAGAGACGCCGTAATGGAGGGCTCCGGAGATTTCGACCACCTGGGGTTCTTTAACTTGCACTAACAGCGCACAGCGCACGGGCGCCTTGCTTTTCGCCTCTATCGAAAAGCGGCTCGGCCGGGATTCGATCCCGCATCCTTGGGCGCAATAGTCGAGCACCCTAACCACTGTGTCATCCTGTAGGGATGTTAATTAGGACACGGAGAGCAACATCATTATAGGAATCTTGTGAAACTAGATGCGCGCGAGCACACGCAACGAAAGGTTTACCAGGAGACTCACCCTTTTCTCGCGAACTTAACGATGTCTTCCAGCGTCAGCACCGGTTCTAAAAAGTTCAGAGCGCCAATGGCGGCATAGTGATAAACCCTGGCGCCTTTTCTCAGAGCTGCTTGGGCGAGAGATAGTATTGGGCAGGTTGTCACAATGTTGGTCAGCATGCTACGAAAGCCGCTGAAATTTGGTTGCTTCAGAAATTTCTTGGCGTCGTCTGACAAGGTCTTGAAGTCGAGGGTGACCTGTTCGGTAAAGAATTGACCGGTAAGAACGAACGCCTCGGCTGTGCTCGTGCTTTCGTGCAGCTTCATGCCAGGGACAACGTATTTATCGAAAAGCTCGTTTCCCTCAATAAAGCTAGAACCGCAGAGCATGTCGACGTTCGTGAGGTTGCGGAGAAGCACTGGCATATCGTCCGTGTACAACTCTTCCGACAGTGGCTTCCGGTGCCTGGACGGCACGAACCGTAGAGGAAGGAACGTGTGCGACGTGTTCACGACCTCCCTGAAGCCTTTAAGTCTGAGGCAGTTCGTCAGTTGACCATGTGTTCCGTTGGGGCAGTGCATCGCATTGCTCAAGAGGTAAGCGCCTGTCTCTTCGTTCCTTGGCAAAAGCGACGTGGCTGCGAGCCCGTGGAGAACGTACCGCTTGAAGTAACGGCTGTGGTTGGTGAAGAGGATTGAAGACAGTATGAAGCTGCCGGAGTTGTGGCCTAGGGCGACCATAGAGCTGGCGTTGCCGTGGAAAGCCGCCGCGTTGTTGTGTATCCACGCAACCGCTAGGTAGACATCGTACATGCCTACGTTTCCCGGAGCGCTGCTGTCGTCGACCCCCGCGAAGAATCCGAGCACTCCTGTTCTGTAGTTAGGGGTGGCCACGATTACGTCTCCTCTAAGGGCCAGTTGCTGCCAGATGTGTTCGTACTGGCGCAGGTCCCCGTTCTGGAACCAGTCACCGGCGACGGCGACGACCACAGTCTTCAGCGGTTCGCTATCGTTGCAGACGTATGGGGCCCAGACGGAGATCGTCAGGCAATCTTCGTCGGAGGACTCAAGCAGTGGGCCGACCTCATGAATGAAACGAAAAAAGTCTTTGAATATTTACGGCATGGCTGAGCTTATATTGAGCCGACCGTATTATAACCTCATGTAATGCCTCTCGTGGGCCTTTGAGGTACTAATAAATAAATAAAAAAGAATGAAACGTTGTCCTCTCCACAGCCCAAAAAAAGAGTGCCGCTCGCTCCTGAAGAATAAGCACGGTTAAAAAGCTGACTTCGCCCCGTCAGTCACACTGACTGCAAAGGCCACTTGCTCCCTTTTGGAAGAGGGAGTAGTTCTGCTAATTCCTCTAAATTTAACACTCTACGAGAGGCGCTCTGTGGGGTAAACAATGTCATCCTTATGCTATGCTGTAGGCAAAACAGTGGCATTAACATGGCGAATGTTAACTGAGCCACAGGCACAAAGGATATGAGAGCTAGGCAATAGAAACGCTCGGCAATTATTGTTTTGTGGTAATCTTTTCGAGGTTGTACTGGTAGTCGAGGCACTAATCGGGGTGGATGATAAGTGAAGCAACTTCACTTGTTTTCCTTTGTGCGTCCTGGACCAGAACAGGAACTTGCAAAATATATTTTGCTAACCTGGGTATTTCAGCAACTGTCAATAAAAGCTGGTTCTGCGCATGTTCTGCCATGTGGAAGTATTACATCGGAAAAGGCCTCAGGCGTATTACATTCCCCAAAAAGCTGGCTCCATGTTGCAGCGACATATTTACCTGTGGGCAAGGAGGACCGTGGGCCACAGCCTGCCAGGATCCGTTGGGCTCGAAGTTTCTGACCGCCACCGGTGGAGAGAAGCGACGCTCTCCAGCCGGAGCATGGGCGTACGGTATGCCGAAGAAGTGTCGCAACACGCCCCACGTGCCATTGCTGGACGGTTCGGGTACTGTAGCCGCCTTTCCTATAGCCATGCCGCTCGTTGTCATCACTTCGAGCTGCTGAAGTCGCACAGTGGCGCAAGCTGCTGGCAGGATGCCGTCGTCGCTTTCCCGATCGCGCTTTAAGGGATACCAATAAGCGATGGCCACAAGCCACGCGAAGAGTACTATACTGAAGAAAGCGCCGACTCCAAACAGGCACCCGCTGCAGAAAAAAAAAAAAGAAAAATATTGCAGGCCAGTAATGTGGAATCATTTTAGAATCCTTCATTCTCTGCTATGCCATAAATGATACAAAAGAATATGATTTACACCTGTCGGCTGTGACTAATAGTACGCCTTCCCGCGTCACTCACACGGTCCCTTTAAATTCCAGCAGATGAACCAGCTCAGTTAGATATTTTAGGTTCAGAAGCCCCCAGAAACCAGTTGTTGATAGCAGGGTAGTGATGCAAAACTGCCGGTAAATAACTATTAGTAGCATCGATTGTTTTCTCCTTTTTAATCCATCGACAGTGAAAAGGTATTGATAGTACTATCAATAGTGTTTCGATAGTAAAATCAGTAGTATTGCTACCAATAGTGCTGGGAATAATTATGCGGTTTTGGGCCTGCGAACATTTTCGATAGCCTACTACCAGCGGTACTTAGTCATTTGTACTGCTTTGAGAGCAGCAGTATACTACAGAGAGCACGGATCTCGGCACGCATACCCGCTCAAGTGTTAATTCCAACCGATTTCGGCTCAAAAGCAGACGTGCTCAAAGGTGCGTTTCCGGTCGCTGCTGCTAGCCAAGTTAAGACGTTTGTGACTAAACATTTTATCAAGCAACTCTACCTACGGTACAGTTGTCTTGAAAAAAAGATTAAAATAATCTCTTTCATTTTGGAGCTGCCTGTACCAACTGGGGTGCATGGTTCCGATAGCAAGCGCGTTAAGTTTGTGATGAAAGCATGAATACAATTATCTGTCGCAGCTGTTCTGTACCCTAATACTTCAAAACTTCGACGTTATAGCTGCATGCGTTGATTCAGGGTGTCGGGTCAGGAAGCTGTTCGCTAAAATATATGAAATGTCAGCACCGTCACCAGTCGGCACCGGCTCTGTGACGTAGGTTTCCGCGCATTTAACCGACGTTATCCGATTACTGAAAAAAATCTACCAGATGTCCAAGTCCTAGCCATGCAATGAGCAATCATAAAGGCACAGTTCCGTTCAATATACTCTGTACATGGCCCAATGAGCAATTCGAGTGGTCCATGGCGAATTGATCTCAAGAATGGTTACCCTATGTGAAAGCATGTATGCTTCTGGTTGTTCCGTTCGCTGTTTCCTACGTTGTGGGGATTGTGCTCCCGGAGCGCCACCAAACACGCGGCCACTGCTGCTGTTTTGCTAGTTAGAGATCTCCTGCGTGGTAAATGCGAGAGGGAGCTGACGACAGCCGCGCTGTTGACAGCTCAAGGAAATAACAGCGCAGAGACAAGCGACAAAGACGGAAGATAACAATGGCACTGTCTTTGTCTTTCGTGTCTGCACTGTTATTTCCTTCAGTATGTAGCAACCAGCTCGAATCTTCGTTTTTTTTTATATAGGTATTTTTTTACTTAGAACTCATGAAGACTGCTGCCACAACATCAGTTCCGTTTTTCCCATGTCGGTCTCGCATCCCCATTGGAACGCTTTCTGGTGACGCATTGGATTCTTGTTTCAACGCGAGGCCGTACGGGAAGCGAACGGGGAGACTGCCATCGACTCGGGCGGCAGCAAGTGCGTAAGGTGCCACAAGCACCGATATAGCACAGTTTGAAAAGTAAACCCGCAACATAAAGTAGGAAGGGCAAAACAACTCTCACGTAGATACAATTTGAGGAATTAAGAAGTGCTTGAGATTGAGCTAGTTGGAACATCTTCTCACAAATGCTGCGCTGATTAGTTTTACACCAACAAAGGAACTGGACTGGAATGTCGTTCCTTGCAGGGTGCAGAAAATTTGGCTAACCATTGCCTGAAACACGAGTGCAGCCCATATTTCCAAAACACGGTTATTTTGGCGCGGGCAACAAAAAAGAAAAAGCGTGAAGTAATTGAGGCCTTTCGGGTGGTTACTGGCAAAGAAGGCGATTACGTTAGCGCTCCTTCCGTAGCCCATTCCCACCGGGAAATAGATATTTTGAGAAGAGACAAAAGACTTGCATGAGGATCACCCGCGCGTGTCTGTTAGATTCGCGGGTGGGGGTGGGGGGGGGGGTGGGGGGGGGGGGGGGGGTTGAGTGCGACTTCATCCCGGGCTTAGATAAGGTGTTTATTTTTCACATTTTCATGGTTTCATTCCTGAGTTGTTCTTGCTGTTACAGTGCACTGTTATGATTTATGTGTATTCACGATCCTCAGATTACGTCGCGTGCTTGTGTTTCCTTTTTTCCTTTTCTAAGAAATACAAATTCAGTTGGTAGATTGCGCTTAACCTCAGCGTTGGTCCAGTTCCTTTGTTCGTGTAAAACTAATCAGTGCAGCATTTGTGAGAATTCGAGGAAGTCGGAGGAAACAAGATTCAAGATGGGGGAGAAAACTTATTCATCCCATAATTACGCTTCTCCTGGGTTCTTTTATATCCATTCACTAGTTTCCCCAGCAGTCCTGTTTGTACGAGCAATATCTCTCTGTTTCTCTCTCGCTTCCAGGGGTACCTTATGAACCCTGCACCTTCTTTCGCCCAGCGTCCCTCTTTTTTGGAGCCTTCAAGAGAACTTGTACATACCGGAAATGGCCTATGTCCTCCTGATGTCTCTGGACCGAGCCCGTATCCTGCATTCGAGTCGTGCTCATCTTGTGCGCCGCCTCGTACCACTCCTCGAAGGCATCCTTCTTGGGCGATGGATGCATTAACGGGGAACTGTGACCGCTGCGGCCACCAGATACCGTGGGATCGGTGTACCCTGACGTCACCGTCGGTGAGAGGACCCTGAATGGAGACAAGGAGACTCCGGCGGCCTTCATTTTAGCAGTGAGCGGTGAAGGTCCACCGGACGATTTCGGCGGCATCGTGGAGCTCTTGCGCTTTTTCTTCAGAGATCGCTTGCGGGCCGCGCGGTCCATTATTTTCGACAAGCAGGGCGCTGCACGTCGCAGTGGGTCGACAGTCAAAAAGAAATCGATTGCCGATCTGCCGGAGATAACAGCGGGTACGCGTTCCAAGTCTTCTTCTTTCTTCAAGGGCACGAGAACGTTGTTGTTGTTGTTCTCCTCTAATTTGCTGGCACATACCCACACAGGGGGATCGGCCAAGAATTGGGGTGCAGAGATATTAGATTTTGAGATGTATAACTACGCAAAAATACACGAGAACGTTTTTGCATGACAAGGCTTGTCACGCGAACGTTTTTGCATGACAAGCCTTCTTCTGCCTCTTCTTAAAATATGTTTTATGTGCTCTCGGAGGAAACTGTGGGGAAAAAAGTTACAAGCCACTTTGGCGACTAAGTGGTGAAAGGCGCAAGCCTGAGTGTCGCATTCTGCTGCGGCTTTGTTCCGAATGTGGCGGTGAATGATGCTTCGAGTAAAGAGGGCGACTACTGTTTCCCCTTCCTCCCTTCCTTCACGGCCTGGTACATATGTACGCGGGGATTTTCTCTCTTTCCACTTTCACTCTCACCTTCCCCCCTTCCCTTACGGCGCGGTTGCGGTGTCCACAGAAAACAAGTGAGACAGTTACTGCGCCTTTCCCTTCCTATAAATAAATCAGTTTTTTTTTTTAAATCAGTACTCGGAGGATTGTGACAGATAATGCGCCTTTTCTGTCCTATAAATCAGTTTCAAACGCCGCTGATATCTGCTGTACTAATGCGCCTTTTCTGTCCTATAAATCAGTTTCAAACGCCGCTGATATCTGCTGTACTAACGCCTCCTAGACATCTGGGTCTGCTTCTGTTTGCTGTGTGGTGCGGCGTTCGAGGAAGCGGCGAATGAAAGGGTGCACGGACGCCTGGATCGGATGCCCGGTGGAGTCAGCTGCGTATATGCGTTGGTTGGTTGGTTGGTTGCACAATTTTTATTCCCATCGGAAATGGGCATTAATCGCCTTGTGACTTCATGACCTGCCGTGACGGTACATAGCGCGCCCCTTGTCGAACACAACCAACATTTCATTGAACGCATTAAAGTTCACCGGCGTTCTATAATTCGTCTACAGGAAAGGGAAGGCGCAGTATCTGTCACTCGCGGAATCTCGCTATCATTCTCACTGTACACAAGGGGAATTATGAAGAGCATTTCACGATCCGGAGCGTGGCGCAGGGGTAAAGCGCTGGGCTGGGGATTAATTTTTATTAGGTTTATTATTAAATTAATTAAAATATATATTAAATTAAGTTTATTAATTTATTTTTTAAGAATCAGAGCCGCCGCAAAAGCGTGACACTTTTGCTGACGACGATGAGCCATTAAAGACTTTCGCCTTAAAAAGGAAGAAAGTGCGACCTCCCGCTGTCCCGGCGGCTCCAGTTGGCGACAAAAATGATTGTTGTAGGTCACCGTCGGAGAGTCCAGCTTTATGGGACACATTTAATTTTCTGGCAGCTGTGGGCTATCGTGGGATACTGTTGTGCACACATTAATGGCAGTTGCCCAAGCTTCAGATGGGTAGCCAAACTTTGCACTCACTCCTCTGCCATATATACCACAGGATTTTCTTTGATAAATCTTTATTCACAATAACAAAGTGGGAGGAATAGGGGAAGTCAGCTAGCGTGCCGCAGGCCGTGGAGACCTCTGTTGAACAGCTCGTATGGCAAGCCCTATTCTGCGTCTTCTTCGTATGCATTTAGTGTGTTTCCAAAAGCAATTTGCCCCTCCGCTGTCCTGGGGGCTTTACTTGCCTTCAGAAGAAGTGACCGACGCTCATAAATGGACTGAGCTCAGTTGGGCACACAAGCAAAACTATTCTTGTTGTATTGCAAGTTTTTGTTTCTTGTATTGTCTGATGCACGCGCACTTCTCATTTGGATATTAATATCGATGCTATTGTTATTTGGTTATTTAACTTAAACAAGCTAATCAACATGTTTATTTTTGTGTGCAAGGGGCAACATTGTCCTGCTAAATTGAAGGCCCACAGCATCAAACGTATATTCATTTTCAAACATTAAAAAAGGGTTGGACACGGAATAAAAATGGACGGCGGGGCAGGTTGACGACCATACCCTGAGCTGCCTTCTCGGATTGATAACCGGACTCCCCCTTGCCTAACAACACAACACAATTTACAACAAACCTAACAGCAGGAGCCTTACACTGATTATTGTTTTTTTTTTTCTTCACCTTCTATTCGTTGATATATGTAATGTTCATATTGTGCGCCTTGCTAAACGCTCCCCCCCCCCCCCCCCTCCAATTTTGCCCGCTGGAAGGCGCCACAGAGATATCTCTCGCAATTTTTAAAATAGAAATCTGTTAAGCGAAGAACAAAATCGATTGGTGGACCAATGTTCATAGTTCTGGTGTTTTCGAATGGCTTATAGACGTAAATATATAGATACATGACTTTCATTCTAAACAAGTATCATGTAAGAATAAGTGCAAAGGGGTTTCAATAAAATAAGCACTTTTATTAACGCAGAAGAAATACTGTAGTCTTCTTGGTGTGAGACGTGTCCTTTCGGTGATTTTGTAGAGTGCTGAGCCGAATTAATCACATTGCCTTGTCTGTGAAAAGCAAACCTTCACTGGTTTTGAGGCGTATTTGTCGAATTAATATAGTCACATGTGCTACACCGGAAACAGCAAGTATGCGTAAATAGTCGTATCTCATTTTTCAGGAACGTAAGACCGAGTGTGACGCAGCAAAGAAACACACAGAGGCCCCTTCTGTTGGGTATGTATATAAACGACTCAGAGTAGATAAATTCATTATTTACGCGAACGGCCACATCCTGCTGACCTAGTCATTGATGTAACTCTTGCTTTACCAAGGTTTCCAATTTAGAGTGCTGCTTAGTCTCTTGCCATAAAAAAGAAGCTTAAAACCAAAAGCGGACTTGTTCCGGGCAATCAACTGCAGAATATACGGCTTTAAAATATGAAACGACACATCAAAACTCCACCTCATGTTAAATATCGTGTTATCTTCTTTAATAGAAAATATGACCTGAAACACGCGCACATATTTGGTCGCAGCTAGGGATTCGCGCCTGTACGGCGTGCTCTGAACAATTTCAGGTTCACTTACCAAAAGTGGCAAACTCGTAACTTTAAGTGGTTTGTGCATATGCCACACTGGTAGCTGCCATTCAGTGTGGAAAGCCACCCTTTATATCATGTTAATAAACTTTCTAACACCAAAGAGAAAGCAATTCTTGTTATCCCGAATTCTGCGCAGGACTGTTGTACACACGCTCTCTTTCAAGACCTTAATTTGCCGGCGGTGCCTCTGCTAGAAAAATCGTGCTATAACGTGGAAATGAAGCCTAACATCTACTTTAAATAACTTTTTTCCATTTCTCACAAAAACATAATGCGCATAACGCGCGCACGCTGCAAGACTGGGAACTTCCGTGTATTCGAACAAACTACGGAAGACAAATGCTACGTTTCCCATAATTCCCAGTAAATTAATTATTTACCTCATTATTATTCAGCATTTACATTTGCTTTCTTTGGTTCCTGATCCTTGTTCTTTTCTTTTTTGTTTGCACGAGTATGGTGAGTGCACATCAGTTCATTAATTCATGAAGTACACGCGCGGCTTTGGCTATGTCGAACTTATGTCAACTGTCGGCAGCTGGGGAACTCGTAAAGCGGTTCTTGCGGCTTTTAGCTCAAAGCTCTCAGATTCAATATATGTAGTTGTAGTAAATAAAATTTACTGTCGTGCACTTAAGCTTCCTTACGTGCCGGAATGCGAAAGCGTTGGGAGCTCGGTGCCTATCTGTTATGAGTTCATTCTGCGTTTCGTTACTTTTCCAACGTCTGCAAATTTACTTGCTTCTATGAGTTTTTCTTTTCTGTTTTTTTTTCTTGGTTTCTTTTCCTTTTATGTTTATTTTATTTTTAATCACTGCTGCCGTTGTTCTTTCCTTCAACGCGTCATACGTTATGTATACAAGAACGGTGAACAGTAGTTCGAGACGGGTGGTTTTGGCTGTCTCAAAAGTTTATAAAGCTGATTATATTAGGCTGTTTCTCATTGCGATGAAAGGAATTAATTTTTATTTACTTTATTTGCGTACATACTGCAGACCCTTGGTGACCACTGTACATCTTCGTAGCTTGTACAACTGCTTGCTGTGTAAAAAACCTACCTTCATAGACTGTTAGGAGGCCATCTTTCGTTGGGGTAATCTACAGGTTCTCTCAGAAAAGAAGTTCCGATAACCCTGTATGAACGTTCCGGTTGAAAGTGATGAAGGTGTGCTGCATGATAAGTTAATGATCATGATACTTCAGTGTTTCTGGAAAATAAGGATGGCCGTTTGTTAAAGAATAAAGTTGAACTGAAATGAACAGATGTCAGCATATGGTCGGTGCGTGATAACTTCATTGAATGTGTTTAGTTTGTTAGAGAAGTGTATCGAGCCCATAGAGAACTTCTTGAGTGCGTGAATATTCTTAATGACATGGCACACTTGAGGAAGTTTATTCTAACCATGTATTCTTGTTTGGCGCTGGCTCATTGTACATAATGATCTGTATTCGCGTGATGTTGTCTAAGTCGGAAATGAAGATAGAAGGTCAGCATAGAGTAGTGGATTGCCAGCTTGGCTGGCGAATGAAAAGATGGGGATTTTACTCCTCGCGTTGCTTATTCGCATATTTTAGAGTGCCAGCTTTGTTATGTTCGTTTGTGAGTTTCGTTTATTAATTGATTCATTCATAAATATTTATTCATAAGGAAGCCTAGTGAATAAATGGGTGGGTGAGGTGAAGGTGAGGGCGCCAGACTCCGAAATGAAGTTTAGCAGAGCACTAATCTTGGGCTTGGCTTTGGTACTGGGGCTTTCCAGCGTCTTCGTGTGACTGTATGTGATGAGCAGAGATGTAGCGGGAGCGGAGGCTCGCCATGCCAGGACAGTTCCAGATCAAGTGCTGCATGTTAACGCAGCACTTGTTTGTTTGTTTGTTTGTTGGGTTTGTTGGGTTTGTTGCGGGTCAAGGTCCCGCAACAAACCCCTCGCTCATGTTTAAGGCGTGTAATGGCAGAATCGGTATTATGACGGAGATGGCAGCAAAGTAAGGGTGGTCCGAGTTGGACGGGTTCACTTCAAAGCTATGCCAGCGGTCTTCCTCTAGCTGCGCGCCAGCGGCCTCTTGGGCAGTCCTTTTCCCTGTCCCTTGTGCGTGATGTCCAAGTGTCCAGTGAATTCGTATGGAGACTTGCGAGATCTCTTGCATGCAGCAGCACTGCTGTTTGGTGCGGTGTTGCACTGATGTCTTGTAAGAAAGGGCTTTCGGAGTTTTTATATCCTCGTGACTGTCGGTATAGATGTGGATGGTACAATCTGTTTCTTTGATGCACATTTGAATGTCCTCATCGATGGCAGTTAATTTTGGTTGCAGAGCAGGATCTGCGACCACTGTGACTAGTGATGCACGTGCGGTTGCGAATCCTCCTGGTAGCAGGCGCTGGTTGCAAACGTGATGGTAATGTCATCATCTTAGGGCGGCGTTGGTGTAAATGTGGAGACCGGTTTGCTAGTTTTGTAAATTATCTAGCGTTGCCGATGTTCTTTGCCAGGCCATTTGGTGTTTGTTGGGAGGGGTTTTGTACCCATACAAGAGTTTCTGTCCATGGTGCTGTAAGGCGGTTCAATATGGGCAAGTAATGGTTTGCTGTTCACTGGATGTTCGTCTTAGGCGAGTTTCATGGATGGCTCGATGCAGTGCAAAAATTCTTAGAGCAGTGCAGAATCAGTAATGGAGAAATGTGAAAGCCTGAGCGTTTCTGCTGCACACGGTACATCGCGCACTCCTTGTAGAACACAACCATTATTCGGTTAACGCATCATCCACCGGCGTTCTATAATTGGTTTACAGGAAAAGAAAAACGCAGCATCTGTCACTCGCGGAATCCCACTACCATCCTCACAGTAGACGATGAGAATTACGATGTGCGTTTCACGATCCCGAGCCTGGCGCAGATGATTAAAGCGCTCGACTGGGGATCCGAGGGATGGAGGTTCGATTCCTGGTGAAGTCAGAATTTTAAATTTTTGGATGAAATGACGCCATCAGGATGATTTACAAGTGAATTCTCGCAGTATCTTGCGCAATCTGTATGCTGTATGGTGCGGCTTTTGAGGAAGTGCCAAATGAAAAGCGCCTCACGGACGCCTGGATCGGAAGCCCGGCGGGGTCAGCTTCGTATATGTGTGAATCGCATGGTGACGTCATGACCAGTCGTGACGTTACGACCGGATGTGATGTCATCAGGGCGTCACCAGGTGACGACGTCCGGAGATGACCTAGGTGTCATTTGATGCATTAGCCGCTGAAGATTGATGTCCCCGCCGCCAGACGGTGGATGTACGACGAGAAATTTTGTTATTTTTTGTTTCAAGGGATGGACGCATGCCTGTAGAGTGAATCTATCTGCCGCTTGTATTTAGTGCAAATTGTTATATATTATCTGTATTTGTTCTCGTGCCGTATTACGGTACATCGTCCAAAGAGTGTTGTTGTCCGCGTATATTGTAAACCATAGGCCATCGAATTTGTTTCGAGATATTCCAGGACCTAGTATTTATTTCAAGCATTGAACAGATGGCACCACGTACTCGTGCGCCGCATGCGTTTCATCTCACGCTGCACAACAAACATCGTCGTCTTCATCCTCGTGCCAAGGCATGAAAGCACTATGACATTGCCAAAGCCGATCATACCTAGTGTAAAGCTGCAACACACTCTCACGCTGTGCAGTAAACGTCGTCGTCTTCTTGAAGTTCCAACTGCAAAAACACACTCGTGCCGTGGACTGAACATCCCCGTATTCATGAAGTTTCATCTGCACCGCTCCTTCATTTAACTTAGGTAAATACACTATGCATAGCGTCATGTCACTAAAGACAGAGTCTGTAGCCGTACCAGACTTGCTGCCGAGACCATCGAGCAACGATAAGCCAGTCTAGCGCTTTGCCGAGAAGCTTACCAAGCGCAGAAGCGAATCAAGATCTAAGCGCCAATAGCGACTGTGGTTGCGACCGAGGGCTAACGTTCGTGAAACTTGATTCAAGGATAGCTGAACCTCAAAATTTGTTTTGTTATCTTTTTTTTCCGTGAGAACACGCAGGGGTTACATCGTGTACACGCAATTCATGGGGCAAGAAATAATTTCGCATTGAAACTAATTGTAATTTGGACAACACCGATAACATCATCCTCGTACCTACATGATTAGAATGCAGTACACACTATACGCGACGCGTATTCACTGGACGCTTATAAAAGACAACGTCATGCTATCAACTGCTTTCCTTTAATTTTAAGGACATGTTTAGAAGCGAAATAACAGAAAAGTGGGGGAAGAAAGAATTGGCAGGGCCGTGGCCAATCCTTTCTAACATCCTTCTCATAAAAATAATGGATCTTCGGTTCAAATTGTCTACAATGACATTTTCACCAATAACGCAAAACATTCATCAAATGGATAATTGGAGGATCATTTACAAAGTCTTCCAATGAGCATAATGTTATATAGAAACTGATGTCTCTCTATGTCATGGAAAGGCAGGCGTTGGAATATGTCTGCTTCTAGACTAGGCTTTTTCTGTTCAACTTCCGGATTTCACCCCATTTTTCCTAGCGGAATTTCTGGTGGTGGTGGTGCTTGCTCTGCGAAAACTAGATCCACCGTACTCAGCAATAGCTGTAATTACAGACTCTTATTCCTTGTGCTGGTCGCTTTCTTCAAATATGGGTTCTCCAATCTTAAACACATTTCTATCATTGCTCCCTTCACGTTTGAGCCTCATACATATGATGTGGGTACCAGGTCGCAGCAATGTGGCAGTCAATGAGGTTACTGATAGCCTGGCTAAGAAGTCTCCCAATGGACCCGTGTTGCCTATCCTCCAAGCTAGAGTGCACATAACAACAGTGCAGTTTTGATACGCGTACCTTATTTAGTATGCAACCTGGTTCTCTTTTAACGATATGATGACTACCTGCATCTAAGCTTTTCGTGGAGCAGGAGGCCGCGTCAATCAGTGCACATTGAGGTATCTGTAACAAGTCTGCGCTGCCGTATCCCGCCTCTAAATTTCTATATGCACAGCTCTTGTTTGGCGCTCACTCCCGTCTGAGTATTCTGCGGAGAACCGGAATGAATAGAACATTTCTTGTTGTTTTGCCACCGTGTCACCATAAAGAGAAGACGACATTTGGAGAAGTCTTTGCAAGAGCTTGGACTAATTTGAGCAACCAGATCTTATTGTAGTTTGGTTCCACCATACTTGCATACAGCTAAAGGTCAGTGTTTACCGTCATTCAAAACTTTTTGGTGGTATATAAACGTCTGCCTTGCTAATATCTTGCAAGTTGTAATCACTAGCTACAAATCTCGCAGAGTTCACCCCCTGTATGCGTTATGATCACTCCTTTTTTTTAGTTGTTTTATCGTATTTTTTTTTCTCTCTTCCCTAGCAATCATTTTATTTTTGACGGTGTAATTATACATCTCAAAAACCATTATCTCTGCACCCTAATTCTTTGCCGATCCCCCTGTGTAGGTATGGGCCATGTTTCAAAAGGCTAAGAAGAAGAAGAAGAGTCGTCCTTGGAGCGCCAGGCAGGATGTACTGGTATTCACGGCCAAATAAGTCTAAGGTGCCTGACGAAGACAGCGAGGACGTCCCTAAACGTGAGCCTCGGTTCGTCGTTCGTAAAGAGGCGGCGAAGTCTAAAGTGTCAAAAGGAGGCAGAAAGAAGCCTAGATTGTCACTGCCACAGCCGCATCTACCGATTCTGGCCCGCGCCCCATTAAAAGGCCAGAGGAGGGTCGGTAACATGCAGGAAGTAGAACCTTTGTCTAAAGCCATGACGAAGAAACCTCGAATGGCCCACTGTGCCGATGCCGAGGGGAACTCGAAGACCAACACAAATGAGGGCTCTCAGCCGCCGTTGGAAACGAAGCATCACATCTGCGTTCACGAGGTAGGAAAGAATTGTCCTAATGACGTGTGTCTGCTGGTACGCAATCCTGAGCCGGAGACCAGCAGCGTGACCCATGCTCTTACCCCTACCATGCGTTCTTCGCTTCTAAACGAGCTGAGAGACGTAAGGAAGGCATCCCCGTCCACGTCGGCCTTCAAGGAAAAAGCTACGAGGAGAGGGAGCATTGTGTCGCAGTCAACAGCGAAAGTACCCGGTGAAAGTTTGAAATTAGAGGGGAGACGTTCCAAAAAGCCTTCCCTTAGCACCCCAGAAGAACACCCATCTAGGAAACCTTCTGATGCTTCCGGCAAAGGATCTGCAGGTTCCTCAGAAAAACCTCCCAGGAAGCTTTCTGAAAAAGAACCCGCACCTTCCAAAAAAGTTTCCAGTAGCTCTTCAGTAAAAGGTCCTAAAAACACTGCGGTTGGTGAAAGCGCAGCAGCGCCCGAAAAGGTGAACCGAAAGATTTTGGCAAATGTGCTTGGAAAGACCGAATTACGTGGTGACAAGCCGCTTGCCAGAGCAGTCAAATATTGTCGACCAAAAGTTAGAAAGCCCCAAGCAAAATCCTCAGATAAGGACCCTAATAAGCCTTATGATTGGATCATCTTCGGGACAGGCGAACAGCGACAAAAGCCAGGCATTAAGGCCACCGGTAAAACATTTGAAAATAATCAGAAAGACAGCAAAGTGAGCGACAGAATTAGCGATCAGGGATCCATCAAGAGCGGCGATAGTAACACGAAAGACAAGTCCGCTTCTCAGCCAAGTGAAGACTTCGTCAAGGACCAAGGATCTGAAATAAGCCACCAAAATGGCGGCGCAGTCGAGAGCAACGGCGATGGAAATCAACTTGTTGGCAATGCTGCCGACGCAGGCTCGGGAACCCTCGGATCGAGAACAAGCACTGGACAAGATTCGTCGAAGGGGGCAACAAAGAACATGGATAAGGCAAATCCCTGGACCTGCACACGTGTCTTCTTGATCACTCTGTTCCTGGTGTCTGCAGTCGCGCTCGTCGTCTCAGCGATGTTTCCTGAAGTGGTTCGGAAGATACTGGCTCTCATATTTAGAATCAAGACGACGGTGGTCTTCCGCCGTCACGAGGACCCGATCCTTGACGCACCGTGCCTGGCGAACGAAATAGCCGTCGGAAAGCGCGACGTCGTGGGGCTGTTTGGCGGTGAGAGTGACAATGGCTCTGCCGCCTCGCTTTGATGCGGTGGGTGCCAGATTTAGAGAGCTGGTGGGTCGCACATTGATCGCTAGAACTTAACGCGCATGAATTTGAGAGGTTGACATTGGACCTATGATGCACCGGTGATAATGAAGCAAGACTTCAAGTGGCATAAAGCCGAGTTTATATTTGTTTCGTGCTGCTGATCGTAGCTGGTGCGGTAGTTTTGTTAAATAATATTAGTCATCGTTGCGAAATGTAAGGATGGGTAAAACCACCAAGCATAAAAAGGAATGGACTGAACATTTGTACAGGAACTTTTGAGCTTACAAACTGTGCGTGTGTTGGCATTCCTAGCCTATTTTTTAATTATCGACAGCGTGTTTGACCTCACTTACTCAGTGTCAATCCCCGCAGAAACGTACTTGGTCAGCCCTCGTACCATAGGCTGCCAGTATGGCACGTTTTTTTCTAGCTGTAGCAAGTGCAGTAGCATTCATATGTGCTCGTCATTCATCGACTTGCAGGCACTGAAAACATTTATTTACCAGGACAATATTTTGGACATTACTGGGAAAGGTAAAGACAGATTAGAAACGATAACTTCTATATGATATCTGATACCGCATTTTGTGTCAATTACAACAGTTCAAGCGCTGTTGTTTTTCTTGCAACAGGCGCATTTTTAACCCAACGGTTCGGCAATTGTAGGTAACTTTATGGTGTGGCACGCACAGGCTACCATTAGATGCCACCGTACACACTCTACTTATGGTGTCGTGCCACGAGTAAAGAATACAGTGGCATCTACTGGTTGCCTGTACAACAGCCAAGTAAAGTGTTCAGCTGTCTGGCTATCTTGACAACGCTGAAGTTACTTGCAATATATTTCATACAAAACCGAACAGTTAAACGAAGTAGGCTAATGCTTCCGGGCGCCGCTGTTGTCGGCGCTCATGATATGTTCAGATCCCAAATTCAATAAATAACAGGTACGGCCTGTTGTGTGCTAAGTCTACTGGAGTGGATCGGTAGAGGTTTGACGGGCTGGATCATGCCACCAGCTTGCACACCGTGAACCAGTGAGCGGCAGCGGTTGTTCATTGTTCAGAGATGGACAGACAGGGCACAGGGACACATCGCAAACTTCCAGCAATGGCTTTTTCCTGACAGTGAAAGAAGCCTTCTGTGCCAAAGTATCACAGTCCCTCAATCTGACAGATTACGCAGCAAATATTACCTCCTAGGTACACGAGGCCCTTTGACTAGATCGCCAAAGGAAAGTTGGTACACAATGTTTTTCCAGAAGTGCGATCCACTTGGCCTCAGAGTTGTCTCGCACGTGTTAACCGGTTTTTGAGAAATATTTAGAACAACGAATGTTTTTCGCAGTGGTGCACAGTAAGAATCGAATCGCGACAATGACTGACAGACCTCACCACTCGTTTTTCTGGACGTCCTATGCTCGTGGAGCCCGTCTAACGTATCTGACCGTTTCTCCTGCATTTCACGCTCCACGTGACATAGGCATTATGATGAACAGCATATTAAACGCAGTCTACTTATTTTATTCCCTAATTCTTTGTAAAACTGGTCACATTTCTAGCTTTCATCGTCATTTTGCTGCTCAAGACATCGAATTTGGTGCCGAAAATACAAATGCACCTCTTTTTCTCTGTGGTAACATATTGTCCCAAATATCTATAATAGAGACAACCCAGTTGACAGAGACAGCCCTGTGGTCAGCGCTCGTAGCTCCCAAACGCGCGAGCACTGTTTTCTTTCTCTGTCAGCTGGTAAGCCAGGTGGCATTTTTCCCTCCCCTCCAAAAAAGAACAAAGGAGAAAATCACGGAAACGTGAGGTGTGGCAGTACAAGGTAATCAGCGCACGGAGTCACAGCAGGGCATCACACATCGCCACATTGCCACAATATTGCATCACACAGCACTGAGTAAAGTAGGGTTTCAGTCGGGTGATGTGCACAACATCGGATCGGGTTTGGCGACGGCTATAGGTTGGCTAATACCGTGGGAAACCACTTCATATGTGACGTCCGTTATACGGCAAAGTATTCTGTAGGGACCGAAGTGTCGGCACATCAATTTTTCCGACAGTCTCGGGCGTCTCACAGGGGTCCAAACCCAAATTTGTTCCCCAGATGCATAACTGACATACCGGCGCACATCCAAAGACTGCTGATCTTGAATGTTGAGGCGTGGAAGCTGGCGCGTTTCCTCAGCGCCTTGGTAAAATAGCTTAGCTTCCAGCGCCAACGGCTTGCATTCAGAAGTGCACGGTATCATGGCGTCCAACATCGTCTGGACGTCTCTTCCGCAGATGAGACGAAACGGAGTGAACCAAGCCGTTTCTTGCATAGAGGTGTTATAAGCGTATGTCACATAAGGATCTCATCCCAGTTCTTGTGCTGCGCATCCAAATACATCGAGAAAATATCGGCGGTGGTCCTAATTAATATTTCCGTCAGCCCATTGCTTTGAGCGTGATATGTCGCAGTCTTGCGTGGCTGAGTTCTAACACGTCTCGAATAAGCTGTGCCGTGAACGCTGCGTCTTTGTCAGTAATCACATACGATGGGGCACCATGCCTCAAGACAATATGGTGCTTGAAAAATTGGGCAATCTCGGAAGAAGCGCCCCGTTCCACCGCCTTCATTTCCGCATACCTTGTTAAATGGTCGGTTGAAACTATCCCCCATTTGTTACGGGCTGCAGACCTAGGGAAAGGGCCCAGCAGATCGATACCGATTCGATCAAAGGGAGTGTGCAGGGTGTAAAGAGTGCCTTGCACAGGGTGTTGAAGCGCAGCTACAGCGGACGGCTCGGGTTGCTGCGCCGCCGCACCTTGCATGGCTGCTCGGAGGGTAAGCCCTGAGATTGGCTCCAAAGATCCGTGTTCGGATGGCAGGCCGAGGTTCCTTCGGCTAACACGGTAGATCGGTGTCTCAACAAGCGCGGAGGTAGAGTCCAGGTAGAGATGAGGAGTGCGGGACATAAATACTGAGCTGCTACCCAGCACCTTCGCCAAATATGTCACAAATATGTAAAATAGAGACAGCTCAGTTGAAAGAGACAGCCCTGCCGTCAGCGCTTGTAGCTCCCAACTGCGCGAGCACCTTCTTCTTTCTCTGCCAGCTAGTAAGCCAGGTGGCAATATATTGTTTTCGTTTGTGAATAAACTCCTGAAGTTAAGGAATAACGATAACCTTATCTTCCTTACGAAACGACTGTTGACAGCCGTCCGCTCTCCGCATGCATTATTTCTTCGGACAACTTTCTGCGAACATCAAAACATGGGAAGGGTACCCAGCTTCTTGTAGTTTTTTGTATACTGTAATCAAAACAAAACTCCGATATGCAAGTTGCAGTCAAGATTTCTTGGCAGCAATTAAAAAAAAGGCACAAATATTTATTACAAGTTTCTCCCCACTGCCGCCAAAAATTGGCTTCATGAAACACCGAGAACTGCCAGCGGGCTCAAGAATCAGCATACGATCGAGGTCTCGAACAAAAATCAATTTTATAGAATGCATAATGTTGCAGCGGATGAAATGGTTTTAATACAGGTGAAGGCTTTACGAATGAAAACTGGTTGCAGGCGCCTCACAGCCCAAATCGGTCTGCGCGCGTCTCCATCTTCTTCCTTCAACTCCAACTGCTCAGTAAACCGCTAAGCAGAGTAACAATTTCCCCCGGGGCAGACGATTCTCGTCCTCGAGGAAATTAGGCTGATCGACGTTGTCAGCGTTTAAGGCGAGTCACATGAGACACTTGTGCCTTGCGGGAATGGGGGTTATCCGCCGTCACTTCGGCGACGAAGTAAATCACGTCATTCAGTCGGTCCAATACTACGAAGGGGCCATCGTACTTTAAAAAAACTTCTCGTGCAATCCTCTCGCGGATAGGCGTCCAAAGGCAGACGAAGTCTCCAGAAGAGTAAGTCACTGCACGATGATGCAGGCAGTAGTCTTTTGCGAGGCTTTGAGAGATCAGTGTGCGTAAACGGGCTGTACGACGGGCTTCTTCGGCACGACATAGTATCTGAGCAACCGACGCGTTGTCGTTTGGGGAAAACGGGAACATGGTATCGAGGAAAACGCGGAGAGTTTTGGCATACAGCAAACAGAAGGGAGAATACTCCGTAACCTTATGATTTGCCGTACTATAAGCGTACGTGACATACGGGAGCACTGCACCCCAGTTGCGATGGTCAGACGAGACGTACATGGACCACATGGTTGTCAGGGTGCGGTTGGTGCGCTTGGTGAGACCGTTGGTCTGCGAATGATACGGTGTGGAGTGTCGGTAGTCTGATCCACAAAGCCGGAACATTTCTTCTACGATATCAGCAGTAAATTGCCGTCCACATTCACTTATTATAACACGGGGTGCGCCATGACGAAGAACAACAGAATTTAGAAGGAAAGACGAAACGTCAGCAGCCTTTGCGGTGACGAGAGCAGCAGTCTCCGCGCATCTGGTGAGATAGTCTACGCAGACAATAACCCAGCGGCGGCCCTCTAAAGTCTTTGTAAAAAGGTGAAGCAGGTCAATTCCAACCTTTTTAAAAGGTGAAGTAGGTGGTCTGACGGGCCGCAAAGGAATGGCAGGCGTGGTGGTGCATGCCATAAGTCGTTGGCAATGTTCACATGTTTTAATGTACTGCTTGATCGTCTTATGAACCTGCGGCCAATAAAAACGCTGGAAGATTCATTGCTGGGTACGAGAGAATCCTATATGTCCAGATGTACATATCGTACATAGCGTGCAATACTTGCGCGTGGAGACTCTTCGGGAGGACCAAACGCAGGGCAGCACCGCCGACTGAGTAGTACATCTTGAACAAAATACCATCTTTAATGGTAAGTGGCGTTGAATCTGCTCCTCCTTCTGCCTTTTCTATAAGAGGCTGCAGTGAGCGCGGTCGCTGCGTTGCTCTCTCCTAAAGGTCGCTGTACTGGGAAACTGCGGAGAAAACAAGGCTAAACACTCTTCGAAACCGTCTTCATCATTGACGAAAGCCAAGTTGTAAACCGTCCTCATGGTTTACTGCAGCCAAGTACAAGTTAAATTTTATTTCCTTTCAGCAAGAAAAGAAGGGGCCAGAACTGAAAGCTGTAAAAACAGCTTGACGGGGTCCTGACCCCCTTACAAAGTTGGCAGAGCAGCAGACAGAAGAAAAAAATCAATTCACATGATTATAGCTAAACGCGTTAATACAAAAAAACGGGTAAAACTATGTACTGTTCCTTCTGTACAAATGAAGAAACGTTAAAAAATACAGTACAAAGATACAAGGAAAGAAGTAGGAAACACTGCTCACATAAAACAATGATACACAAAGATGCGAAAAAATAACAAATTCATAGCAACTCTTCTCGTCAGTAGAAGCTGATTTTGTGGTTAGATACGCTAACTGGATCGATTCCGGCATAATGTAGCTTATTCAACAATTTGGGTTAAGTATAATGCAGTGACTGTGCATATGAGTATGTGCGAGGCACTGGAACAAGGTATTTTTCTTTATGTAAAGTTTGTCTGCTTCCAGGATTTTCTTTTAGGTGTGCAAGTGAAATGACACCACAGCTATTCGAAGATTTATAAGTCAATATTAGTCTATAATCAAATAGCTGGAACACCGAAAGTAGATCATACTTCGAAAAAAGCTATTTGGTGGGGTGGAAATGAGTTACACCAGCGATATACCGGACGACTCTTTTTTGTAATACATCTGGTTTTGATAAATTGGTTACTCCTGTGGTACACCAAACTAGACTACAGTGCTGTAAAAGGGATAACACGAGAGCATTATATAATAACAGCTTGATTTTAGGATGTAGAAGATGTCTTATTCGAGCCATGACGCCAACAGCTGATGATAATTTCGATTGAACCTAGTCAATATGTTCATTCCAGGTCAGGTGGCTCGAAAATACTACTCCGGGTACTTTGATCGAATCTACAAGTTCAATTTGTTCGGTTCCTAGTCGTATGTTTATGTTACCTGATAATTGTTTTCCTATCAGTGACTAACACACAGTTTTTGTTTTGCTCATGTTAATTTTCAAGCAATTTGCTTTGACCCAACTATCCAAGTCAACTAACGCTGCTATTTGCTCACTCTTCGGTTTCCGTGATACCAGATAAGAAGATAGTTGTTTCATCAGCATAGGAGTTAAAAATTACGCCCCGTGTACGATCTGCTTATTACTAATATAAAAGAGATATAAAAGCGGCCCGAGTATGCTTCCCTGCGGAGCTCCAGTGTGAATAGTTTGCAAAGATTTAGTTATTTATTTCTAGGTACAGCTTTCGATCTGTAAGATATGACTCCAGTAGCGCGTGTGGTGTTCCGCGGACACGTGCCGTATCTATATAATTTTTAAAGAAGGATGTTATGATTTACCAGGTCAAATGCCTCTAAAACATCTGTCTAGTACTATATGTGTCTTACTAAATGCTTCTATAAGGATTTGTTTCTGCGTTAAAAGGGCTGTTTCTGCTGATCGGTGCTTCCTAAAACCATGCTGATAGTCCAGGAGAACGTTTTGCCGAGAAAAATATGATGTGATTCTAATGTTCAATATATTTTCTATGCCTTTAGAAAATACCGACAGCACCAAGATTGAATGACACGTTTGTGCCTCCAGATTTATGTACAGGAACCACTCGTGCAATCTGCATTGCCCTAGGAAATACACGTGTATACCAAATTAAATTATATATAAAAATGACAACAGGACAGATTAAATCAAGTAAGTGCTTCAAGGGAAAAAGCTGCACACCATATGCGTCCTCAGTTTTACTGTTTTTGATGGACTTAAACAAAAGGACACCACCTCTGCATAGTCAGAATCAATCAATCAATGGGTGGCATGACAAGCAGTCTGCATCACTGTGATGTCGCCCACTTTTGTACGCGCCACTAAAGCTATATTCTTGCAGGCGTAATGCCCATCGCGCCAGACGACCACGTGGATCCCGAAGTTTGATGAGCTAGCATAGAGAATGATGGTCGGCCACGATAGTGAAGTGGCGTCCATATAGGTACGGTCGGAGCTTGTGCACAGCGAACACAACTGCGGGATACTCCAATTCAGTGACTGTGTAGTTGCGTTCGAATTTTGTTAACGTGCGGCTGGCTTGCAACGACGTACTCAGCTCCAATATGCAGCTGGACAAGCCCCGCTCCAAGACCGACACCACTGGCGTCAGTATGAATCTCCATCACAGCTGAAGGGTCTAAGTGGCGCAGATGTGGTGCTGAGGTTAGAGAAGACTTGAGCAGGTTGAAAGAGGATTCGCAATCTGGGGTCCACATAAATTGCGAATTCTTATGCAAGAGAGAAGTGAGGGGGTAGGCAATTTGGAGCAAAGCCAGCAATGAAGCGACGAAAATAAGAGGGTCCAAGGAAACTCCGAAGGATCTTCTGTGTGTGTGGAGTTTGGAAGTCTCGCACTGCAGCGATCTTCTGCTGATCAGGTCTAATACCATCCTTCTTGACGAGGAAGCCAAGAACTAGAGTTTATTGCCCTCCAAAATGGCACTTCATTGAATTCAAAATGAGTCCCGCTTCGCCGTTGCATTCAAGGACAATATGGAGTCTCTCATTGTGCTCTTGGAAGGTCTTGCCGAAAATAATGACATCATCCAGGTAACACATGCATAATTCCCATTTTAGGTCACGAAGGATAGTGTTCATAAATTGCTCAAACGTCGTGGGAGCATTCCATAATCCGAATGGCATCACATTAAATTCATACAAAGAATCTGGTGTTACGAAAGCAGTCTTCTCACGGTCGGATGAATGCAGATGAATTTGCCAAATCAAAGGAGGAAATATAAGACGCCGAATGCAGACAATCGACTGCGTCATCAATTCGATATAACGGGTATACGTCCTTTTTTGTGGCCGCATTTAAACGATGGTAGTCTACGCAGAATCGCCAAGAATTGTCTTTCTTTCGCACTAAGATCACAGGTGCTACCCACGGATTGAAAGAATTTCGAACTATTTCTTTCTGCCGCATTTCGTCCACCTCTTCTTGAATCATTTTGCGTTCAGCCGGGAAAACTCAGGTTTTTGACGAATAGGGGTTGCGTTTCCTGTGTTAATTTTATGCTGCAGTCTAGAGGCTGACAAATGGTTACCCGATTCATTGGAGGCAAAGTCGGACACTTGGGCATGAATGGCCAAATTGTCTTGCAGCTTGCCGCGGTCACTGGACGAGAGCGATTTGTGTACCATGCGCTCAAGATCCAGCAGAATATTTCGACTTCCCTTTCTAGGCTCCTCTGTAATCAGCAATAGTTCCAATGGTGTGGGTCACATGGTTCTCAAATCTCGCAAGTACCAAACCAGAAGGAAGACGAAAAGGCTCTTCTCACACGTTCACAGTCCAGAGGTGTGCGCAACCATCCGCTGCGTCCACGACCCCCCGGCGCGTGGCACCAAAATATTTTTTTTTTCGCTCCGTTGGAGACGTCTGGCTCGACGACTATTGCGTGTTTGCCCACACGTTCTGGTGATTTCACAGGCACAAATATTGCCATCATCGCAGGCAGCAGCACATCTTCCTTCAGGGAGAGAACTCCATGAATCTGAGACATGTTCTCCACTAATGAGGGATAATGTTCGGCTGAGTCTAGGGTATAGCACCGCACTCGCGCAAAAAGTCAACACCCAAGATCATGCCATGCGTTACACGTCTCAACACAACGAATTCTGTTTTGTAGCTCTCGTCACCAAGCACGACAAAAGCTAAGCACAGGCCAACCGGAACTCAAGTTTCACCCCCAACTCCACAAAACGTACTGTTTCTGTCCCACACAAACATAACTTTCAGTCGAAGGCGGTTCCTAAATGAAAAGCTCATAACTGACACAGCGGTACCAGTGTCAACCAAAGCATCGTTTTAATATATTGTCTACACACACTGACACTTCGTTTTTTAGCATGACGATAGGCAGATGTATTCGTGAAATTGATCGTCCGGCGAGCTTACCTCCATTGGTCGTACCACCTAGTTTCCCAGTGGCGGAGAAAGAAATCGGCGACGTGGGGATGGTGAACGGCCTTTTCGCTGCAGCGGGTGAGTGATGCTGCGATCAGACAAAGGGGAGTCATTGCGTGAGCCGGGTTGTGGGGAAGAAGGTTTCCACTGGGCGTCATTCTTGAAGCGCAGTGCTCGTTGTACAGGGGGTCGAGAAGTTTGGCGACGCGGGCAAAACCGAGAGATGTGTCCGCTGTACCCACAGCTGTAGCATGTCGGTGGCTGGCGGCTCTGGTAGCCAACCGCAGGATCCCTTGGAGGCCGAGACGAGGCGACAGACTCGCGATTAGGCGCACCAACTCTATAAACTGTCAGTGTTCCCGGGCATTGGTGTTTTTACTTATTGTTCTGGTTCTTGTTCTTGATTCCTGATTGATTCGTACAAAGAGAGTGCAAGACAGTAAGAAGACTACATGCGGGAAACTACCCATCCGCAAGATAGAGGGCATGGACCAAACCCCAAAAGAAGGAAGAAAAGGTAAACTCTAAGCCAAGAAGAAAAATGCATCTTTTGCAGAGGAGTGGCCGACATGGATCCCATCATCAGAAAATGCTATGAAGCTCCAGGAAAAAGCAAGCATGAAGATGATAGAGTATACATAGGATGAAGCATTAAGAAGCCCACATCCTAGGGCGCAAAAGGAACTGACCCAACTGGCAGCTTGAGCATCACTTAAATTTAAGTGTTAGTCTAGAAGTAAATAAACCACTTACTCCTCTCCCGGAGGTCTGCGTGCCATGCTGGAGAGGGTAGGTAGGGGGGGGGGGGGGGGGCGGTTGAAACAATAAAGCTATCCTGAACTGAACCCAATCTTCTTCATCCTCCAAATCCGTACCCCTTCGCTCGTCAGCATTTCTCTCCTGGGTGAAACGGGCGTCAACATGACCAAGAAATCATGAAGCACGACACCATAACCCCACGTTTACCAACAGATTCAACAAAAAGTGAAGTCCCTCGTCCTAACGCATTAAACTATAGATAACCACAATCATCGCGAAAACAGCAGTTTTCCGCCTGCCACACGAGACTCGACGCACGAGCCTCCCCGTGAGAGCAATCATCGCGCGCGCCATCGTGCGAGCAGAAGAAGAAAACGTCCTCAAGCGCTCGCAGGTCCTGCAGCGCTCCCGAGCCGCCCGTAAGCCATGCAAAAACGACGGCACTCCCATAGCCGCCCTAAGAAAGGTGCCGCCCAAGAGCAGCCAGCGTCCAAGCGGCCGTCGATGGCTGGTCTCAGCCGTGATGTACGGCGGATTCCGTCTGACGGCAAGCTTGGGCCCCGCATAATCGCCCCCAGGCCCCAGGTCGAAGGCAGCGAAGAACGCCTGGCCCCTACTTTCCCTTCATATGGCACCGGTACCTCCTCCGTCCAGCCCGCGAAGCAGCCCGCCGACTCACCAAGCGCTCATCTGGATACCCACCACACGAATGTTTCCAGGTATGGAGGCCGCCAAAGAAATGTGGCAAGGTAGCTCGAATGATTTTACTTTGGACAGCAGCGACCGCACTGCGCGGTATTATACTGAAAGCGCAATTCTTTCGTATTATTCCTTATGAAGGGAGAGGAAGTGGAAATGCAGAATTATTAAATACCGCCGCGTGCGGATGGCTACCCTCGAATCCGTTATGTTATTAGAAGTTGTTCGAAGTCACAGATTCCTTGAGGCTCTTCGCAATGCACATTCACAGTGTACCATCATATGAAGGTGCCAGGCTGGTTGCATCATGATTGATTTGGATATATCTAGAGATTGGTTTGACGGTGTGCTGCGCTATACGAAATCCGGGGGCACTTTTCCAGAACCTCGAATGATGTTAGCGGGTGCGAAGCCAGTTAACATTAAACTCCTGATCAGACCTCAGATTCCATATTTGGACTTGAGGCCGATTTCTCGCGACAAGTTGGCTGGATGCTGCCCGAGCGCTTATTAGGGGCTTAGATCCATCAGAAGCGTGGTTTTAGCGTCGCTGGGTAGTTTGTGAGCATTCGACAGGTGTAATAATGTGCTCATCGCACAGTTTTGCTACAACCGAAGTGCCAAGGTTTGGACGCGCGGGACCATGGTGGAGTTTCGTAACTTACGTTATCAAGGAGCCCTGCACGAAAGCCTCTTCTTGCTACTACAGTTGCGCTGCAGGAGCGTTTCTAAGTTTACGCCACTACATGTAGTGACCATCTTGACGAATATCATTAGCATAACAGTAGAACTAATGTAGCCTGTTTGCGTTATCTGCGTCACTAAGGGCGGTCAGTCAGTGCATTGTTTAAAAAAACGCCTACTAGTCGAGTATAGTTTTGAATATATGGCTCATTTGAAGATTTTAAGTAGCTTACCTGCGAAGTTCGAACCATAAAGATTGCTCGAACCTTTATGACTGCTGGGGTGTCAACTGGCTGTGTGCGTATCGTGCGACTGTTCAAGCAGAACTGTACGTTACATTCTCTTTGATATTAGGAAATCCGCTCGCAGCACTGGAAAGGATAGCGTGGAGCCTGGCAAATTGGTCACATCCGTATCTTCGGCAAGTAAGACCAGCACCAAGACGCTTGGCACTGTCGCTGATCAAGAACCGGCTGCCAAGGTGATATCTCTTTTCCGGTGGGGTAATTTGTGTCTAGGCGTCAATATTAATTAGGTCTGCATGATGCTATAATTTGCCCTTTATTAAACTGTTCCTCTGTACCTTCCCCCTAAAAGATCCCTAATTGACTTTTTTTGGTCAGAAAGGGCCTTCAATCCTCGCTTAAACTGTACTTCTCAAACTAAAATGGCAACTTTCTAATTCTCGCAACCCAGTATTGAAAAAAAAAAAAATATCCGCTATGATTCTAAAGGCATCATATATGTAGCAAAGCCTTCCTTGAATTTCACCGTCTGTCTTGTATTACGCATGCCTACGTTTTGATGAGTGAAGGCTCTCTGAATACGCACTACGCCTGTCGACAGTCTTCTGCAAAACACACTTCCTCTATGTGTACACTTTTCAAGTCTTTCTGTATAAGGTGGGCTACGTATCTCTGCTGTTATACCCCAGAGCCATATGGTTCATTTACGGATGTCTTTTTAGGAACATTAGGCCTACATAGTAGATCGATCGCACATGCACTTTTTGGAATGTTAACCTTCTAAATTCAGAGGCTGCATTTTTCAGAGAGAGCTGTCACATGATTGGTGTGTAGCCATGCATGGCCTTGCATTCCAACCTGAAATTAACTACGACCGCGGTAAGAATAGAGCCAATTAACGAATTGAAATGAATTAAAATTGCAATTCAGTTACGCATAAACCACATGCCAAGGCTTACAAGTGGCAAGGTAGGAAGACACAAATCCTCCTCTTTCTTACAAGCGGAGAGGGGAATAGACCAGAAGGTGACGGTCAGGGGAAGTAACCCAGAGGCGTGGGAGAATGAATGCGCACCTTGAGGAACGTTACCAGGGTGACAGCCCTCCGAATGACTACCGTGGAAAGGTGACGTACTTCACGATGACAACTCTGGAAAAAAGGGGGGATAACTGCACGTGGGAAGCGCGCGTTGTGACTTAGTGATGACAAAGCTCTCGTGTTGCGCTGCATAAGCAAATCAGTGGTCGTGACAAATGTGTCTTGCTAAGGGGTAAACCGCACACGTAAAACCCTTAGCTGATTACTGCGCTAAGCCGGCCACTCTAGCTCTGCCCGTGATTCCTGACGAGTGTGCCGATTTGTGCCTATATGTAGACTTCCGTGACTAGCCTGACGTACTGGCGCAAACTAGTCTTAACCCTCGTTTGACTGGGCCCTACTCTCGCGCCGCAGCTGAAGTTCGACACCGGGACAGTGGAAAGTGACGAGCACAAGAAGACTGGCTTCGTCGTGGCAAGCTTCTCGACCACAGGAACACGGCGGTCGGAACGCCGAGTTCCAACGCCTCGCGGGGGCACACCTGAGCGCGAGGGAGCAGTCACATCGCAAGAGCAGGCTGTACCCACTTACCGTGGAACCACGGGGTGAGCATAGCAATTATGATGTTCTATTGTGAACTAATTAAAACCAATTATACAACGTACGGAAAGAGAGGCAGGCATTGCCCCGCCACGATGATGCAGTTGAAGGGTCATTGCCCCTTATACTTAAGCCTCTCAGGATACACAGCCCCACCTCCGTCTGCCAGAGCCGCTGCTCTTGCGATATCAATGGTGTCTTAATGAGCTCTTCGAGGGTGTTGTGGACCCCTAGCGACAGAAGTCTCGCGGTGGACGTGTTTCTGGGGAGACCGAAAGCTGCTTTGTATGCCTGCCTTATCAGGCAATTCAATTTTTCACTATCGGCCTTTTTGAAGTCCAGGTAGGGGGTGGCATACACGAGCCGACTGAGGACAAAAGCCTGAACGAGCCGACATGCATCGCGCTCTCCCATACCTTATCGACTAGTCGCCACGCGCTTAATTAGCCGTATGGTCTGTTGGATCGAGGTCAACATTTCCAGCGTTGCCTTGTTGCACCTGCTGGATTGTATAAAGATCCCAAGCACCCGTATCGTTTCTACCTCCGGTATTTTGTTTCCATGGATTTGTAGATGTATCTTGTTCGGCTTTGTTTTACAAGCCCGTTCGTTATTACGGATGACCAACAGTTCCGACTTCTGTGGGGAGCATTCTAGTCCTGCCCAACGGGCGTGGGCGTCTACGACGTCCGCCGCCTCTTGTAGGGCTTCCTCGATTTATCCGTCTGATCACTCACTCGTCCAAATCGTGACGTCATCAGCGTGTAGGGTGTGTTTAATACCGTGCATGCATGACGTCAAGCTTTTTAGGGAGCGTGATCAGCGCAGCGTTCAATAGAAAAGGGGATAACGTTCAGCGAAACTTTCATGCAAGTTATGCAGTTGGTGGGAAGGGAGCTCCTTCTGATTGCCGGTGATCCTAATGCTCCGAGCAAGCTCAGCGGTACCCCCGGGAGGACGCACGTAGGCGGAAGCTTGCGGAACAATTGTTTCCACACTTGAACTCACCCTCCATCCGCCAACCCAACACACGCATTAAATTCGATTCAACGAGACACTTGCCCTGACTTCACATTTTCACGCAACATATACCATGCCGACTGGGCGCACACTGAGGAAACTCTCGGTAGTGACCACTGTGTAATCAACACATTCATATGCATGCGTCCGCAAAAACGCCCACAAACACAAACTTGTATTCCGAACTGGGCAGCTTTCCACACATACCTGTCTAACTTAGACCGCCTCCAGTCGAATATGACACCAGGTACAAATCACCTATGTCTGCACTGGAACAGCACGAAAGGCAGATACAGCTCATGAAAATGCAAACAAACGTTCCTACATCTTTGGGAGGCTCGCCGCAGCCTCACCAAAAGATTAAAAAACAGAAACGTAAGAGACGCCTCAAGCAGCGTATCCTCGAACTCACACATCAAGCCACGGAATAGGCTGCTCAGCTAGCCGACAATAACTGGGTGGACAGATGCAACACGGCTGCGAGCCAGATGTCTGGCCACAATACATGGCGCCTGTTCAGCGCGATCATCGATTCAACAGAAACACGCACGGAAACCTAACGCCACTTACATAAGGTCATGCACAACTTTGCAGGAACGACAACACAGCTAGCCCACACGCTCAGGGACCGATACTTATGTACCACCAGAGTCCTTCAATGTTTTTCTGGTACCACCAAGGACACCTGGCCGGCTGCCTACTCATATGCAGGCAGAGAACATGGAGCTG
Source organism: Amblyomma maculatum (assembly GCF_055883805.1). NCBI lineage: Eukaryota > Metazoa > Arthropoda > Arachnida > Ixodida > Ixodidae > Amblyomma > Amblyomma maculatum. Next base: position 210,178,744 of record NC_139346.1, on the reverse strand, counting down.
AACACTCCGTTCCAGCTCCACGACCTCGGGGCGGCCTTAAGCAAGATGAAGCGCGGCACTGCACCTGGGGGCAACCAGGTTACTGTCAAGCTTTTATCCAACCTTCCCGACGCAGCCTATGCCGTGCTCCTCAAGTACATCGATAGTATTTGGGACGGAGACACTACTCTCTCTCTCTCGACTGGAAGTCGGCTCTCGCGACCTTCATCCCGAAGGCTGGCAAACGTATTGATGTGGACAACCTTTGTGCCATCTACCTCCTGTCTTGTGTCGGCAAGCTGGTAGAGCAATGGTGCTTGACAGACTCTCCGAATTTCTCGAAACGCGGACACCATGTTCGGTTTTCGCCCTCAAAAATTAGCACAGGATATATTTCTGCAGCTCCCACCACGACATCTTAGACCCTGTCGAATGTCCCCCCATAAAGACAAGTGGTCCTGGCCTTAGATGTTAAAGGCACATTCGACAAAGTCAAGCCTGAATTAATCATCGACCATCTCAGTCAGACCAACTATGGCCACAAAACATTAAATTGCGTAAGCGAATTCCTTACGGACTGCCAAGGATACATACGCATACAAGATGCGCGACACGGGCCATGGCTCGAGGGGAACACCAAAGGCGCGGTTTTGTCTCCCCCTCGGTTTCAATTTGGTCATGCTTCATCTTCCCTCCAAATTCTCTTCCCGGGACACATCACGCACTTTACGCTGATAATAACACAACCTGGGCCATGCAAGGTAATCTGGACCACACGGAGTCCTGTCTGCAAGCAGCGGCGACCGTAGACGATGATACGCGACCTACTGCAGACTCCAGAGCGCTCCAGCTAAATCTGAATTTGTGTACATACGCCCCTCCCCTCGAGACACAACTCAGCTTCGCATCAATCTCCCCTCGGGAAAGATTCAGGAAGCCAAAGAGATCCGCGTCCTTAGCCTCTTTATACACCATCAACGCAGGGCCGACACCACCCTAGCCAAAGCTCGCACGGTGCGAGACCAGGTGAACCGTATTGTCCGCTGGGTCTCTAACAAGTGGGGCGTATTACGAAGCAAGGATGCGCTGCGGCTTGCCCATGCTTTCGTAACGAGCAGAATCTTCTACTCGATCCTCTACTTGTATACCTGCGCAAACACGATGGTGACCAATTGGAGGTCGTCACCGGAAAGTTATCAAGAGGGCTCTCGACCTTCCGGTCAGCACGTCCAACCAGAAACTTCTGACCCTTGGTGTGGTGAACAGCTTCCGGGAGCATCGAGAAGCCCCCTTGCTCAACCAATACACGCGTGTTACACATACGACGTCCGGTCGCCGCCTCTTGGACCGGCTACACAGCAAACACAAATACCACTATGAGGAATGGGTGATAGGGCCAGAACTATCGAGACGCGCCCTCCGGGTCTGACCCCTTCCCCGCAACATGTCCAAAGAAGACCATATCGGGCGGAAGCGTTGGAGCGATACTATGGTCACCAACAACACGTGTATTGCGTGGACGTTGCCGGCCCACATAAGAGGGGGGGGGGGGGGGGGGGAGGGTATACCGCTGCAGTCGCATGCAACACGAACACAGTTAACGGGCTAACTTTCAAGGCTTACAGCACAACACACGAGGAGGAGATTGCCATCGCTCTGAATCTCAGTATTCCAAGTCGAAACACATCATCCGCCGCGCAGAACTTCACCCGTGGTCAGATCTCTGGCCCAACCTTCCGGTTCCTCGCCTCAACCCCCCCCCCCCCCCCCCCCCGGACACCCTATTCAATTAATATGAGTGCCCGCTCATACGGGTCACTCAGGAAACGCAGCAGCTCACTCTTTTGCTCGAGGATACGTCAGCCAAGCAGGGACTGCCACCGCCTGGGGAGATCCTGGAGAGATGCTCGCAAGCGCATGGTATCTTATCACGAAATCTCTCTCCATTATCGTGATCAACGAACCATCTACCCTCCTCCTCATAAATATCTGTCTAAGCTACAACAGGTCACGTGGCGCCAGCTTCAGTTCCGTACATTTCCGTCCCGTGCTTTCTTAGCTTTGATCCATCCAGGACTGCTCTCGCCACAGCGCACCCCGTGTGGGGCAGCTAAAGCCGATTTTGAACACATTATGACCAAATGCTCAAAATTTCGCCCACCAGCCACTTGACAACCCTCCGACCTCGAGCGATGGGAGGCTGTGGTGTCCAGCTCGGACCCGGTCGTTCAAAAGCGGCAGACGAACTGGGCTTTGGGAATCGCTGGGAAGCACCAGTTCCGGCCACAACACGTGGCCAAGAGCCGACCCGTCATTAGAATGTAATCACTTGAGGCTCCCAACATTGCATAAAGCTTTTCACCAGCCCCACCCCCGCTTGCCCGGCGTATGCTGCAATGTAGCTGCCGACACAGACCCAACTCTGCTTAACTTCATTTGGGCGCCCGGTCATCAGAGTATCAAGGGAAACGAATAGGTCGATCAGGTCACCCGCGCACTCTCTTCCCGGGCTATCTCCCTGTCCTTAGAAGCCTACTCCCAAACAGCCAATCTGGTCCTTACATCCAAGGATATTACCGATTACTACAAGGAGGAGCAGAGGCGCTAACCGGCCCCTTGTAAGGGACTGGATCGCGCTGACGAGCGCCTCCTCATCAAAATATTCACTAATACCGTACTGTGCCCGGCGGTACTTAAACATTTCAACACATCATTTTATCATGCGTGGCAGTACTGTGGGGAGGTGGCTGACACGTTCCACATGGTCTGGGCGTGCCAATCAAACCCATCCATTCGTCCCAACCCCAATCCAACAAGAGAGGACTGAGAGGCGGCCCTGCTCGGCTGTGAAGACCTCGAGGCTCAAAAGGAATTGGTTAACGAACGCGGGCGGCGTTGCTTGCCAATGGGGCCCCGGAATAGGGCTCCACTTAGCATTGTGAGGGGAGGAGGCCAATCTTTCTCTAACCCAGCCACCTCTCTGTAACCATCAATTTATAGGTTAATGAATGTTTTAACCCCCCCCCCCCTCTACGCAAGGCAGTTGGTGCAACTAGTGGCCTCTATTTTTGCTACCATGTTCCGAACAAGCCCAACTCCCAAAACTGCCGAGCCGAAACTAGGGTACGGGGACGGTTTTTAATGCATAAGCATTGTTTGGCTATGTAGGAAGATAATCACCGTGTACCCCATACCATGTTCGGCTTCAGACCAAAACTGTCGACGCCGGATGTGCTCCTGCAAATGCAAGATGTGCTCCGCAACGTACCCCGAACGGCTGAAAATGTCATAATGGCCCTCGACATCAAAGGAGCATTCGATAACGTCAGTCACGAAGCGATCCATACAGGCCTAGACGACTTGGACTGCGGACGTAGAATCCACGGGAACGTCAAAGGCTTCCTGTCAGATAGAACTGCCACCATCGGCACAGAAGACCTTCGATCGACAAAAATTCACGCGCCAAATAAAGGAACACCCCAATGGTCAGTCATCTCACCTATCCTCTTCAATATAACTATGATAGGTCTAACACGAAAACTAGAGAAGATCGAAGGCATTAGGCACGCCATGTATGCAGAAGACATAGCAGTCTGGACGAACACCGGTTCTCTCAGGGAGAAGGAAGAAAAACTACAGAAAGCGGCTTCCTGTGTACAGATATCTCGGAGAAAGAGGACTCGCATGCTCGAGCAAGAAATCGGAACTGCTTCGAGCGTGGAAAGGCAAACAAAACCGGACCATCTCAACCAGTGAGGACCTGAAATTTAACATCTACATGGAAGGAAAGCCCATCCCGGAAAAGACAACAATAAGAATATTCGGTATGTGGGTTCAATCCAACCAACGCAGTAGTCACACTTTTACCATGCTCAAAGCAACTACGCTACAAGTGACACGCATGATCACCCGCATCACCAACAGGCGGCATGGCATGCGCGAAGAGGATACACTAAAACTAGTTGGAAATCTAGTAGTGAGCCGAATTATGTACAGCCTACCCTACCAGTGCCCCAACAAGAGCCTAATACAACAAACGGATGCCCTGCTATACGTAAAGCGTATAAGACAGCGCTCCGACTACTGCGCAACACGTCGACAGAAAAACTCATGGCGCTCGGATTGCAAAATACCTTCGACGAGCTACGCGAGGCGCAGCTTGAGTCGCAAAAATTCAGGCTGATGCAGACAACGAACTGGATATGAAGGGCGCTCTTAGAGACTCGGATACCGCGAGCAGATGAGAGAAATAGCGAGGACGGAAACAATACCCGACGAACTTCGCACGTCCCTCAAGGTGGTTCCAATACCGAGAAACATGTACCCTAATCTCCACCAATGTAGAAGTGAGGCAAGGGCCGAATTCATTCAGAAAACATACGCTCCTCAAGACATGACGATGTATGCAGACGCGTCCTCGAGAGGAGGAGACAACAAAATTGCAGTGGCCACGGTGGTCGGTTCGTCTCTACGCGAAGTGACCAGCGCCTCTATCCGACACTGCACAGTAGCAGAGGCCGAGCAAGTAGCCGTCGCTCTAGCGGTGGCAGAGGGCTATAGAACCGGGCGGTCGCTAACGATACTCATGGACTCTCAAACAGCCTGTCGAAATTACATGAATGGTAGGATAGGTCGTCACGCGCTCCGTATACTCCTCGAAGCGAGTGACAATTAAAAACGACGAAGAAAATAAGACCAGACACACAATATGTGGGTACGAGGGCACATGGGGGTGGCAGGGAACCAAGAGGCCGACAGGATAGCTCGAGCATACACTACTTTCCGAGCATCCGACGAGTCCGCGGAACTTTTCCCAGCACCCAAGACATACTCGGCCATACTAGAAAACTATAGAGGCAGAAGAATGCGATATTCCCCACCGCACAGTTATCTCAACAGAGAGGAAGCTGTCATTTGGAGACAATTCCACTCTTAATCTGGTTCCACATAAGTTCCGCTTATAAGTGGAACTTTAAAAAAAGTTCCACTTATTAAGCGGAACTTTTTTGAAAGTTCCACTTATAATTGGAACCTATGTGGAACGAGGTTAAGAGTGTACAGACGGGTTCGCACCCAAACCTACACATACTAAACAAAATGCACCCTATCATTATACGCGGACAGATGTCCGTGGTGCGATGAAAAACCCACACTATATCACACCACATGGGCCTGTCAGAATATAGGCGTGGTCCCCAAAATTCGAAACCCGAGTGCGGACCAATGGGAGAGACTAAAGCCCCTCAATAAACTAAAAGTAGCGCCAATATGTGAAATTTGCCGCCCGCCTCCTCTCCTGCGCTCTCCTTCGTCGTTCGACCCTCTCATTGGCCGAGCGCCGTCACGTGCGCGCGCGCGCTTTTTTTTTTTTTTTGCTGGGCGTGCAGCTTCCTCCTCTCCAGCGAGGCGGGCGGCGCGCGCGCGGCACATATCGCCGTGTGTTTTGCTGCCACGCGGACTGCTACTAAATCGTTCCCGCTGGCTATTTAATTTTTTTTCAAGCAAGTTGCGCTCTTTGGCCGGCGGCTGATAGAAGCACGGTGGTGAAGGCGAGATAGAGATATATATTTTAATGGCAACAGGAGATGTCTGCCTGGTGGTAAGCCTAGCATGCTACTCCTGATGAGGGTTGAGGGATGAGGGTGACAGATTGTGGGAGGGGAAGGGGAAATAAATGAGAATAAAAAGAGAATCGGTGTCGCACACTTTCACACGCACATAAGCACACACAGATGAGTTTTAAAGGGTATTGATCAACCCTGTGTCCTTAAGAAAAGTTAACTTTCATACGCACATAATCACACACAGATGAGTTTTAAAGGGTATTAAGGGTGAAGGCGAGTTCAACCAACGCAGACATCGCGTACAAATGGTGTCACGCACTGACAGTTGAAAACGGAACCGTTTCAGCGCAAAATATAAAAACAAAACTGCTACCACGCTTCTCAAGTTTCACGGTAGCTTACAATTCAGTCCAACCTGCAAAGAAACCACACAGACTGCAGCTTCCGCAGCCTAGTTAATTTTTTTTTAGCATGTTGCGCAGTTTTGTCAACGGCTGGCGGACTCAAGGAGGTGAAGGCGAGTTAAATCGTCGCCAAAATCGTGTACGTATGGTGACACACCATGGCAGCTGAACACGGCACCGTCTCAACGCCAAATATAAAAAAAATAACTGCTACCTCCCTCCCCAAGTTTACCGGTAGCTCACAAGTCAATCAAAGCTGCAAAGACTCCACACAGACTGCAGCTTCCGCCGCCTCCATACACAGACTGTTCCAAAATTGTTCCTGTCCGCCGCCTAGTTACAATTTTTATAAAGCATTCCGCTGAGTGGCCAAATGTGACGAACTACGGACACACGGAGATGACGGCGAGTTGAACGAACGCCGAAATCGCGTATATGTGGTGTATGACACTCACAGCTGAAACTATTCTGGCGGGAAATCCCTGTCAACATTTGGTAATTATGTTTCAGCAGTGAGTAACATTTTAACCTGAATACATTGCAACAAAATGCAAGGCTCTGGTGAGACCCGGCGCACGGCCGGCTCGATCGGCGCGCGCGCGGCGCTGTTCGAGACGGCTGTGAAGGGCGCCTGCTCCGGAGAACGCGCGCTAGTCGCGCACCCCGTAGGTGGAGCCACGGTCGAAATGCGAGAGGAGGAGCGGCGCCGCCGGAGGAGGAGAGAAAAGATGGCGCTACTTTTAGTTTATTGAGGGGTTTTAGGAGAGACTGCTGTCCAGCGACCGCTGCGAAGACCAGCAAGGTCTGGTACAGCGAGCTCAACGGGCGGCAGTAACTAGCGGAGCCCTGGACTGAGGGCAACCGACTATTGTGTAGAAGTGGACGAGGTCGACGGAGAAGACTCTTGTGGATGCAACAAGCAGACATCTCTGAAGACGTCCCAAAAAATTGCCAAAATATTATAGGGCTAAATAAAGTTTTTTCTTCCATTCCTTCCTTCCTCGCGATTTTGTCGACGCTGTAAAAGACGAGCTAGTTAGTATATCGAAAAAAAATGGTCAAGGAAAGGTTTGCAAGTGATGTAATGATTGATGTGAATTCATTAGGTAATTAGTTATAGGCAAAAACAGTAATAAATGGCTCACAGGAACGGAAAGGCGCTATGTCTGTCACAATTGTTCCACAAGGTTGACGACTGGGCAAGTTGGTATAGGTTCATACTTAACCAGCCAAAAGACGAGACACAGCAAAGAGGAGGACAGGACAAGGCTGGACTATCAACTGAATGTTTAATGATCTGAAGAAAACGAAAAGCTCGCGCGCAACCCAACCAGTGGAATGGCAAGACAATGGGAGGAAGATGAAGACGAAAATTCAAAGCCAATTCAAAGTCAAGGCCTAACTAACGACTTTTCTAGTAGATCCAATTCCTTACAATGAAGGCTATCATTAAACATTCAGTTGATAGTCCAGCCTTGTCCTGTCCTCCTCTTTGCTGTGTCTCGTCTTTTGGCTGGTTAAGTATGAACAATTGTTCCATTGACACCGCAATCGCGCCGTAAAGGAAGGGAGAAAGATGGGAGTGAAAGTGGAAAGAGTGAAAGAGGCGCCATAGTGGAGGGAACTGAAGTAATTTCGATCATCTGGGGACCTTTAACGAAAAAAAAGGAGGTGGTGAAGGGTGGCAGTTTCTGGCCCTACGGGGCTGGGACGGTAGGTCAACGCCGCTTGCGGCGGGGGCTAGCCAGCCACTGATTTTCATCTGTTGTAGGCCGTCATTGCACCCGCCACTGCTTCGGTGGTGGACGACGGCTGTTGTTGCGGCGCGCGTCCTTCTGTCCCTCTTATTTTTCTTTCTTCTCTGTTTTCTCTTCTGTCTGCACGAGGCAGCGGAGGTGGCTGAGCTAAAAAGCCAGTAGCAGGCCCGTGCATTTTCTTTACCTTTCTCTCTTTTTACTTTCCCTCCCACCTTTTTCCCCTTCCCTTACGGCGCGGTTACGGTGTCCACAGAAAACAAGTGAGACAGTTACCGTGCCTTTCCCTTCCTATAAATAAATCAGTCTTTCTCTTCCTACAGCCTCAACAACAACAACTGACATCGGACAGCACACGGGCGCCTCTTCGTTTCACCTCCATCGAAACGTAGCTAGTTGAGTGGTTTACAGGAAAGGAAAGGCTCAGTATCTGTTACTCGCGGAAGTGGAACTAGTGTCTATATCGAAAAAGAAAGATGACATCGATTAGAGCATCAAGAAAAGATGTTCAAATGACAAAATGGTTGGTGTGGGTTGATTAGGTCATTATTTAGAGATAATTAAGTGGTTTACAGGAAAGGAAGGGCCCACTATCTATTGCCCGCGGAATCCCGCTGACACATCTCGCGGACAACACAGCTACGTTTAGGCTTAAGCATTTCTTGAGTGCACATTTCTACAGTTATCTCGGAAAATTTTTCGGCCGAGCGAGCTGTGTGCTCTCTCGCGTAACGAGTTTCACTGCTTTTGGGCGCAGGACTCACCTGGTGACCATCGGCGTCTCCGCTGTACTCGTGGTGGTGATCACCGTGCTGGCCATAATCTTCATGTGGCCCCTCCCCAAGAGTCCGGAGAGCAAATCTCCCAACGGAAGCGTGGAATTCGACGATAGCAGCTCTGAACTAGCTATTTACGGTTGCGCCCCTCGGGAACAGCTGAGCGTGTGGATCAGCGGCGCCGAGATCGTGGGCGCCAAGGGTCGCTCGGCGAAACGCGGCTCGGGCAAAAAGACGGTGCGGCACTTTTTCGGCATCCCGTACGGAACTTCAACAGCCGGAAGCCGCCGCTTCAATTACTCCGAGCCGTTTGACATGCCTGTAATTTACTTTTTGCATCTCTTACGATAATTAGCTAGAATTCAAATAAAGCGGTATCGCTGAAGCAAGTATTGAATATATTGCACTGATGTGTGCACATCAGCTCCTAACTCAAAGTTAAAGGGGGACTGAAGCGTTGTTTCTTAATCCGGCTAACATTCACCTTGCGAACGTATGAAGCTTAAAGATAAATCATGGCAATGATTTTGCGCTTGCGTCTGTGATGCAAGGAAAACTTTGAAAATTGACTTCGAAAACTGCCGGTAGAATGGTCGTAAGAGCGGTGGGACGTGAAATTTAACGCAGCGAAGCCACTTGGATATGAGACGTTTCATCGGTGTAGAGCTCCAGATTATTTTCGACCACTCGGGGATCTTTAAGGCGCCCTCACATTGCACAGCACAGCGGCGCCTTTTCTTTCTTAGTGCCACTGAAATGCGACCGCCTCGGTGGGTTCGATCCCGGGTACTCTGGCTCAGTAGCCGAGCGCCTTAAACACTTAACCACCGCCGCGGGTTGCACTTAGAGCTGTGGATATGACGTTTTCAAGCAATCTTTGGAATGTGCAGCTCGCATCACGGCCTAAAGTAGACCGAAAGATTTGTGAAGTATATATGTCTGTTTTTTGTTTATCATTCATCAACCTTTCTTTCAAAACCTACTGTGTTTAAAGTCCATAAATTTTTAATTAGCAGAAACAATCATATTTATAATATCTCGACTAGTATTAATCCATTTAAGCCGAGGTGGCGCAGTAGTTACGGCGCTCGACTACTGTTCCCAAAGGACGCGGGATCGAATCCCGGCCTCGGCGGCCGCTTTTCGATGGAGGCGAAAAGCAAGGCGCCCGTGTGCTGTGCGATGTCAGTGCACGTTAAAGAACCCCGGGTGGTCGAAATTTTCGGAGTCCTCCACTACGGCGTCTCTCATAGCCTGAGTCACTTTGGGACGTTAAACCCCACAAACCAAACCAACCAAACCAAAAAACTAGACAGTTATTATGTTTTAACTCCTCCATGCAATAAAATTTTCCAGCCCATGAAAGTAATATGCAGTCATCAAAGTAGCAATATAATTTAGGTTAAGAATTTTACTCATCCACATGCAGAAGTCACTGCCTGACATCTGTGCAAAGCTTTCTTCACAGGTTTATGAGCAAACAGCGACCAAGGCTATGATGCGACAGAAAATATTTATAGTTACTGAGAGAAATCTAGTTAAACCTCCAAAGCTTGATGTAGAGAGCAAAATGTAAATGAAGCATCTGAAAACTTAATATATCCGCCAAACGTGATTACGAAGAAATAAAAACATTTGTGAGGTCTGTAATAGCCTAGGGCTAAATATTTTCTAAAGGCTAAAATAATGCTACTACTATCATGATGCCAAAATTAAGCAATAAGTTTTAAACGATACATTTTAAGTAAATCCTATGATGGCTACCACTTTTAACAATGGCTAACAGAATGTTGCTAAAACAATGTTGCTATAATCACAATGCCAAAATTAAACAATAAATTTTAAACAATAAATTTTAAGTATATCCCATGAATGATACCACTCCTAATTATCGCAACACGATAGCTGACATCGTGAAATTGAAAATTATTTATTTCTCTCGCAGTATACAATTTCGATAGAGTACATAACGGGAAACGCGGCAATATTCTGCTTGGAGGCCCATTGTGCCCACAGTTTCAGGAGAAGGCACAGCGCGAGAAAAAGGAAATGAGCACACACAGTTAAAAAAGCTGAAACAATTCGAAGAAGCAGAACTTATTGCCGCGATAGACGATTAATTTTCCTGCTCAATAAAATGCAGGACTGATATTAGGGACCTCTTGGCAGTATCGTCGAGTATTATATTTCTGTCGTGAAGAGAGTATAGTCAAGTTTAAGATACTGATTGGGTATAATAATTTAGGCGAAAAAACGATAATGACCAAAGCTGTTTTTTACCTTTGTTAAAAGATGGAATGTAATGGATCATACTAAGCATTTGGAGAAAGTGTTAGTATTAGATACAGCTTTTCATACAAACATAACAGCCGAAAGGGATAGAAGGTCATAGTCTTCATAATACGAAACTATGTGAAAAGATTTTTTGTGTGTTAGCGCCATTGAACGTTTTCAATCAGTCTTATTGCCCGCTTTTGCGCGGTAACCATTTTCAATATTTTGCTGAGCAAGTTTAGCCTAGACACCCTATAGGTAAGACTCGTTTCATTTCACTCTCGCCACATAAAAGTATTTCATCACGTTCAATTTGCTTATTTCTGATATGAAACATTATGCCTTTTGTTTTATTTTTGCTTTTAAGGAATTAGCTTATGACTGAAACATTCATAAATTAATTTCCAGATGCCATGACGTGATTTTCATTCTTGTTACGTCAACGGCAAAGGCAATCAGATGTACCGAAACGGGAAGGGAAAATAAATCAATGATATTCAGCAAGAATAAAAGGATCCACGAATGCTGCCTTGTGGAACGCCGGGAATGATCGCTGCGGTGGCTGACAAAGCATTGTTATGAAAGACTTACTGTTCGCGATGATTCAAGAAGGGCTGTAGGAAACAGAGGTTGGCACCCCTAATGCCGTACTGGTTTAACTTTTCAGTAGGTGATCATGACTGATTAAGTCGAACGTTTTGCTAAAATTTATATATATTCCAAGACCAAGAAGCCTTCCGTCAAATGCTTCAATAAATTTTATTTTTAATTTATTAGGTTCATTTCAGTGTAGCTGTTTTCCCTGAAACCTAACTGGCAGTCTGGCAGCACAGAATTTTTCGTGGGGAATTTATTTATCTTTTTGTAAATAATCCTCTCAAGACCTTTAGAGAGTACAGGCAGAATAGAAATTGGCCTGTAATTCCCTATATCTGAGACGGTCCCATTTTTGTGTACATCAACGACTTTGGCAATTTGCATTTGCTCAGGGAATCTTCGGGAACTGAGAGAAAGATTGTAGATGTGAGTGATAATTGGGGACCATCAAATCAATTGTATAACGAAATGGTTTCATTTGAAAACTATCTTTATCTGGAGCCGTGCTTTATTTGTAATCTGCACTTTACCGTCATTTGTGGGGTACATCAACAAGGATTCACTTATACTAGGTATGCGGAGGATGTATCGATTACGTAAATCGGGCGAAGTTCATAGGTTGCTTGTGACGTTTATAAAGTAGGTATTGAACGCGTTGGGAAGATCTTCACCTGAGACTACTCTATAGTTAAGCACTAACGAAAGCCCAAGGGTTGTCGGACGATTGTCCATAATTTAAGCCAGTTTTTTTTTTTCCAGCTCACATCAGGCCTTTGACCGAACGCATTCGAAAAGGCACTGTAAATATACTTGTTTTTTTGTTTTAGGCTCACGGTTAAGTCGATTACGGTAGCGTTTGTAAGTGAGTAGCTTGGAGACATCCCTAGGTTTTATAATTTTGTCATAGTTTTTTTCTAGTGCTAATTTTATTTAGAAAATCAGGAGAGTTGTCCAAGTTTTTTTTTTTTTTTTTGAGTTTCTGGATATATATTTCTGGAATGCATTCAGTATAAATGAGTTTGTACCTTTGAATCAAAAGCATCGTATGTGGCATTCGCATCTGTTAGTACTAGAATATCTCTGAAGTTTGGGTACAGAATCGCTCTACGAAAGATATCTAGGGTCAATGCGCCGGTTGTTTATATGAGCGGCCCAGTTCAGTATTGCTTAGGGTGTTTTTACATGGGAAAAAAGCAAATACGGGTAATTGGTCACCTAAGTCTGACATCATGGTTCCAGCATGTATACACATGTTGTCGGCATTAATGATAAGTATATAAAGAGATGAAGATGTTAAACAGGTTACACGTGTTGTTACAGTGATAGTGATTTACAGACCCGAATGAATCGAACAGCTCATTGGCGTCGCTCTACATCTTGGATTCGGACTGCATGCCAATGTTCATATCATCCTATATGTACAAAAATTGCTGATTCATCTACACATGATCGAAAGGAGATTAAAGGACACGAATACATTTTTTAAATTCATCGTCAAGGGGCCTACACAATACGCAAAACACACATCTGTCACTTTCTAATGTGAGCATCTCATAGTCTGCTGCTGCTGCAGTAAAATGGGTTATCTCTACAGTGGGCGGAGGATAAAGTACTTGGATTGAAACGCCTCTACGTATGAACAGCAAAATGAGAATAGGAATCAAGTACAAAATAATTTGAGATATCGTATCAAGTTTCGGTAAGTATTACTACATTAAAAGACGAGATGAATGAGTCAAATAACAAATGTAGTTCATCTGTTTTGTTATTTACTGAACGACAGTTGATATACAGAATACTGAAAGTATTAGTGCTAGAAAATTAACAGAGGTTTGAAGGGCGAAGGCATTGGTGGCAGTACATGACTTTATGACATTTTGGCTATATCGTGATTACGTGAAATCTTTACAACCTCGCTGCTAAGATTTCTGAACGTAAATCTGACCACCCATCACCCACGTTTCCTTCACTACTTCACGTTTCCTTCGCATGGCTCGTCCAAGCAAGCGTTTCTTTTCTGGCCACAAATGCTTGTGCACAAGGAAGGCTGTTTTATCATCAAAACAAAGGTCCTCGCAAGTTAGCCGTCTTTTCCTACACTTTTTTCAAGCAGAGCACCCCTCTTTGCATGTTTGGTAAATTTGAGGATGGTTTTTAATAATAATAATAATAATAATAATAATAATAATAATAATAATAATAATAATAATAATAATAATAATAATAATAATAATAATAATAATAATAATAATAATAATAATAATAATAATAATAATAATAATAATAATAATAATAATTGGTTCACAGGCAAGGAAAGGTTTAGTCTCTGTCACACTTGTTCTGTGAACGATTAAGCCGCGCCGTGAGGGATGGGAGAAAGGTGGGATAGAACGTGGAAACAGAAAGAGGTGAAGTGGTGAAGGGCAGCATAGAAATATCGACCACCTGGGGATTTCTAACGTGCACTGACATCGCACAGCGCACGGACGCCTCTTCGTTTCGCTTCCATTGAAACGCAGCCGCTGGCGATCCGGATCGAACCCGGGTACCCCGGCACAGTAATCGGGTAATCTTAATCCCATCACCACCGCGGCAGGAATTATGCTTTTATCAGTCTGATCTCTGGGAATCGGTACCCGGTGACAGACATTAATGTTGGAAACCAGAATAGGCTCATTCTCATCTCGGTTTTCCATTAAACCCGGCAAGTTTTCACCTGATGCCACTGGAATGCCTTTTATTTCTACATTCATGTTTCGAGTATACTTTTCGCAGTCGGTTAGTCCTGACTAATTTTTTGTACCTGCTCAGGCAGTTCATCACAATGCTTCCTGGTTTTATCGTTAGTTTTCCTTAGGCTCGATTTCTTCCTAACAGTTGTCAACTCGGTTGCGAACTCGTCGTGCTTATCATTGATGAATGAAATACTACTTTTTCTTTCCCGCAGCTTGCTTCGGACATCCCGTTCCAACGTTTCACTAAAGAGCTTGAATTTTCCACCGTGGTGGTGCAGTGGTTAGTGCGCTCGACGATATATGTGCCCACGGATGCGGGATCGAATCCCAGCTGCGGCCGCCGTTTTTTGATGGCGGCGTAAAGCTAGGCATCCGTGTGCTGTGCGATGTCAGTGTAAGGTAAAGAACACCAGGTCGTCGAAATTACCGGAACCTTTCACTACGGCGTCTCTAATAGTCTAAGTCATTTTGGGACGTTAAACCCAACAAACCAAACCAAGAGCTTGAATTCCGTCCTAAGTTCATTCTCGGCTTCTTGAACTGCACTAACAAACTCTGCTCATTTTTACCATGCAGTCGCCGACTCAAATCAGCAATACTGACAGGAAGAGGAAGAGAGCAACGAATAGCAGCGAAGACAAATAAATGTTCTGTGAGAAGGTTGTAAAATATAACAACTGATGATTTTTTTCCCTCTCCGCCTTATAATAGTGACGTGATCGCCAATGCAAGTTGAGAATAAGTTTAGGTCTTTCTACACTGTTCAACATTGCAGGGAGGGAGATGGGAAAGTCATGCACAGAACTAGGTCATTTCCGCTGCTGTAGCCCGCACACTGGTCGCGCTTAGCCGAATGCCGCGAAACAACGCAGCGTGAGCTCTTCATTTGGTCGCGCTCATTTTCTCCTGTCCTGATACCAAAGGTTTCGGGATCAAATGGCTATGGCAGCCCTGCATTGCGATGGAAATTAAGTGCAAAAAAACAGCCGTGTGCAGTGCTGTGTTAGCGCCCGTAAAAGGGATACTGAGGAGAAGTAGATGTTGGCCTGTACCGATCGGGTAGCGCATTTTAATCGCAGAAAGCCCACTCACGCCACAAACAAATTTAGTGGGGTAAAATTGAAACGAAACAAGGTATCACCCACTCTGGTCTGATTTCATCAGTAAAATGCCCCCAACTGCTCTACACGTCCCGAGCTTGTATTGGGTGGTGGGAAGATTATATATGATGTTTTCGAGAGAGAGAAAACGCATTTTTGGCTGGCGGATAAACGTCGAAATAGCCAGGAAAAGACGCAACTAATGTTTATTACTAAATGATAATTTTAATTAAGAATAGAACTTTTGGTTGAAGCATGCCATATCAAGGCATGTTTTGTGTACAGAGAGTGAGGTCAAGGACCCATTTTCCAAGCATCTTACCCCAATAGAGCCTAACAACTCTCTTGTTCTTGTAACCCTTAGTCTGAAACTTGAATTCTCGTTCGTTGCATTGTAGCAACTACATGTCAGCCAAGACTCATGCTTTCCGCATCTTGAATATCCTCCTTCGTCTGTACCCTTGACTGAAACCTGTTCTTGCTATTCGTTCGGCGCGCAAAAGGGATCGTTCAGCGCCAAACAGCACGGGCCCCACTGCGTCCAGCCCTCGGTAAAGCCGTTGCAAAATATGTCTGAAGATTGCTTGACACTTTCCATCTGGACACCCTTCATATGCCAACTAGAGGAGGCACTGAAGACGGTCGTGGTAGTCGTGTCCTGCGACTGGTTCCAGAGCGGACACGTAAGCGACTACGAAGGCGCGTGCGAAGAAATAGCCTCCCTCGACGCGGTCGTTGTGGCGATCAACTTCCGGCTCAATGTCTTCGGTTTTCTGCGAGCGCCCTCAGAGAACGTACCAGCCAACGTGGGTTTCGCAGACATCATAGCGGCGCTGAACTGGATCCGCTCCAGCATCGCTGCATTTTACGGGGATCGCAACGCCATGGTCGCATTGGGGCTCGGGTCCGGCGGCGTGCTGCTGTCGCTAGACCTGCTGTCACCCAAATTCGGGATGAAAGGATTCTTCAGGCGGCTCATCTTGCACGGCATGGTGGCCGGCTCCCTATTGCCTCGTAACAGCGTGGAAAACATGCGAGCCCTCGCGAACAATCTGGACGAGTGCGCCGGCTTCACGCTGGACCTGGCCGCTTTGCTGCTGTGCCTCAGGAACGTGAGCGCCCCCGCTTTGCTCTCCGCCGCTACCCAACAGGTGAAGCCACTTCGCTTCGTGCCAAGCCTGGACGAGAGTACCTCGTCTGGGAGGCCATCGAAGGAAGCAGTGGCCCCGTGGAGCCTGCTTCCGATTGGATCGCTGAAAGGTGTGAGCGTCCTCTGCGGATTCAACAAGGAGGACGGCCGAAAGATGTTCGAAGGAATGGTCACGCAGGCCGAAGGCATCGTCAGTGGAGTGGACCCCAAGACCGTGCTCGGCCACCTCACGCACTTCTTCACGATGCGAAGTGTGCCAGAGATCTACGACGAGCTTCCAGAGGACGCCAAGGAAGCGCTTAGCCGGCCGGGGCATGTTGGCTTCCACGATTTCCTCTCAGACGCCATTTACTATTGCCCGCTGGTGGACCTAGCTTCAGCTGCCACAGCGAAGAAAGGCGAAGTTTTCGTGTACGCCAACATCGGGCGCGAAGCTTTTGCACCGACGATGAACTACAGCGAGATCATCACTTTCGCAAAAACCGGGTGAGTTTTTCCTTAATATGTCTAAAAAAGACATTTCTGTTGCCACATCGCATAGGCGCACAGTAGAGTGCATGCTTCGGTTCCTGAATTTCTCCCTAGGCAATGCTGACATGATGTTCGCCTCGGTGAAACACTCAAGCTGTCTGCGATTCGCACTCTGAAATACATTATCTGGAAAATGGCACAGGTAAAGTTACATCTCACCTGAGCTTGGCTGGAGATTCGTCAGCTGCGTGTCGCATGAAATTTCCCTAGCGTATCTGTCACTGCCAAAATGTCTTTGGTGCTGCTTGTTTACTGTGTGCCTTTGGTGCTGGTTACTATTCGACCATATCAAAGTGGCGCTCAGAAGCACAAGCAGCTCGAGCACTGCTTCTCAAAAGTTTCGACAACAGCATCCGAAAAACAAAAACACTCTTGGTTGGTCTAAACTTAGTGTAAAATTTAAAAGGCAAACATGGGGAAATACAGATCTGTACCATCGCCAATTTTAAAAACGTCGTTGCATAGAAAAACAAGTTTAAGAACACAAACAGCATATAATATAGCACCGTTCTGATTGTTACACTGAAAAAGATTGCCGAGAGAAAGTGTACTCACGCGAGGCAATCAAAAACGAACTTGCAATGAACACGCATTCACCAAAAAGAACATGAAATAGTCATTATCGCGCGATCATGTAGTACTGACAAATGCGGTCCTTCAATTTGTCAGGAAAATTTATTATGTTCACTTTCCGTGATATTGCGCTTGATTTCCACAGAAGTTTGTTGACTCGGCCTGCTTATAATAATCGCAAGATTGAAAAATGAAGGTAGAAAAAATTACGCACAAGCGTTCCCATAACCTGGTGCAAAAAAACGCGACCTGTATTAGGTACTACATTACAGGCACTGTGCAACTGAATTGAGTGGAGTGAGAAGCAGTAAACTGATATGCATCAATGCACATATATTTCGCAGTGAAGCCCCGTGGTCGGCCTTCGATACTGCCAAGGCCGTCTTCGTCGTGGACGGCAGCAAACGTGACCTGTCCTACACGTGGCGCTTTGAGCAATGCCGATGGGTGCGGCAGCTGTCGCAGAGGTTGCAGCTGCTCTAGTGGCACTAATTTGAGCGCCAGTGGTGTTCGCCCTCTGAGCATGTAAAGGCTAGCGCCAAGTTTTTACCTTCTATTCACATTGTGCTTTTGAATTTTCTATTGAATTGCAGCTGCTTTTTATTTTGATCATAACGCTATCAACAGTTTCCCCGCAGGCGACTGGCGGCGATTGTACTTAAGGACAACAAATTTTTGTGTTAAACATATTTCACTCGACCACATGTGTAGACGCAGTGAACTGCACTCAGCAAACTCCTGCCTGTTCTGGCTTCGAACATTGCTGGCATGCGAATGAAGAGTAGGATGCAAAATCATTTTGGCCAGACCTGCAGGTTGCTCTGCCTGTCGAGTGCAACAGAGAAGATGCTTGGCGATCGTGACGTGGAAATTGGAGGAACGTTCATCGGTGTCCTCAGGCGGATATCACTTTGAACTCTCTAGTTGCTTTGTGATGCCCGTATTTGGACAAGTAATGTGCTCTGTGTTCTGGCTGCCTCATGTGCACTAGTCCTCATGTAGCGTGTTACATATTATTGATGAGTATATGAGACTATGGGGTATAGTTTGCAATGTGTACGACTTTGACATGCTACTCGCCACAGTAAGCAAAGCACCTGAATCTCCTTAAACAACTCCGTGGTTTAAAGCCTGTATGCCAACAACCCTGACTGCGAGATTTGTTTCACCGCATGACATCTGGTTACCCACTGAGCACTTTGTGCGCTAATGTTTAGAAACAAGCTATGCATTTAGGAAACTTGGAATTCATTGGAGTGCGGGATGGGTTATATGCTGCTCCAGTTTCGTCTCCGTCAGAGCTCGAATTACTGCAGCCAAAGCGAACGGGTAACACATGTTTTGTAAGAGGTGCAGGTGCCAGGGCGGAGGCATAAGAAATAAACGCCTATTTATGCTAAATTTCGACGACTGTATAAATAGTTCGCACTATATATATCTGCATTTGTCGAAAGCACATAATGCATGCTTATCGACTTTTGTGTTCCCTACTCGCATATTTTTGTGACAAGCGACGCCTTTTAGAAAAATGCTGAAGTCGTCAATATTGTACATTTTATTGGCAAGCGGCATGACTCTAGCATGACAAAGCCCACCCACTCATTACTTCGGGGTGAAACTGGCTTGCAGGGCAGTGATAGTTACATGCTGTATGAATATTTTATTTTGTGTCGAGGCACACAATATTTGAATCCGCGTCTGGGATAAAATATTCCTGCATTTTTTCGAGATCAAATTTGCAAGTGAATGTTGGCATATAAGGAGAGGCACTTGTCTCAGTATTAATGAAAATGGGCTAAGAAAAGGAGTGCGCTCATCATCAGGCCATTAGTGGCAAGAATAGTAAACGTGCCCCACCTTGCAACCTAACCATGCATCTACGCAGCTCATTTTAATGGGAAATCGGTGCACTTCTAGGAACAACATGAAGTGGCGGTCACCGCCGGCCCTTCTTTGCCGGTGTGCGCGTCCTCTCTTTGGGCAAGAAAAGCACGGTGCGCAGAGTTGCTTCCTCTGTGTTGTCCGTCAGCGGGCGCGTCGTGAGCACAGCGTCATCTGCGGTGCTCGAACTGCGTGCGTCAACCGCAGCCTGCCTGGACCGTCGCTGCGCCGGAATGGCCTCCACGCGTTCCCGCACCTGTGACGACGAACCCAGTGTTCATTCACCAACCAAATATGTACAAAATGTGTCGTTGTTTGAACCGAAAATGCCTTTTGACATTCATTTCTCTATACCTGATGTGTCATGTGTGCTTTTTCAAGTATTATTTTGTTTCTATTGCACAATTTTCCGGTAAGTATAACTTGATTGATTTGTACGAAACTGAATTGTGTTGTAATGTGCACCACAATGTAATGTACATGACAACGAACATAATAACCTGCTAACATCTTTTTTTTTTTTTTTTTTTTTTTTTTCCTGGTTCGTCTTCGTACAATCAATGCTGAGCGAAGAAATAGGCAAACCTCTTCGTTTCACGAGCATACTGTTTTTGTTTTGACATTCGCAACAAAATGCCTTAATTTATTTGCAGTACAAATAGTGTGCATTTTATCTCAATCAGGCATACGTGTACCTAGAATGAGGAGAATCAAGGTGCCTGAGAGTGCCTCAAATTATCGAAATAAAACTTACCTGCCGAAACAGAGTATGGCGTATGTCCCGGGTAATATTACGGCCTTGTCTTGTCATTTCACATTTTACCAGCAAAAATCTGAATATATCGCGTAGAATTACATTTAACGTAATTGCATTAATTGTCCTGAGCGCTGCATCTCACCACTACATAACGAGTTTAACCAATTTACGCGGCGCTGTTTATGCGAGCATGAGAAACGACAAAGTATATAGTCTATGTGCTGAGTTACGCTCTGTGATGACTAAAGTGAGCAGATTGTAATCAAAAGGCTAAACCGACAGTTAATATCCTAGCATGGCGGACTAAAAGGGACAATAAAGGTTTGCGTGCCCCGGTCGCAGCCGTTCCGCGCGAACGAACGGCTTCCTAAATGAGTAAAAAGAGCGTCGTTAGAGGCTGTAAAAAATAAGAGCTAGCCACATTGCGTAACTGCTGTCAGGCAATGTGGAACAGACAAAGTCTATTCTTGTGGACCACTCATGCTTGTTTTAAGTCTCCCAAATTCAGTCTCTTACGTCCCCTTGCCATCAGTGTGACTGGTAACCGGAAAGGCCTTTTACAAAATTAATACTTCCAGACACGCAGCATTCGTGATTTATTTTTAACGCGCACTATATTTCGCCGAAACATTTGCAGATTGCATATTTTCGCTATTTATATTTTTTCGCTATTTACTCTTCTCCACCGGCACACTGTCCGATACTGATACTGAGTTATATTTCGGATAGTGAGAGCATTTGTGGAAGCGCCTGCTCTGAGGGTGCGGCAACGGCTAAATGCTCTTTTTGAGCGGGTGGTGTTTAAAACTAGTGCTGCCGTTTTCAGCATAACAACTATATCAACAGCTGCTCGGTGTAAAAAGCACATGGCTTTGGCTCAACTTACTGGAGTCAAATGAAGCATAGTGTGAACCAGTCAAATTTTACGGTGAAAACTATTTTGAATCTAAATAGAGCCTAGTAGTGCACACACTAAGGAAGGACCGTTAACTACAAGCTGCGGTAACTTAGGTTACCCTGAGGTGCTTTGTAGTTCACTAGAATTTCAGAGCATGGTTGTCTTCCTTTCGAAAGACGATACTCTTATTTCATGGACTTGTTGTTTCCGTGCACAGTCTAATTGTGTACACTGCAGCCGTACAATTCGAACCCTGTTGAGACAAAGATGGTAATTTTGTAAATTAGGCAATTTTATGGAACACTTGGGTTGATTTAACGGCTCTAGAACAGCACCTGGCAACTTTTCTATTGTATTTCAGAATTGTAAAGATCAAGTAGCTTACTTTATGTTTAGGTTGGCGTGTATATCACTTGAAAATTAATGGATTAATCCACTATTTCATAATAAACTCTCCCCAACTTCTTCGTAACACACGAAAAGGGTAATTGTCGATGCGTGCTCGGTATTTTCACATAGCGGCGACGCGGCAGTGTACTCATCTATAGCAACTAGGTGTTCGGAGGGAACCAACGTGTTAATAAGTGGTTAGGGCCGCATGTGTGAGAGGGTGAATTTCAGGCTAGTCGAGATTAGATAACTTCGCAATGATAGTCACCACCGGAGAGACTTGCCTCCTTTCCTAATGCCTCATAACTAGCCACTCTGCTGTCGTTACCATACGATCGGATTCCATTAGCTGGAGCCTGGCTAGTCATAGTACGAGTTAGTTCCAATGGACACTTCAGCCTCACTCGAGATGGCTGCTTTTTAAGAAAAACGAACGTTAATTATTTTTATTCTACCATATTGCTAGCCACTATCCATTAGTTATCTAGATAGCTCTGAACAAAATGCATGCACAAATAACCGCTTGCACAGCACGTGAAACTATCATGCAAAGTATTACGAAAAACTAAGATTGCAGCGGCAATGAGGGCTATACAAAGCGCTACGAACATTCCGACACTGCGAAAAAACGAGTGGGGAGCGCCGCAAGAGAAATCCTGCCATTTGCCGGTGAGAGATAAAAACTTTCGAGACACTTAGGACCACCTACGTGTATTAAAGCGAAAGATCGCTCGCGCAGTGACGCCAGTTAGCGCACTTTCTCAGAAGTCACTTTAAGTAACTTGCTCTTGTCGGAGATGCCACCTCGCGACCGGTAGCTCGATGCCCTCTGTGCTCGTTCTGCTTTTCCAATTGCGCCCTCTCCACTCTGCCTCTGACGGCGCCCAATCCACTTCTCTTTTGAAAACGCCCGCTATGTTAGGTCATGTGGTGTAGGGAAGTGATTGCAGCATACAATTGAAGGTACATATTTCGGTTCGAATCCCTATCCTTCAACGGACTAGCAGATGCATGTCATTTAGGGAGAAAAACCGTATGACACACCCGGAAAGCTGCGCGACGAGCGGTTGCGTGACAATTTCGACGCGAGAGACTAAATCTGGATGGTGGTCCGATACTCATATTTTAGGAGCAAATGTCAAGTCAGGGGTAGGGCGGTGGAAAGGCCCGGCTACAAGGGTATATGGTGTGAATGTCATTGTCCCAATGCTGCTGTTGTGGCTCCACAACGGCTGGTGTCACACTTGTGGCAACTGCGACGACAGATGTGGAGCGAACTAGAGAGGCAAGGCGGGATATCCGACCATTATTACCTCTCGTTAAGACATACTACACTCTTATCTACCTTATACTTAATTACCACAGTTCGGGTTTAACCCATTTCGTCCCGTCACCTGACATTTGGTACCACTACATCCGGCGACATGCTGTGCCTACCTGGAAGAATGCGGCCACGGAGAGCGCGACGATGACGACGAAGGCGATGGAGAACACGACAACTGGGTTGGGCCCTGGTCTTCGGCGCCGATCCACGATCGGCCATGGACGAACAGGAGCCGCAGGCTGAGGGGGCGCCGATCGCTTTGGTGCCACCTTGAGCGGAGCAGCTTTTGGCGGTGGCATGCGCTGCAGGTTGAAGCCGGGCATTACAGCCGGCAGAGGCAGTGGCACGAGTCCGTGCTTCGAGGCCATTAGTCATTCGAGGCGGGGAGGCTCTTAGTCAGACAGCGCTGTTTGCTGGCGTTGCTGGTCCTGTCAGGCTAGCTATTTTTCTCCCCCGATGCATTGGATTGGATTGGATTGGTACTGAGGTTTCCCTTTTTTACCAGGTGGACCAGAAAGGTCCCAGCCGAGTCAATTCCCTACTGTGACGGAGTTTGTCCCGCCGTGGTGTAACGCAACCAACACTATTTATCTAGTCAGCCTTATCCAGTTCTCAAGCAAGCGCCGAAGTCCCAACCATGGCGATGGCGTTGCCGATGGGGCCACCACTGTGAGCGACAGTCGTCTCAGGATGGACATGTGGGCTATTTGATTCTATTGCCCGAAAGGTGGGAAAATGCCCATGCATCGTTGGGCATGAGCATTTTGAAGCATTTGAAGCGCCATGATAACAGCGTACTCGCTGTCATCATCACTCCAAAGATTCGAAAGTGGTATGTTGAGGGTGGGCTGAGCTTCGCGCTACCGCTTGACCGTGAGGGAATTCATAAACCGAGGTTGCCGTCCTTTCTAGCGAACTGCCAAAAACCTGGAACGTTGCAGTGAGGCCCCGGAGAATACTGCCAACCTTGATTTGGAAATCTCGAAAGTGCCGTCTTGATGTGCACTGTTTAGGTTGAGCTGCCTTTTTTAGTAGATGAGCAGGACTAACACGTCCTAAATCAGCAGTCGCTAGATCACGTTGCTGAAAGATCCTGTCATTACTTCGCCTGCTTCGTTGAATAGCCGTTATCTAATATTTAGCCTCGCTGTGAACATGCAGAAAATGATCACACTTACAAAAAACTACACGCGATGGCTTCACAAACATTCATAAACACATATCAGAGGGTTTTGGCAGCGATGCGTGACCGAACCAGTCAGCTTTTAGCTCAGAGCGGAGTACTGGCCCACATAAGTACCAGATTACCGAATCGCTGCTTCACATACGTAGTGGCAGCTAGGTGCACGCAACAATGGGCTGTCCAGCTGCCGCTGCACATGCGCGCCAGGAGGCCTCTGTTCGTTTGGTACAAACATGCACGCTGTACATAGGAGTGGCATCTGACGCCTTATGCTTATCCGACGCCTCTTTTACATCCAGTTATATACAAGCTGTATTGGCGATCCCGATTCATTGTGCAGCAGCGGTTTATATGCGGCACAAAGAAACCCGTTAAATCCTGCCTTCCGTTCTTCTCAGGTTCGTGCACTAAGTTTTTGAAATAATTGCCTCCGCCATTGTCTCATTTGATTTGCAATACCTAGCAATGCGGATCTTGTAAAACGATGAATATCTTTAGCAAGGTTTGTTCTTGGGCTAGTTAGTTCGCATTTTTCAAGGCAGAATCTTTTTTTGGCTCAACACATATAAGGGACAGGACAGGCGCTACAACTGTTTATTCAGAAAGAATGCGCGTACATGTATACATTTCAGAAATCATTCGATCATCATATCGCATCTCGTCATATTACAGGTCGTCATCTTACATACATGTGGCCGAGAAAACTTCCAGTTGGGAAGGTGCTGCATGGACAACACGCACAATACCTTTTACAGATGCGTGTGCATTCACTTCGTCATCGTAACGGCTAGCATGGCGTGTCAATCGCGTTACGATATAATTGTTCAGAATCCATATGGATAAAGGAGAGCACAATGTACAAGGCAAAAGGAATACAAAGTAGTGCGTTAAGCAGACATGAGGTAGCACTGTCCGCAAGATCCACAGCTAATCTGGAGGTATTTGGATAGGTGTCGAAATGCATCTATTTGCTTGCTTAATTCTTCACCACGTCTTACAATTAGATTACGGCATATTTTCTAGCTTTTGCCATTCCGCCATGCACTTGAATGCCTGAAGCCTACGCAAAAATTTTTGACGAAGTAAAATTCAGTTTGTCTTCTTGTTGGAGCATATTTTTCGTTATTTTACTGTTTGAAACATAGTTTTGCAGTCTTCTCCGGCGCGGCACGCAGGGCGTATGTTCACTGCGATTGAATGAGTACTCTTTAATAATCAATGCAGCTGGCACGAAGGCCTATTTATTGCGATGTAGACATTATAATGACATTTTAAATGCTGCTGAAAGTATGCATCTGACAGATGTTTTTATTAAGCGACATGAAAACTCGGTATCAACATTCAGGTTTTCTGCGCACATGGTTCTTCAGCGTGTCGTGTTTGCTATGAGCCGGATCACCATGCAATCGCATCAACTTGTCTTATTCGCAGTTTTGTTGGTGCAAATACCTAGGGTCAGAAGAAGGAAGAAGTCGGGAAAACAAAGAATTGGTCAAAATGAAAGCTCGGCTCAACACCTAAGACGATGCTTGAAGCCTTTTTGCAGAAATAATACAGTCTGGATCAAACGCAAAGCGCAGAAAACAATTTTATGGCCAGCTTGTTTTGCCTACTGTAGGCGTTCCAGCAAAGGAGTCTGCCCTTCAGAACTCCAAGTGCGCCAAACATAGCTGCCAAGATGGATGTCCAGAGTGGCAGAAGAAAATTGAGTTTCGGAGAACCGTGTAAAGCTATGGTAGGCTTTGGTAAAATGTGCACAAGAAAAGGCAACTATCAGCTGCATATAAAATACCCGTAAAGTATAAAGACGTATCACAAGGGCTTTTTTGTACTACGTAACAGTTTTCTCCTGGCAAAGCCTAGTATTTCATCTTCATAGTTTTTCTACGGCATTAACCCATGACACTCACGAAGGATGCATGTAAGGGCTCGAAATTTCTTTATTGATATTTTTAAAGGGCCTTTACTGTATTTAATATAAATATGCGAATAAACATTTGAGCTGGCCTAAGCAATTATTATATACATATTTTTTTTGCCGCGGTGAATAAGAGCCTAGAACGAAGAAGAAGAGCACGAACGAAGAAGCGCGAGCGTGTCGTTCGTTGATTCGGCTCCATGATTCTTTGTCGACCGCCTGTGCAAGTGCACGTCTAGGCAGCAACAAGAAGTAAGTCCATTTTCATGCCCTTCTTACAAGGGCCCCTATGCATGGCAACTTAGCACTAGGTGAAAAGATTTGGTTTGTTTCATAGGGGGTGAACGCCCCAAAGCGGATCAGGGTATGAAGGATGCCTAAGGGAAGACTTCGGAAATAGCCACCGCTTGGGGTTCTTTCCCGTCCATTAACATCGCACCACTGAACATGACCATCTTGTCAACGCCCATCGAAAAGCGACCGCCACAGACGCTATCGAATCTGCCTCTGTGGGATCGGTAGTCGAGTGCCCTGTCCACTGAGCCACCGTGGCGAGGCAGATG
Organism: Amblyomma maculatum; assembly: GCF_055883805.1. Classification (NCBI taxonomy): domain Eukaryota; kingdom Metazoa; phylum Arthropoda; class Arachnida; order Ixodida; family Ixodidae; genus Amblyomma; species Amblyomma maculatum. The sequence continues at coordinate 210,152,393 of NC_139346.1, read as the reverse complement.
GAAAGATGAGCCTTCTGTGGTAAAGCTTATTATACCCATTTTTTTATAGCACCTGTTCAAACCAACAATAAGGATATTTGAAAATGCACTTTTCTTTCAGGCATCCTGGGAAGCAGAACACCAGGCTGGGGGATGGCTTGTATCCAATTGAGAAAGCCAGTAGGCAATTGTATCGACCAGGAATGAACGAAACGGCACGAGGCTGTTCAGCACGAGTGCCCAAATGGCGTTTATTGGAATACTCGATTGCTGTTGCAGCCTCCCGGCTGTGCGCCTTGCACAGCAGGTTCCCAGCCTTGAGCACCTGGGTTGCCAGGTCCTATATAGGAAACCAGCCGGTCACGGCAGTCGAATGCACTACCTCCAGAACGCGCCTCATCTCATTCACAGAATCACTGCTATGTCGCACCGCACGAACTGAGGAACCACTTTCTCGCACTCGCCCCGCCAGGGTGGCGCAGTGGTTGGGGCGCTCGACTACTGTGCCTAAGTGGAGGGATCGAATCCCGGCCTCGGCGGCCGCTTTTCGATGGAGGCGAAAAGCTAGGCGCCCATGTGCTGTGCGATTTCAGTGCACGTTAAAGAACACCAGGTGGTCGAAATTTCCGGAGCCCTCTACTACGGCGTCTCTCATAGCCTGAGTCGCTTTGGGACGTTAAACACCAAAACCAAACCAAACCAAACCAAACTTTCTCGCACTCGCCGCTTCCACTCCACAACTCAAGTTGAGAGACGAATCAGCTAAAGAGCCTGCATACTATTTTTGCCTTTGAAAGCGAACTACGCAATAAAACTTAGTACCATAGCCCATACCAGTTCACGACAGGGACAGGGCAGCACTTAGCAGTCAACCAGAATGAGCGACCGTAGAAACACTAGGGCTTCGACACTCAACACTGATTATCTGCCGCTTTGAACAACCGAGACACAAGCTCTCAAGATATGTCGCTGCGAAAGGTGTATTCGTGGCGTCAGTATTTTCATCTGGTCTGTAATCTGACTTTCCTTTTGTGCCTCAGGAGTATTGCCGGTTCACCGCCTGGTCGTCGCTATGGTGTCCTGCGGCAACGTGGGTCTTTTCATCTGGCGAAGGCTCCTGATGCAGACTCTGTGGCGCCACTACATTGGGCTGGCAGTCGAGTTGACCTTCGTGGTGATGACCTTCGTGTACCTGCTCTCCCATGACCGCGTGGATCCGGCTCAGGTGAAGAAGCTAAACCGCTCATACATCATTCCCGACGAGCCCCAAGCTGTGGATGCTAAACACATTCGCCACAAGCTACCAACCGGGCTCACCGTGGTCTACGGCCCCGCAACCGCCGACACTGACCGGCTTATCGCCGCAGTTTTCAACGCCGTCGGTGAGTAACGTTGCGGCATTTAAAGATATACTAAAATATATTACTATTTACTACTATGTGGTATGGTATGGTATATACTTTAGTATATACTATATACTAAAATATAAAATAAAAATATATTTATTTAAAAATAAATAAAAATATACTCCGGAGCAGATCGCAAAACTTGCGTGGCTAAATATGTTGCATCCGGCGAGCAGAATATATGCGGCAGACTATACCGATAATGCGGTGGCATTGTCGCAGCTGCTCTTGGCGGAGCCAGCCAGTCACATGCCCAGTTGCAAAGGCTTCTTGGATGGTCCAGATGACGACCATGACTGCCCTACTTGTGATTGTTCAATCGAACGATATATAGCCAAGTCGCCTGCCTGGTCACTGCTCCTCCTATACAATAAGAGACCGTTCAGGATTCGGCGCCTTATTTACTGATCACAGATGCGGCTTCTGAACCACAACCGCATTCAGTTGATAAGCTGCGCACAAAAGAAAATCCTGATATTTGTCGCCATCGCAGTACGTCTGCTCTAGAAGCACTTGATCTTCAGACCATAAAGATGTTGGAAAGCTACGAAAAAGAAACCACGCGACCCTGAAAATATACTGCTCTTACGTGAGATCATGTACTTATCGCTTTCACAGCGTTCATCACACTCTTTACCAATGCTGCTGAACATTCTCTTCTGGAAAATCCAACTGCAAAGTCGCATTTTGTACAAACTAGTCGTTGGCAAAAAACATGTCTCCTGGAGAAAATGTCAGGTCTTGGCAAAATCAGTATTCGCAATAAGATAATTTGTGTTAGAGGAAAGGGCTTCTGGATAGTTTGTGAAATCGAGGTTCATCTAACCTGTGCGAGACCTGATGAACGTTTAGGATCATCCATGTCTTCTGAAGTCAATCTGAAAGGCTACTCCAGCACTGCAGTTCACCAAATGAGGTTGAAGTCCCACAGCTCCTATTTTCTATCCCTGCAGATTTTTAATCGATGCTGCCTCATAGCACAAACAAGGTATGTTATAGTCGAGTCAAGAAACAGTCGAATAAAAGGGAAAAATATAGGTTCTCTGATCTGACGACGTCGAGGAGTAAGGGGTACGCGATTCATTCATGCATCCATGCAATGTATACAAAGAGCACCCGGGTAGTGATGCAATCATATGCAAAAAAAGTTTCATTCAAGACATCGTCACAAGCGTTTAAAATTCTTTGGAGTAGTTCCCTTTGGTATAGCTACATATTTTGGTCGATGACTATGCCATGCAATTCACGCACCCTAGAAGACGTCGATGAGAACCTCGTTTAGAATCATTGTTAGGGCAGTTGTGATCGCAAAACACTCTTTTCTGGTCACTATCGATTCCCAAGAATAGAGAGGTATGCAGTAGCCAGGCTACGACTGTACGGGGGATGGAGAGCGTTGCCAAGTTTTGCTCGGCCCAGGAAATCTAGGACGCACATGGAGCTTTGGCTATATAACACAGTTTTCGTGGTGGAAATGGCAGGTATCGCGGTCTCCTTTGACGTTCGGACGACCTTTTCTTCACCTTTCGAGCACACCCCCGTAGTACACAGCGCAGGCTGTCTGCCCTTGTGGTATTCGAATACCTTGTAAATCACACCCTTGGCGTGAAAAAAGTAGAACTCTTTACATTCGCTCATTCTTGCTTTCTAGGGCCGAGGAGACTCTAATGTTTCATTCCAAACTTTGTCTCACAGTCGTAATCAAATATGCTTGTTTCTTCACTGATGATATGTTTGCTTAACTAATCGTTTGAAGAGTTGGCAAGACGTTTGCTTAGTTGGCACAGAATTTGAACGCACACCACTGTTCGGCTCTTGGCGTCATCGCGTGTGATGGTACAGGACTACCAGGAGATTTAAGGAAAGTGCTCCTAACTCTTCTAAACATCAGAGCGGGTTGAGATTGGCAGTGTTGAAAGATAAGAGCTGCCTCCACCTAAACTAATTCCTCAGAACGTGCTGAAACCAGTAGGAGAGCCAGAAAAAAATTGGAGGACACTGAAGCTCCGACATAACGGTATCTGCACCTGTATCTGCACCGGTATCTGCACCCAGAGTCCATGAAAAAGGCCGTCCTCTACGACAGCAATCGGACCAATGAAGAACGAATGAGGCTGTGTGAATTAGACCTGGACATCTGATTGACAACAGGCTAGCAGGGAGAGCAAATTTCAGCTGCTTGCATCTACGTTTATCACGAAGGCGAAGGAGCCATACGGCGGGCGACATCTCGTTCATGATAGCGTGTGGAAGGGGCGAAGCCGCACGAGTAGGTATTGCTTGACGTGAGTCTGTTGCTTTGTTGTCAATTTGTTGACGAACAAATTTCCCTGAGGAAGAAATGGCTGTCGCAGTAGCAAATGATGTCGAATGAAGCAAAAGCGCGGAATGCTCGCGTTATGCACTTAAGGATAGCTTTAAGCTTATTAACTTTATCTCGCTGTTCGTTATTGACTCAATCGACGCTACGCCTTCCGTTCCCTCTTTGTCCTTGGCACAAGCCCAGCAGTTTGGTCATCAGCGCAAAGTACACAGGAGGGAACACAATGACACAAACGCTGGGTCGATCTTTTCCGTGTTCCATCCTTGTGTGCTATACGCTCTTGACCGAAATCAAAAACTAGCCCGACAGTTTGTTTTGTTCGATGTCCAGAGATGGTTGGGCTTGAATATGGTTCCAATGTTTCCTTCTATGGCAGCCAGCACCTGTCTGGCGCATTCTTAACGCAATGACGGCCGCTAAAAATTCATAGCTATTGGAATTCGCGCTTCCACACTTTTTGCAGGACGGGAGTTCTCGATGGAAGAGGCTCAGGACCCGGAGCTAGTGCCATCTAATGTGGAACTTGCGCGCAAGGACTACATTGTGCGACTCGACGAAGCTAGCTCCGTGCCCGACAAGTGCCGCGCCGTCGCCAGCCGGCTTCTGCATCAAAATTCGTACGCCAGCACCATGGACCGCATAATGTGCGTTCAGTTTTTTAAACCCGACGACACCCGAAGCCTGCAGTACAACTTGATTGTGCTCCTTCCACCTGAAGTAATGCTTCCACAAGGGGTTTTGTACAGCCTACAGGAACTCTTCGTCAACCCCTCCATCGCTGCCGGAGGTGACGTCCTGGCAAAGGTCGCCGGTAAGCCTGTCTGAGGGCTTGAGGGATGTACAGTTCGGGTTAATGGCTGGTTCGAGTACCTCAGCGCGTGCTGCTATTCCAAGCCGGAATAGGCAGCATGCCGGTCTTCAAGACATGCTAGAAGTGTTACGCGAAGGCACTCCATTTGCAGGGCTGATACTCAGTCTTGGAACCTATGGGCTGACATGCTTCAAAGATTGCCTCTTTCATTTCCGCCAAACAAACCGAATAAGCTTTCCCCTAGCTGAGTGGCGATCATTTGCTGCCTATAAAACCGAGAGTGAAGGATACAGGAAACAAAGTGCTAAGTGAACACATGTGTTGCGCTCTTCAATCTTGCAAATTATGTTGCGATAAACCAGTTTATTATTGAGTAAATTAAACCTGAAGTGTACTATAATCAGTGCACTCGAGCGACTACAAGCGAAAACAAAAGTGTACGTGAACAACGTGTGAGGTAAATAAACTGTCACCATGCTCAAGGTACCTGTGTAGTAAAATAATAGTTGCAGTCATTGTTCAGTATTTTTGGCATTATTGTTAAGCGCTGTGCGCTCGCTTATTTGATCACCGTGCTTTGTAAGGGATTTTGGTTTTGGCCTAAAAAAGCTTATTAGGTTGTACGCTGCAGGCCAGTTGAAACCTTGGGTAAGAGAAGACTACAGTCTCAATTGAAAGCTGCGAAATTCTGCAAGCTGGCTTAACCATAACCTTCTAAAAAAATCTGTTAGTCGTTTGCAGTCCCTCTTCTGCCCAGAGGTGGACTTAGCAGGAAAAGAGCTACGCTAGCTTCTCCACTGCATTATTTTTTAAAGGACCTTTCATAAACAAATTTCTAGCATCGATCTCTCATTATTCAGGGTTTTTGTTCGATCCCCTGCGCCGCGAGGCACTCATCGTTTTTCTAAAGGGCGTCCGCGGCCTGCTGATAGTGTCTTCTGGGGTAAAATGCTTGGTTTTTATAAAGGCCTCTGGTAGAATCCCTGCCACTTTGATGAATTATTCATCTTCATGTCATCGAAATCTCCTTGTGCAGTAGAAATCATTGTGGTCCTTTTTTTACTGAAGCAATGGCCTAATCGTTGGCAGATACGCCTCGTATTGATTCACTTGCTCTGTTCAGGGCGGCGCCCATATGTAGTACGGTTTGGCATGGTATGGTATGGTATGGTATGGTATGGTATGGTATGGTATGGTATGGTATGGTATGGTATGGTATGGTATGGTATGGTATGGTATGGTATGGTATGGTATATATAGTGATATATGGATACGTTTACGGTATGACATTTGTAATAGTTTGGTATGGCAAGATATTGTATGGTATGGTATTTGGTACGATATGATATGACATGGTATGGTGTGCGGTGTGGTGTGGTATAGCAATGTATGGTATGATATGGTATTGTATGGTGTGTGGTGTGGTATAGCATGGTGTGGTATGGTATGGTATGGTATGGTATGGTATGGTATGGTATGGTATGGTATGGTATGGTATGGTATGGTATGGTATGGTATGGTATAGCATGGTATAGCATGGTATAGCGTGGTATGGTATGGTATGGTATGGTATGGTATGGTATGGTATGGTATGGTATGGTATGGTATGGTATGGTATGGTATGGTATGGTACGGTCAAATGGGTTTAAAATGCCGAAAGCACGCATGGACTATGAGGGACAGCGTAGTGAAAAACTTCGATTACCTAGTCCAGCTGGGGTTCTTAACCGTACGCTGGTATCGCACAGCACATTGGGTGTTCCAATATTTCGCCGGAATCGAAACGTCGCCGCGGCCGAGATTTGATTCCGCTACTTTGGGTTCAATAGGCGAACATTAAAGCCACTAAGCCACTTCACTTTGACCTAAAACACGAAACAAACTTTTTTGCCCAACCATTCACACTGGAATAGCAACATGACTTTTGTGGTGACTGTTTCATTACAGACACGATACAAGTTCAGCAAGCGCTCATCGACCATGCTCATATGGTTCTTCAAGGTGGCTTCTCAAACAGTACTCAGGTGAGTCAGCAGAACTGCGGATTAATAGCGGCTCTTTTCCTTAACGAGAAAAAGAACGCACTCATGATATTATAATGCGTGTTAGTGCAGCTTTGTGGTAGATAATGTAAGCGATGTCATTCTGATAACGGGGCAAAACTGCATGAAATCTGCTTTCTTATGTGGAAACGTTGAGTCTTTGAAGCGGATTCGGTGTACTGCTTTTTTTCGCAAGATGGTTTCAACATTTTTATTTTCAGCTGTTTTCGGGACATATCCCAATGGAGGCACCGTTTGAAGACATACATAATTACCGCAATGGACTTTTCGCCGCTGTAACGATTGGCTTCTGCTTACCACTTGTTTGGCGCGTGCGAGACATCACCAGGGAGATAGCATCGGGACACAAGGTATGTTAAATTCCCTTCGCGGTGTGCGAAAATATATTCGTTACTTAGCGCTGCGCAGGGTCTTCCAGGTAGCGGGCCACAGCTTTAAACAAAGCAGGGCGCCGTAGACGGATGAGACCAATTATATTGTTTACCTTCGCGTTGCACAACTCAGAGTATTTCTTTTTGTTCCTTTTATTTATACATTTTGGTAATAATAATATATCGAAGTAGTAAAATTCATTTTAGGCAGCAAAGCATCTCTTAATATTTAGAGACTGTTTAGAAACTGCCGGTTCTATTGTTTTTGTTTGTTCTTTATATGTGGACAGTGGAGAGCAAACGAGAACAGAAAAGGTGACAGGCGAATCCAAGGTCTGAATAGCAACTTGCGACGGAGTGGTTTGCGAACACATTGAAATCTGTCAAGCCGTTCCCACGTTTTCAGCAAGCCGTGGTCCGCACAACACGACTTCTTTCAAGTTCGGCATTTCCCGATCAGGAGTTCCACTGTGATGGCGTTGACCGACCATGCTTGACTCTGCCACGAGGCCTATCTTTTTTAAAACCCCTTCTCACACTGAGCAGCTATACATTCATTTTCCATTATTACTATGCTACTACTTCGTCGCAAGCCAGCACTTCATCAAAAAAAAAAAAAAAAAAAAAAGTACGGATCGGAAGAATATTTTGCGAGTGATCAATACCGGCTGGACTTCCCTTGGACTGAAGAGTGATAACTGCCTGACTGTCTCGTTCTCAATGTGCTCTCAAACAGCAAAAAACAAACAAACAAACAAACAAAACACTACAGGTGACAGTTCGCCCAAGTAACGTAATTTGCTTGGGCGAACTGTCACCTGTTTTTTTTTTTTTTTTTTTGTGCTTAGAACTTTTTTTATTCTGGTTATTTTGCAACATTTACACAAAGCCTGCAAAATATCTGTATTAAATAACAGCCCACAACGCTCTCACTCTGTAGTATTACACCCCTGTATTCGTGCTTTGAAGAATGAAGGGCGCGAAATGCGTTGAATAAATGAGCGGCTGACACTACACTAAACCCTGTCCTGAACGTACATCTGCGGCCAGAAGTAAAAAGGATACGTCATTTTCTTCTAACGTTTTTCAAGTATGGCCTATCTGAAACTATAACAGCCGTGATATGTGCGGGCTGGTTGTAGACACCAGTGTGCTTTCATTTGGACAATTTATGTTTCCTTATGTTCGAGACCCAGAAAATGGAGAGATAATCGCCAGTCATGTAGTTAGAGACAGTCCTCGTCCTTTTTTGCGCATTTGTACAGTCTGTGAAAGTGAACGGCAATCAGTGCGCACAGTTCGTTGGGCTGAATGTCCGAGGTTGAGAGCGTAGTGATGAGACTTCATTTCTTGCTTCATATTTCACGGGCTGCTTCTATATGCGGGAGTAAAAATTAGAGAACATCTAGATATCTCTTAAGAGCAGAACGGCTAATGCCTAGTCATCGAAAGCTTAGTTTCATAGTCATGATGAATCATGCCTAGTCATTGTAGCCATTACCGTTCATAGCTAAGCATTTTTACTTATTTCCAATTAGTTGCGGTCATTACAAGTTGTCGTTTGACATATTGGTCATTTCGTAGTCATTGGCAGTCATGATGAGTTATTGCAGTCATAGCCACACACAGCTAAGCAGTTTTACTCAAGCGGTCATTACAAGCCGTAGTATGACATATTGGTCATTACCAGCCATTTTGGTCATTATTAATCAACATTATTATTCATTAGCATTAGTCACTAACTATATCGCTATCTATTTATAACCTTTATTCATTACCTCTCACCATCAATGGTTTGGTTTTTAATCTCCCTCGTACACACGTCCGCTTTATGCGAGTAACACACCAGCGCACAGATGAGACGCACAATCACGCGTACAGATTTTCGCTCTATCAGCCTAGAAAGGGTTTCGCCCTAAAAGACCGCGCGGGATGTACCATCGCCAGCGTGCTTAATAAGAACGCACGAGTTTTTGTCCTCGACAAACATTAGAGCCACCCAGCGCAGGCCGATTGATCCGACATCATGCTACGATGGCTACAGAGCATCCGACCTAGACGGCAGCGGCAAGTGCTAAGCGGCATTATTGTCCCTTCAGGCCACGCTCTCGAGCGCTCGCGTTAAGCGTGGTACTTTAATAGAAGAAAGTTATTAGGCTATCCTCAGCACCATTGTATGAAGCTAGTTAAAATTTGTGTTGGCAAATGATCATTGGATTTTAAAAGGTCATGATAAGCATTACTGTAGCTTTAAGACGGAATGTTGACTTTGGGTACTAACAATTTCAGAAATGCTGTTTTCGTCTTTTCGTTTTGTCATGTCGAGCATAAAAATGGTATTTTGCAGAAGCTTTCTATCTTTATTTATGGAGGTTTATTTGTTTTTCTAAGCAGTTATATGTCGTAAGCAAGCAGCACCGGATAATTAGATCGAAATCCACTTTTCCAGGACACTTGGGTCCGGAGTTAAACACGCTGCGCCTAAGCCACTTCGGCACCTTCGTGCGGATTGGGTAGAGTAGAGGCTTTATACCTATGCCAAATGGTGGGTGGTCTGATATAAATTGGTAGTTCAATCTAGTGAGTATATATGGGATAACTGAGGCAACAATAAAGATTACTGGTCAAGTGAGTAACAAATGCATACGCATGCGAATGAAGCTCCGCAAGAGGAATCGGCAAACGAAAGCCGTCACGGTTGTCGCGTGATGCCCTCAAAGGCGGCGCATAGATGTTCTTCCAATTTTTATTTACGTTTCAGAGCTGTATTTTTCTTTTCTTTTTTTTTTTCAAACTACGTTTTCAAAAGGCAACTTCTGTTAATTTTCGTCAAACATTTATGAGCACACGTTGAACAGTCAGGGGACCTGACCAGCTTTTATACTGCGAAAGGACTAATTAACCCGGCATAACGCAACCAACAATTGTTCGACATGCCTTGATTTTGGCATTGGCCAACCTAGCATAGCAACAGCCTCTGCCGAGCAAAGGGACAAAAACTGTCGCTGTATAGTGAATTAGAGCCCAGCAATTCCTCGTGGGAAGCGAATACCGAACATCGCATCAATCAGCGCATCCGACCACCCCGCGTGTTTTAATGCCACCATTTGCATGTCTTGTCTTCATCAGCTTCCATCTGTGCTCAACGGATCTAAATATACCGACATCGCATTTCGTCCTAAACGGCGTTAAACAGTCCAAATTTATACGGTGACCACTGAGGTCCTCAGTCATCGATTTTTCCGACATTTGCCTGGCTTTGAAACCCTATAGCTTCGAACGGAAAGCAAACTAAAACGCTACGTGTTTCCGCAGGTACTTTGCATTTTGCCAATTTTGCTGAATCGGCTACGATTTTGTTTGATTTCGAAAAAATAAAAAACACATTATATTACTAGTTATCGAAATAGCTTGGTTTAATATGAATACTGGAGATCGATATTCACGGGCCTGCAATCAAGACGTGTATAAAAAGAGGCAGGTGCTCAACGCACACGCCTCATTATACAATGAGGCAGTTAGCGGGCTGGTGCGTTTGCATTCGCAGGAAATGCAAGAGGTCATGGGCCTGTCTTCGAACGACTTCTGGGTGGGACATTTTCTATCGGCGCTGCCGATCTCCCTCGTCGAGAGCGCCCTCGCGGCTGCCGTGCTGGTCCTCCACGAGAAGGACTACACGCCTTCCGTAAACGTCACGGTGTACAAGGGAGACGATCTGGAGGTGTTGGCGGCTTCGTTCAACTCTACGACCACTGGTCCGCCAACGCGGCGCGAGCCCCGGCCGGAAAGGTTTATTCGCGTCAACACCTACGAGCCCCGCGTGACGCGGTACCTGGAGAATGCTGACGGCTCCCTCGTGGCGGCGACCTTCGCTCTCTTCGCCTTGTGCCACACGCTGCTGGCGCTGCTGATCGCCTGCGTCTTTCCTTTCGGTGAGCTCGAGGTGAAAACTCCATAACTGGGCGCAGTGAAAACGAAAATGGACCAAAACATCCCAGTCCATTTTTTTCTTTATTTTTTTTTTTTTTTGCTGTGAAGGGTGTATATTCTGTTAGGATACCTATCCAAGTCTGAGCTCAAGTAGGCAATGTTAAATGTCTCTAATGGTATCTGCTCAAAATATGGTCTCCTATAACACACAGGGCTTGCAGTTGCGTGCAGTTAAAGAAAACTTTATATAGGTTATCCAGTTCAACTTGGAAGAAGGGGTGCAGAAAGAAAATAGTGATGAACGAATGCAAAGACATCTATGGGCAACATGTGCGAGTTGCCACAGACGCCCCTGTATTCCCAGATATCCATGGTTGTCCACTTATTTAGCTATAGCACCCACCGCCTTGCTTCTGTGTTAGCCCGTCGTCGCGTATGGATGGCGCAACAGCCGCAATTTCATCTGTCAGAAAACTCAAGATCCACTTACGGATCTAAAAAAAAAAAACTGCCCATGATTACGTTACTTCCTAAAGCTCATCAGCTGTTTCACCTTTTCGATAGATTGAGGCAAAGATTTCGAGAAAGACACGTATGTACAATTAGACAACTTCTTTTAATTTTCCACACGTATTTCTTCAAGAAACACTCCACTAACAGTTCTTGGCTGTCATGAAAGAAGCTTTGTGGTCGGAGAAATGAAGAGAGCAACTGAGTTATCGGGAGGTTGCGGGAGGCAGTGCGTGGGCCCATTGAAACGTTTCGCGACGAACAGATAGCAGCGACTGACTGATGCCGCTGACGCCGCTAGCGAGTGAAGCGAGTGAACACGGGATGCACGCACCGTGATCCGCTGATAACGAGCCGGCGTTTCGGCAACCGGAGAGCATCCTCGCCACCATGCAGGAAGAGGGGGACCCCCTCCACCTCTTTCTGCTTGACGGCGACGGTGTTTTACGCAATCACGTTGTCTTGACTCGCTAGCGGCGCCAGCGGCATCAGCAGTCGCTGCTAGCGCTGCCTCCGGCGACCCCCCTTCCACCCTCCCCCTTCCTTTCCTCGTGTTCTCCGGTTGATGCGCGCGCTCCTGCCCCCATCGTTCGGCGCTGAGGGTACCCCTCCCCCTCATCCTGCGAGGCTCCGGTTACCGAAGCGCCGGCTTGAACTGGGGGGAAGAAAGGGGGGCGGAACTGGTTACGAGGCCGAAGCGGCCGACGCCGACGACGACGCGAAACCCAGGAACGGGCGCCAAAGAGTTGCGCTCTAAAAAAAGGGTAGTCGCTGAAAGTATGGTCTTGGTCGTGCTGTGGCCGAACCCCGAGTGCCCTTTTTTCCCTTCGAAGCTGTGTACACTTCGACTAGTTCTCTTTCGGGGCGCTTTACCAGTCTTTTGTTTGTAGGTGCCTGCGTTCCATTTTCCGTCTTTCCTCTCTCCCTCTGCGTCCGTTCAATGCGACAACCTTATGACTCCCTTTCTCCGCGTTCCATGGAGGCAGGTCGTGAAGGCGAAAAGTGTTCGACGAAAAGTGTCGAACACCTGTGTGAAGCATCACTTTCAAAAGGTCTCGAGGATGGAGAAGAGAAGCGACTACGAATCGAGATGGAATAACAGAAACAATTGAAATAGAATCATAATTGGAAAATTTGAAGGTAGGCATGATTAAAGTAACGTATGAAGTTAAGCACACAGGCCAGCGAAACGAAAAATGTCATCGCCTTTCCTCCGCCTCGATCCAATTAATCGCTGTTAAAATGCATTATTTCTTTGGGAGGTTGACATCTTCTCCTAAAGGAAGACGGTGCAGGCTGCACGCTTTGCCTTAGGATATGCCTTCGTTTAAGATAGAGCGAGTTGGCTTTTACATATGTGTTGAAGACCCGAATCGTGCCTAAGATTCGTGATGAACACAAATAACCAAGAACAAAGCATAGTTGTTAGGGGTGTACAAATGCCTAAATTTTCGAATATGAATGGAATACGAATATGGGGGAAAATGCCTTCGAATATCAAATCAAATATCTGATAAATGAAAGAAAGCCAAGCATTGAAAAACATATTTCAGAACCCACATGGCATTTCCAAACACAATTAATTTAGAGCTGCACAAAGGTGCTAACCAAAAACTGAAAAATGAAGTATAAATTTTATACAGGATTCCAGACAACGATTTGCTATGCAGGAATAGCCTGCATGAAATTCAGTGGCACTGTAATATTTATTTATTTATTTATTTATTTATTTATTTATTTACAACATTACTGCTAGCCTCCACTGGAGGCTTTTGCAGGACAGGGTAGAGGTACATACGCACAAAGAATTCATATATGCACAGTCAGGTTACTGCGAGAACGGCAACAACAACAGCAATAAACCTTGGTTGCAAAACACATAGTGAAAAGGAAAAGGACTAGTGAACACAGTAACCTCTTGTTATTTTCACCTTCAATGGACCAGAAAATATGGTCCAATCATCTTAAAGCTCGAATTATTTAATGGGCCCGAAAAAAAAAAACTGCGGACAATCGTTCGCATTAGTCATTTTTTCTGAGGAACACTTGCACTATGGCATTCTGCAGATGATAAAACCGAAGTGAGTTCGTCGTCTTTTCGCCCAGCTTCGTTAATGTTTCGCTTTGCGCCCATTGCTAAGAAGGCCTTCTTCACAAAACGGAAGGTCCCTAGCTCTTCTCAAAACGACCCCGTTGCTTTGAGAATGCTTCACTGCAGTGACACAGATTGAAGAATTGCGGTGAAGCGCGCAATGCGGAATATCTGCGGCGAATTTGAAACTGCTCGGTGTATTGGGTCATCTTGGAATATTCGGATATTCCGAAAATCTTCGATTATGCTTCAAAAAAAATAATCAAAATTTCGAATACGAATCGAGTAGGCTTGTTATTTGATTCGTATTCGAAATTTAGATTATTTTTTTCAAGCATAATCGAAGGTTGCAGTGTGACAGTCGACAGAATTAACAATTTCTTTCCTTTCTCGAACATCAGCACAAGTGGGCAAGATGATAAAGTTATTGTGAACATTTTAGAGCGCAGCTCTTTGGCGTCCGTTCCTGGGTTTCGCGTCGTCGTCGTCGTCGGCCGCGTCGACCTCGTAACCAGCTCCGCCCCCCTTTCATCCACCCAGTTCGAGCCGGCACTTCGGCAACCGGAGCCTCGCAGGAAGAGGAGGGGGGGGGGGTACACTCAGCGGCGAACGATGGAAGCACGAGCGCGCGCAGCAACCGGAGAAAACACGAGGAAAGGAAGGGGGGAGGGGGGGAGCGCTAGCAGCGACTGACTGATACCGCTGCCGCCGTTAGCGAGTCAAGACAACGTGACTAAGTAGAACACCGTCGCCGCCATGCAGAAAGAGGAGGAGGGGGTCCCACCCTCTTCCTGCATGGCGGCGACGGTGCTCTCCGGTTGCCTAAATGCCGGCACACTATCAGCGGATCACGGTGCGTGCATCCCGTTCTCACTCGCTTCACTCGCTAGCGGCGTCAGCGGCATCATTCAGTCGCTGCTATCTGTTCGTCGCGCAACGTTCCTATGGGTCCATGCGCTGCTTCCCGCAACCTCCCGACAATTCAATTGCTCTTCATTTCTCCGACCACAACGCTTCTTTCATAACAGGCAAGACCTGTTAGTGGAGTGTTTCTTGAAGGAATACATGTGAAAAATTAAAAAAAGTTGTCTGTAATTGTACACACGTGCCTTGCTCGAAATCATTGCCTCAATCAATCGAATAGGTGAAACAGGTAATAAGCTGCGCTCAAATTTTGCGTTAGGAAGTAACGTAATCGTGGGTAATTTTTTTCGAGAGCACGCGCCTTATGTCACGAATAATAGTCTTCCCTCAAGAATAATGCTAAAAATACGATTGCACTTGCATCGAGTTGGTTTTTACTTGCCTTATGACACAGCACTTCTGTGCCAGTTCACGCATTTTTTTCGGGGTGATATGTACTGGTTTCAATGCAGTTCAACACTATTGTTGTATTTCAGAATCCGCCTCGGCAGATGACTGCACAAAAATGAAATTACTTAGAATCCATTAATATCAAACGCCAATTGACGGCATGTATATTAGCAATTCTAGGACAACTTCCGATGCGTTGCAAAAGCCACACTTGGACAAATCCGCGACGTTGAAGACAGCGGTAATTCTTAGGAGAGATTTGTGGAAATTCATTCCTGCATAACCCCAGATGAAGAAGAGCGGCCAGAACTACAGCTCGATGTAACAGCGACAAAATAACAATTACTTGCTCTAAAGCCAGATTAGCCGTTTTATCGTGTGTCCTTGACTAATCATGTTGTTCTCTGATAAAGTGTTTTTCGTTTCGATTTATTCTTGTGAGATCTTTGGAAAATTGCTTTGCCTATCGTATGTATGGTATAATTACCTCAGCGTCATAGCTTCTTGTGCTAATATGCACCTGGCCAACATTTATAAAGTCGGTGATTTAATATCTGGCAGTAAATTGCAGCCATACAATGAAAACAAAAGCTCGTGAAGCCACAGCGCGTACAGTGAAGTTAATTAATAAGTCAAATAAATACTTAGAAAACAATTGCCCACAGTGTAGCCATATCTAGAAGAATAGATATTTCTCACGAATAATTATTTTCAACGAATTGTTTTCCTTATATTATAAGATTGCACTATAACAATAGTATATCTGCAGATGCTCCTTCGCTGGTCTTGTGGTTGTCTGCTTTTTACACTGTCGAAGAAACACCCTATTGGTTTTGTGTGCTGACATAAATTAGATGCTGCGAGTGAAATATTTGCGAAAAGCAAGGTTTTGCTACGCATCGCAACGTAGGACCATTAAAAAAACAATGTCCGTAGCAGAATCATACAATATTCTAGAGGTACTTCACGATCGTTGCCCAAAAAATCTGGGCTTGAGTGTCTGTCACAAATCCTGCAAAGCAACACTGATTGCGTTAACAATAAAAAGCAACAAAAAACTACGAGGTTCCCAGATTTCACATGTGGTCGTGCCTCCTGTACCCTTCCCTCTAGAAGAAGCTACGAGCGGTTTCCTTACGCATTGTTCTCCTTCGCTTTCAGGCCGGTGGGCAATGGTGATAGGGTTCGCAGTCTATTTCATGCTCCCAAGTGTGGACGGCGACAAGCTGGGCCTCGTCTTCGGCAATAGCCTGTTCGCGTACCTGACCAGAAGCAGGAATGACAAGCTGCGGACTGCGTTCTACCCTAGCGTAGCTCTCAGCAATGCCATGAAGATCATCGGCATATTCGACGACTTCGAAAGTATGATATTGGCATTTTCAGTAGATTTTATTGGTACCTTTTATCCTTCGGAATAATTTCCTACAGATAAAAACTGGAGATGGCTGAAATTATTCCGGAGCAATTTACAACTGTATAGATTATGATTTACCTCAATTTACTAAAGCAATTATATTACACACAAAACGCATGCTGTTCTAAGGCTTGACGCCTTAAGCTGCCCGACAGTCTCAAAAACTATTACAGCGCAAACACGTACAACGTTCTTCCCTTTAGAAGCCAGGAGTGTTTCGGTACAGCAGTAACCCCTTGACATAAAGCTCGGAACCCAGCAATAACCTCACATTCATGAACGGCTTTTAACTGGTGAATTCCTGGCCATTTGTCGTCGCTCAACACATTCTATATAGTAATATAATGAAACATTTAGAAGCTAACAAATGTTTCTTCCAGAACCAGCACGGGTTTTACGCAGGTGTCTCACGTATCACCCAATTAATATATTTTTCATGACTTAACGGCTGCGGCTGACAACATATTACGGACTGATGCAATTTTTATACGTTTTAGAAAAGCATTTCTGTCTCGCATGAATTATTAAAGCACAAATTATCTGCCCTCAGGATTGACCAACATGTTATGAAATGGGTTATAGATTACCTTAACAGAAATCAATTTGTCGTACTTAGAGGTAAAAACTCTGAACTTGTGGAAGCAACTTTGGGTATGCCACAAATTTACTCCACTAATTTACGGCCACTATTACTCTTAATATTTGTCAATGACATCGCGCCTAATATTTCTTCTACTGTTAGGCTACACGCAGATGACTGCGTAAAATACAGGGAAGTCAGTACAGATGATCAGATACAACCACTTCAAGACCTTGAGTATATAACTTTATAGTGCAACACATGAGAACTAGATATATATGCAGACAAAAGCCATCACGTAACATTTAACAAAGGGAAAGGTATACTGAGCACGAAGTACACAGTTGGTAATAAGTACACCGAAAAGTCCCCAAAGTCAAATATTTAGCCGTACATCTTTCGGGAGATTTTTTATTTAATCAGCATATTAATAACATCGTGATAAAAACAGAAAGCATGCTTAGCCTCGTTCTCTAGAATCTTCGTGGCGCGCCTCAGGTAGTGAAAATGGTGGCTTACAAATCACTAGTAAGACCACACTTAGAATACGTGTCCAGCTTGTCGGACCCGCATCAAAATTGCCTCATTGATAAAATTGAAGGTGTCCAGAATCGTGCGGTGAGGTTTATATTAAAACAATATTCACGGGGAGCCAATACAAATGAAGGCTAGTCTTGGAATCAAACCTCTTAAGGCGGAAAGAAAACCAGTTGAAATTAATGCGTGAAATTTATAATAACTCCACTCGTAAAAAAAACATTTAATATATGAAGCCTCCTCACCCCCACTCAAGCAGAAGAGATCACGACTGTGAAATTAGAGAAATGAAATCTCGTACGAATTACATGAAATTCTAATTCTTCCCAAAAACAATGTCTGAACGGAACCCATTACCAGCCGAGGTGGTGACAGCTGACGGTATTGGCTTCGCTCAGATCATTAATAATTTGTAATTATCCTTGCACTGTGTTGTTCTTGTGGCTTGCATAGCATGTTTTTATATTACAAATGCTTCGCTATAGTCATCATATTTTCAGTTGATTCTTTGCGTTTTGTGTATCCTTATTTGTATCCACTCTCTTGCTGTAATGCTTCGGCGCTGGAGGATATGTTATGAATAATAATGATAATAACGATAATAATAATAATAATAATAATAATAATAATAATAATAATAATAATAATAATAATAATAATAATAATAATAATAATAATAATAATAATAATAATAATAATATTAATCAATCAATCAATCAATCAATCAATCAATCAATCTTTATTTAATGTGCGCAGGAACAACCATGTGGTCTTTGTGCTGCAGCACAAAAAAAAAATGAAAAAGCACAAACATGTTTACACACACAAAGAGAACACAAAAAAAAGAAATAAATAATACATGAAATGAAACAGACGAAAAGTATCACGGAAAGTAAGCAAACAATGAGTAGCATCACTTATATACACAGTGAGAGAATTTTTTAGCACACCAGGAAATAAAGAAAAAAAAAACGAACGGTAGATAGAAGACAAAAAAAAAAACAACAACAAATAACTGACATTGATTATAGTAATACAGAAATATACATAAAATAAACAACCCTTCCAGGCGTAACAAGTGCATGGTACTTAAAACACAGGCTAGAAATACAGAATAATACAATAAAGAAGTAAAATTGAACAAGGGGCAGTAAGATTCGAATATAAAGTTTAAAGTTGAAATATAAGTAAGAAACGGATAAAAAGTAGTTCACGATACAGACAGCATTGAACACGAGAAAAAGCAAGAAGTGAAGTAAATACAATTTAAGGCTAGAAAGTGGGAGTTTTAAGTGATAAAGTACTATTTAGAATACAACGCTACGAACATCCAATGTAAATGAACAGAGCGAGTTTTGGAAGATGTTAATAATAATAATAATAATAACGACAATAATAACAATAATAATAATAATAATAATAATAATAATAATAATAATAATAATAATAATAATAATAATAATAATAATAATAATAATAATAATAATAATAATAATAATAATAATAATAATAATAATAATAATAATCGAATGTGGCGTAAGTTCTTCACACAGTGGGCTATATTTGTGACGCTCTGACACTCGAAAGCAGTTTCGCCTAAAAATGTATCTGTGCTTACACGCTTTCGTGTATTCGTGCATGCCCCGAATCTGGCCAAAAGAAGCGGCTCGTTGGAACATCCTCCCGAAGCCCGCACTGAACCTGGACACCGTGGCCCTGAAAGACATGTGGGCGATCATGATCACCACGTGCATCGCTTTCATGATCATGATCGCGTACCTGTCAGAAGTCCTTCCCTGGACGGCGTCGTGGCCAAAGCCCCTCCTTTTTTTTCTAAAGGCAAGCGCAGTACTACTACCGAAGCTGAACCCTGTTACATGTCTCTGTTGGGTGATACAGTGGTACCCCGAAGAGTGTGGTAGTAGTACGTGCTTATTTATTATTACATATCAAAAAGGAAAGAAAAGATGTTTGCCAGCCCCGGTATCTGCTATATGACATCTAAAGCACCTGAATTGGGGCGGCGGAAATAAAAGGGATAGTAAGGAAGCAGTGGAATATGCCGAAGACTAAGGTAATGTTCAACAGCCTCGGGAAGGAACAGCAGTTTACGTTAGGTAGCGAAATACTGGAAGTATTAGGCGAATATGTCTACTTAGGACAGGTAGTAACCGCAGATCCGGACCATGAAAAGGAAATAACAAGAAGAATAAGATTGGGATGGAGCGCATTTGGAAAGCACTCGCAGATTATGACTAGCAGCTTACCGGTATCGCTCAAGAGGAAAGTATACAACAGTTGCGTCTTGCCTGTACTCACCTATGGGGCTGAAACGTGGAGGCTAACCAAGAGAGTTCTACTTAAGTTGAGGACAACCCAGAGGGCTATGGAACGAAAAATGGTAGTGGTAACATTAAGAGATAGAAAGCGTGCAGAGTGGGTCAGAGAAATAACTCAAGTTACCGACATTCTAGTGGAAATTAAGAAGAAATGGACATGGGCAGGACATGTAGTGCGAAGAGAGGATAACCGATGGTCGCTTAGGGTAACAAACTGGATTCCAAGGGAAGGAAAGCGTAGCAGGAGGCGGCAGAAAGTTAGGTGGGCGGATGAGATTAAGAAGTTCGCAGGGGTCAAGTGGATGCAGCTAGCACAGAACCGGGTTAAGTGGAGAAATATGGGAGAGGTCTTCGCCCTGCAGTGGGTATAATCAGGCTGATGATGATGATGATGATGATGAGGAAGCAGTGGAGGAAATCATAGAAGTGAGCGATAGGGAGAGAGGACAGGGTAGGTAAAAAAAATAGATATATACACTATGGTGCAATATACAGTAGGTTGTTTGAGGCCCGTCCGCAAATGTCTTAGGTCACTGAACACTGGGCACATCGAACGGGCCTCCACAATAGCTGTCTCAAAGAAGAGTGCGCTGTGCAGGGCCGATGCGCATGGCAAGCAAATACTGTTCCATCGAAATACCGCATCTTGGCGGGCTGCTGTAGCTAGCCATCCAACTTGGAAAAAAATAAGAGACAAAACATTTTATGCCTAAAATATAAAAAGAAACTCTACTGTGATATACTTATTGGATGAATACCGAATTGGATGGATATCGGAAGCGATAAGACACAAATACCAACAAAGTTCTTGATTGTCTCTCGGAGTCTGTGATGTAACCGCTAATTAGCGACTAGTTCGGCACCTAACAGAAATGATCATGCAAAAAAGCAAGTGCCACCATTTTCTTACATGAGACGAATGTGTAGAAGCCCGAAAATGTGGGCGTTACGGCTTGCACAACATTCGTTCTATTTCTTTCTGGGACAATGGTACCCGAAATAACATATGCTAAGATGGGAGCCTATTAAGCATATATCGCCAAGTGTATATTGCAGGCGGGTGATGTTGCTCCGCTGTTGGCTGTTTCACAACAATCACACGAAAGCAGGATATTTGTTCTGGTGTATCCCTTTTTTTGCGGCTACTTAAGAATTACTGAAAATAATCAACTTTGATTTCTTTTCTTTCTTTTTTTTTTTTTTGCGCACTTCATTATAGCCCCGATATTGGTTCCCACTTGAACCTCGTGTTACTGAATCTGAAGCAGCGATAAAAAGTCCCGAAAGCGGAGACCGCTTCCAATCACCGCCTGAATTGAGAGCTGCCCTCGAGTGCAAGAATCTGGTTAAGGTAAGCTTCCTTCATCGCGGATGTCCACGATATTCGATTCAAAGAGCTTGTTATTTCATTCACAGAAATGAGCGATTCGGCAGGGGGGTAACTACCAGGGCCTGTATGACGATTGTGACGATTGATATCAAACTGTCATACTCATTACAAGAAAGCGTAGTATGCAGTATTGGCTCTATTTGCATTTGCGACTGGTATTCTACTGTGTCCCGTTGTTCCGCGCTTTTAACTTACTTGAAGAAATGCACCAACTAGCCTGCAATAACGTGTTGCATTCTACTGTAGCACACAATTCATAGATAAAGAGCGCCAAGAAAAGAAAGACGTAAGGAAGGAATGACCATAACTTCGCGGGCGCCGACTACCAAGCCATTTATTATAGCTTCGCACGAACGCTTTACCACACACGGTGGCTTTATTAATAGAGTTCGGCTCCTTTTTTCTCTTACAGGTGTTCAATGGCGTTGTCGCGTTGAACAAGGTGAACGTGTCAATCTACGGGTCCCAAGTGACTGTACTACTCGGGCATAACGGCGCTGGAAAAACGACACTGATGAGTATACTCACAGGTAATATACTCCTCGAGAGCACACTTGAAGCCGGTAGTTGCATTTACTACGGTTTGTAAGACATGCAGAGATCTAGTGTGGACCTGGAATGACTAAGGCCAGGGAAATGTTGACGAACTGCTCACGATAACGTCATCCTCCTCATATTCATAAGGCGAGTCACAAAAAATTACGCGGTATCTTAAGATATCTCTTAAGAAGTGAACGGCGAAATCCTAGTACTAGGAGTAGTAGTCATTACTACTCATTAATAAGCCTTTTTAGTTATTTCTAATCAAATGCAGTCGTTACAAGTCGTCGTTAGACGTATTGGTCATAACTAGTCATTACTACTCATTTTACTCATTCTTACTCGTTACTAAGCATGTCTAGTCATTTCCAATCACTGTAGTAAGTAGTGTTTTTTACTCTAGTAAACAAAGAACAGAAGTAAAAGATGTTTGCTAGCCCCGGTATGTATATAATCAGTTAACGGGGCTGCTGGCAAACATCTTTTTACTTTCGTTTTTTGTTCATTTGAATAAAAACCACTTACTACCTACTACAATGGATTAGAAATGACTAGTAGTCGTTGCGGGTAATCGTTAGGCATATCGGTCATTACAAGTCATTAGTAGTCATTTTAGTCATTACTACTCATTACTAAGCATTTTAGTCATTTCTGATAAGTAGTAGTCTTCATTACACAGATTGGTAATTACAAGTTATTAGTAGTCATTTTGGTCTTTAGTGCTCATTACTCAGCAGATTTAGTAAATAATCAGTTGCAGCAGCTACAAGTCATTGAAAGACATATTGGTCATTACAAGTCTTTAGTAGGTTGTTTTAGTCATTACTACTCGTTACTGAGCATTTGTGATTTATTATCAATTGTAGTCGTTAGAAATCGGTTAGGCATATTGGTAATTACGAGTCATTAGCAGTCATTACAAGTCATTCAGTCATAACTACTCATTAATAAGCATTTTTTTGTAATTTATAATTAATTATAATTAAACCAAACCAAACCAATTGTAGTCGTGTTAGACCCATGGGTCATTACAAGTCATTAGTAGTCGCATTAGTCATTACAGCCTCTACCAATCTATTATAGCCTCTATTAATTACTAGCTCACCATCAACAGTTTTCCATAATTCTTTAATCTGTCTTCATACGGCGGACAGTTCTTGATGACGCGTGCGGCGGCCAGTTTCTGCCGACGCACCATGAGCCTAGAAAAGCTTTCGCCTTAAAACATCGTCCACTGATCTCCCAATATACGCGTGATCCCGTGGTCGGTGCTCTGTTCGCGCCACACGGACTGCCCACATTCGTAGGATCCTTTTGATTTCATCTAGGATATGTATAATTCATTTTTCTCTGTTCCTTTCTCTGCACGGTCATTAGTTTGAGCGTGTCTGAAAATTCTTTAGAAAATTGTTCCTCTCGCTGCATACGCTACGAAGGACTAGCACAGTGTCTCTTTGCACGGAGCTTGGTAAACTTAAATTTAAGAGATTTGATTGTTGGGCTAGTTGGTGTTCTGACATCACGAGTATATTATTTAGCGCAAAGCGACAGGACGACAGAAAGACAGGACGACCACGGGCGCCCATGTTCGTCCTGTCGCATTAAGCTAAATAATATACCCGCGATGGTAAACTTAGTTTAGTATCCTGGCTTAGCTTAGATAAAAGACAGCAGCACATGGATAGAAAACGATTCTTATACCTTGGCATGCTTCCTCGGCAGCCCTGCTATAAACTGAGCTATTCTTTATGGTATTTAGCGAAGCAGTATTACGAGAACCATACCTGAATGCGGACATCGTGCCGACAGCGGGTCATGACAGTAAATATCTGATTCTTCTTCAAAGGTCTGCTGAAAGCCGACAGTGGAACAGTGTTTCTTCATGAACGGGAAATAACCACCTATTCGGTGCGAGGAATCATGGGCTTTTGTCCCCAGACGGATGTGTTTTTCTCTGACCTTACGGTTCGGGATCATCTGCAGTACTTCGGAATGGTAAGCCTTCAGTTCTGAATTCGATTTACCCATCGTAGCCTGCCTCATTTCTAGGCACTGAAGCACCACGTGTTTCGTTCTGTTTTTCACTGTTTCTCTGTTCTGAACGCTTAAAGCACTGCCATGCTTTAATAAGGAACTAAGGACAGCTCCACCTTGCTACCTTTCTTCGTAAAAAATGGTTGTGTGACTTCTTTGGGAAGCGTTGAAGCTTCATTAAAACTTATTGTCCAGTTTTTTCAGCAGCAAGAGAGGCATTATTTTACAAAATAAAAATAGATTAGAATTTTTGTGCCACACGATCCAAACTCGTGACGTCTGCACCGAAAAGAACTTCGTGATCACTATTTGGAAGCGAATGTCGGTGTAGGTTGACCCCTAGCTTGAGACCCGGGCCAAAATAACCACTTGTAATAGGGCGTTTATTGACGCTCAGATGGAGAGCTGTGAGGACAGGACCTTGCAACGGCGAGCCCAGCGTACTTCTTCTTCGTCGCACAACGCACAGGTGCATGTCGATGGCGATGACTATCACAGTACATTTTCCCCCCGGGTAAAAAAAGGAGCCATCCTGGCTACTTATGGCGCGGAAAGCACAGCGGGGTCATAGAATGGCTTCAATCGGTTCACGTGAACTGTTTCACGACCACGGCGACGCAAGTCCGCAGAGGGCGTGACGGGCTCAACTACGTAGTTGACTGCAGATGTTTGCTGGAGGACCCTATATGGCCCGTGGTAGCGAGCAAGAAACTTCTTTGAAAGGCCAGGGGTTGTGGAGGGCACTGTTACGACCGTGCATCCGCATTTGCGCGCTCTATTGTTCGCCTGTGGGCATGGAAAAGTTTTGTGAATATGTGGTGATGGTCCAATGGCTCTAAGTGAGCCTGTTTCCAGGAATCCTGTTTTGTAAGCATGTTTTGCTTTGTGGACAACTTGCAAATGCCAAATTGACCCTGTCAAGAGAACGTCTGGAAAAACACAAAGAAACGTCCCCCTGCGGGAAATGCAGGAAGTGCTTTCTTTCTTTTGTTCACCCTTCCAGTCGAGAAGCCCTATCCTCCAGTGAGGAATGTCTACTTTCCAAAGGAGACGACAGAGTGACATGTCCGCTGACGTGCAGGACAAGAAAGGAGCATGACTCATACGGCCATTAAGTGATTTCCCGGGAATGCAGGAAAGATTTGCAATTGTCGAAAAGGGACAATGTTGGGAGCCCTATGCGGCGCCACGTGCACTCGGGTTTCTGAGAAGTAAAACCCCTTGTCAGAACCAGCCTGTGGTTTCTTTGCTGAAGAATAGAAATGTACCTCCTCTCCTCGCCGTTCCCAAGCTTTTCCCGCCAACAAGTGATCACGCCCAACGAATGAATGCCGGACCAGTCAGTGCTTCAGACCATCAGTGCAGTGATGTGTTCGATTGGATGCCGATACCTGAGGGGCGTGCCCTGGATTTGGTTGGTCAGCATCTTCAGAGAGGGGCTGGACATAGGGGGTTTTAAGGACGCTGCAGAGCACGAAATGTCGCTCTGGGCCCTGGGTAAACGGCTCATCCAGTCGCTTCTCGCTATGAACTCTTAACGCTTGTCATTTTGCTGATGTACCCTTCTTCTTCATGTAAATATTCTTGTAAATACGTTTTCTCAAAGTGCCAGTAAACCTGCTTGTACATATTTTACCAACTTCGAAGATTCAGTCCTTCTTCAACCCGGAGTCTCTGCACGCTACCAAGTGAAGGCCGGGTCGCCATAGCCCCAGCGTCACGACAACTGGTGGCAGCGGTGGGATCTGAACCTACAAGCCACAACAACTGGTGGCAGCGGTGGGATCTGAACCTACAAGCCACAACAACTGGTGTGGTGGCAGCGGTGGGATAAAGTCACGACAACTGGTGGCAGCGGTGGGATCTGAACCTACAAGCCACAACAACTGGTGATCAGCGGTGGGATCTGAACCTACAAGCCACAACAGCACCCAGAGCCACACCAGTGTGTCCGGGAGATATGGCGAAGCTTCGCCGGTATCACGGAGGTATTTTTGTTGCCACTGATTTTCTGTTGTGAGAGAGCGGGCGAGCTGACGGCATTCTTCTGCGTACGTGACGGCATCGGATAGCGGGGAAGATTCGGAAACGTCAGGGCGGTAGGGAAAAAGTGTGTCCATAGTACAGGGTGGCTCGCGCCCGTAAAGGAGAAAGAATGGAGAGAATCCAGTAGTGGCCTGTGTCGCGGTGTTATATGCGTAAGTAACAAACGGTAGAACTTGGTCCCAATTGGAATGGTCGGTGTTCACGTACATAGCCAGCATGTCACCGAGAGTGCGGTTAAAACGTTCTGTCAGTCCATTCGTCTGAGGGTGGTACGAGGTAGCGGTGCGGTGTATGATGCGGCATTCTTTCAGGAGAGCCTCAAGAGCGTCTGATAAGAAAACGCGTCCGCGGTCACTGAGCAGTTCGCGAGGGGCACCATGGCGAAGAACCAGGTTTTTCAGAATAAAGGCAGCCACGTCGCGTGCGGAAGCAGAGGGCAATGATGATGTCTCAGTGTAGCGGGTTAGATGATCCACTGCCACGATAATCCAGCGGTTGCCAGCTGAAGTTGTAGGAAGGGGACCGTATAGATCTATGCCGACACGATCAA
Organism: Amblyomma maculatum; assembly: GCF_055883805.1. Lineage (NCBI taxonomy): Eukaryota > Metazoa > Arthropoda > Arachnida > Ixodida > Ixodidae > Amblyomma > Amblyomma maculatum. Next base: position 210,126,164 of record NC_139346.1, on the reverse strand, counting down.
ACGGACGGGCAGGACAGGGCAACGGCTGCAACGAAGCAGAGGACTTGAGAGGAGTTTTTCGGCGTTGGCAAGACTGGCAGGAGCGGACAAAATGGCGGACAAAGCGGTACATTCCACGCCAGAAGAAGCGTAGACGCAAGCGCGTGTAGGTTTTCAACACTCCGCCGTGGGCGCACTGGGGATCAGTATGGAAAGCAGCACAAATTTCGGCGCGGAGATGACGGGGGATGACTAAAAGCCACTTCCTTCCGTCGTGAAGATAATTGCGGCGATAGAGCAGCCCGTCACGAATTGAAAAATGGTGAGCTTGGCGGGCAAGCGCCCGAGACAGACGACCTGAAGAGTGACTTGAAAGAAAGTCCAGAAGTGTAGATATCCACGGGTCGCGCCGCTGTTCCGTGGCCATGTCAATAGTGGCAAGCGAAGACAAATCGTAGGCGCAGATCTCATCAGGCAACGAAGAGGGAGGCAGCGGTGAGCGCGAAAGAGCGTCCGCGTCAGTAAGCTTGAGGCCTGAGCGATATATGACACGAATGTCATACTCTTGGAGGCGAAGAGCCCAGCGAGCAAGGCGGCCGGACGGGTCCTTGAGGGACGCCAGCCAGCACAGAGCGTGATGATCAGTGACCACATAAAATGGTCGGCCATAGACATACGGACGGAATTTGCCGATGGCCCAAATAATGGCCAAGCATTCTCTTTCCGTAACAGAATAATTGGACTCTGCCTTGGTCAAGGTGCGGCTTGCGTACGCCACCACATAGTCTCGGATACCAGGTTTGTGTTGGGTGAGAACGGCGCCTATCCCAATACCGCTAGCGTCAGTGTGAATCTCAGTTGGCGCATTCGGGTCGAAGTGGCGGAGGATGGGAGGCGAAACCAAAAGACGGCGTAAAGTGTTGAAGGCGTCATCACAAGCAGGTGTCCATGCGGAGAGGTCGGAGCTACCGGAGAGGAGCTGGATGAGAGGAGCAATAATAGAGGCGAAATTTAAGATGAAGCGGCGAAAGTAGGAGCATAGGCCAATGAAACTTCGTAGCTGCTTCAGTGATTTTGGGCGTGGGAATTCGGCAACTGCACGAAGTTTGGTGGGATCGGGAAGAATGCCATCCTTAGAAACGACATGACCTAGAATTGTTAGTCGGCGAGCAGCAAAGCGGCACTTCTTCAGATTCAGTTGGAGGCCGGCGGTAGCGAGACAAGTGAGAACGTCCTTCAGTCGGAGCAGGTGGGATTGAAAATCGGTAGAAAAGACTACGATATCATCGAGATAGCAAAGACAGGTTCGCCACTTGAATCCACGAAGCACAGTGTCCATGAGGCGTTCAAATGTGGCCGGGGCGTTGCAAAGCCCAAAGGGCATGACGTTGAATTCATATAATCCATCTGGTGTGATGAAGGCAGTTTTAGAGCGGTCAGCGTCAGCCATTGGCACCTGCCAGTAGCCAGATCGTAAATCCAACGAGGAGAAAAACTCGGCGCCCTGCAAGCAGTCTAGTGCGTCATCGATGCGTGGCAGAGGATAGACGTCCTTGCGCGTGATCTTGTTGAGCCGGCGGTAGTCGACACAAAACCGTAAGGAGCCATCTTTCTTAGGTACCAACACAACTGGAGACGCCCAGGGACTGTGGGATGGCCGAATGACACCCCGACGGAGCATGTCGTCCACATGATCAGCAATTACTTGGCGCTCCGAAGCCGACACGCGATAGGGGCGCTGGCGCAAAGGTGCAGTTTTACCGGTGTCGATGGTGTGCTCTACGACAGACGTGCGGCCCAAGTCAGTTTGAGGAAAGTCGAATGAAGAAGCGAAGTTCTGCAAGAGGGCGACAAGTTGATCACGTTGCGCAAGTGGAAGATCAGCATCAATAGCATGTTGAAAAACGTCGGAGGGCGTCGAAGCGGTCGCAACATCGCAAGAGCACAGACTAACGTCGAAGGAGGGGGTTGAGTCAGCAAGAGTGGTGATATGACTGGGATCAATTGGGTAAAAAATTTTGCGCAAAAAACACAAAGGACAAAGAAGAACACAAAAGACGTTTGACAAGCGCTGCCAAACGTCTTTTGTGTTCTTCTTTGTCCTTTGTGTTTTTTGCGCAAAATTTTTTACCCAATGGATCACCAACTAGCCCGGCAACATGCTCTTCTCGACTGGGATCAAGCTCTTCAAGACGTCCAATGCATTCGCCACGGAGCAGGACTGCTGGGCAAGAAAATGGGTTCGAGGCGTAAAGTGCACTCTTGCCGTCTTGAATTTCGAGAACAGCGAACGGAAAAAGGAGGCAGGGATGACGGGAGGTGGCTTCGGAAGGTGTAAAAATCGCAGTCAAAGGAGTTACCCACTCACAAGACAGCGGTACGAGGGCAGCAGAGAACGGAGGAATGTCGGTGTCATGGGCGACGAGAAGTTTTGCAGTGCGGGGAGGGGTATCACAGAAGGGGGCATCACAGAGGGGGGCGAAGGCAATTTGTGCACGAGCACAGTCAATAACGGCTTGATGAGTCGATAGAAAATCGTATCCGAGGATGATATCATGCGAGCAGTTCGGCAGAACAATAAACTCGATGGGGTACAAGACGTCTTGAATGAGCACACGGGCTGTGCAAGATGCGGAGGGGTGAATGTGCTGTGATGAGGCGGTGCGGAGCGAAAAGTCGGAAATCGGAGTGGTCACTTTGCGAATTCGACGGCAGAGCGCTTCACTGATGACGGAGACGGCTGCACCGGTATCGACGAGAGCGAGAACTGTGGCGCCTTCTACAGAAACTTTGATAACATTAGCGGGACGGCATGGAGGACTTGAGGAATTCGAAACAAGCGCAGTTCTTGCCCCCGGAACTGCGACTGTTAGTTTCCCTCAACGGTGCTGGTAGAACGTCGCAGCATTGGAGAAAGCGATCGGCGCCGAGGAGAATGTGATCGACGAGTGGTATAGGTTTGGCGATCTTGTGGGACAAATTGAGAACCGGGCGGAATCATTTGCGAGCGTGAGTCGGTATCGTACGGGTAAAATCGAATGTCAGGCTGTGAAGGTTGGAGGCGCTGGCGACAAAGGCGCGCAACATGGCCCGGCCGACCGCAGGCATAGCAAATCGGAAGGTTGTCCGTAGTACGCCAAGGTTTCATAGGATGTGGGCGGAACCTTGAGGGTGGGGCTTGAAACGAAGGCTCAGCATGCGGCGGTGAACGGTAGGCAGGGACCTGCACATAGGAGCCAGACGTGGGCGAAGGTGGTGGCCTAGCCGTTACTTGGGCATACGTGAGAGGTGCCGTCACAGGCGGCACCACGGGGTTGGACGGCAAGGCATCAGCGACGTGTTCTTGCACGACACGGCGTATAGCAGGGGCCAAAGATGGAGCCAGTTCAGGAACGAGGCGGCCCGAGTCTTGAAAATGGGGAAGGAGTGAGATTTGACGTGCGACCTCTTCACGAATAAAATCTTTGATCTTTTGATTCAGCGGGCTCCCTTCAGAAGTTGGCGAACCACCCAGGGCTAATGCGGATACGCCTTCGTCGCACACACTGGAGCGGCGCCTAGAAGCGCGCCGCTTGCGGAGCTCGTCGTAGCTCTGGCAAAGCTTCACGAGTTCACTAACGCTGGTGGGATCTTTCGCTACCAGCATCTGGAAGGCGTCCTCAGAAATGCCCTCGAGGATGTAGCGGATTTTGTTTGCTTCCGGCATGGCCGGGTCGACTCGTTTGCAGAGATCAACGACGTCTTCTATGTAGCTGGTAAAGGTCTCATCAGCGCGCTGAACACGATCGTGAAAACGTTGTTCGGCACGAAGCTTACGCACTGCCGGGCGGCCGAACACTTCCGCGAAATTCTTTTTAAATGTCGACCAAGATGACAGGTCAGCCTCATGGTTGCGAAACCAGAGGTTCGCCACGTCCGTCAGATAGAATATGACGTTACTGAGCTTGTATGAGTCATCCCACTTGTTGTAGGTGCTTACTCTTTCATAGGATGACAGCCAGTCGTCGACATCTTGATCGGCCGTGCCGCTGAACAGGCAAGGGTCACGCTGGCGCACGACGCCAGCACACATGATCGTGGGTGGAACGGCCGGCTGCGTCGAAGTGTCTTGCATGGCGGTCGTAGAGGGTAGTGTACGGCTTCGCAGTTCCAGTTTGGGTGGGATCGTTTCCGGCACCTCCGCCAATTGTAATAGGGCGTTTATTGACGCTCAGATGGAGAGCTGTGAGGACAGGACCTTGCAACGGCGAGCCCAGCGTACTTCTTCTTCGTCGCACAACGCACAGGTGCATGTCGATGGCGATGACTATCACAGTACACACTTTACACACCCCAGTTCACATCGCAAGCGAATTTAATTTTGGACTTTCCTAGCTTACAAGATTTCCACTTGACTTAAAATAGTGTCATTGTCATCGAAATGCCATAATCAATTGATGCATGCCAACCTCAATATGAACTTAATGCCCATTTAAAGACTGCAAATTCATCAGCCTGTAAGACTTTATGTGATAGTTTATTTCATACCTTGAATATACAAGAGAGTCAAAGCTACAAGAGTTCTGCATTACAAATGCAAGAATGGTTAGGATCGACGCAAAGTATGCGTATCAGTATGGCCAGGCGGTGCTGTTGATGGCAAAGTTGGGCATGCAGTTCTGCAGATAAAAAACAAAAAATACAGGACTTTTTTTACTGCTTTACAGTGGACAATGCGAAAGCCACTTTACAGCACTCTTTTCACTAACTGCACCGTTATTGCCATCCCTGCTGTCATCATCATCACCATTGCTGCTATAATCATTATCTATTAAATGCAACATAATTGTCATCACTACTACTATCGTCACGCTAGACAGAGAGAATTACGATCGGTTTCTCACGAGCCCGGCACGGCCTCTGGAAAAAAATCAGCACATGCGTCAACCATATTGAAGAGAGCCTTTGCACAGACAAACAGCTTAAAGTTCATTCATTATTACAGCGCAAAGACGGACGGAACAAGAGGAGGACACAACAGCGCTGTTGTGTCCTCCTCTTGTTCCGTCCGTCTTTGCGCTGTAATAATGAATTTATTAACCAACTCGCCCAAAATGTTGTATTATGGAGCTTAAAGTTATGGGCGATTTCAATAGTGTCCTCAACACGCGTGTTAAGACAAGCAGCCGGGGTTTTTCAGACAGAAGTACTGAAGTGTTGTTCGAATAGTTAAAAACAGTAACCACGGGGGATGTGGTGAAGTGTGTCGAAGAAGCGCGTGCTGTGAATTATACGAGATTCGAGAGCTGTAGCCATTGTCGGTAGGTTCTCAATTATACATCCGTCGAGGCCTCACCTAAATTAAATTATCGTGAAGTAGTGACGGCGCCATTCTCAGTTCATTGTTTAGTTAAATGCTCGATAGGGGTGCATTGTTAAGCCAGGGAATTGTTGTTTGTGGGAAATGTGGAAATTAAATAACAAGCTACTGCAGTACGAATTTTATAACCATGAACTTAAAGAAGAAATTAGAAAGTATACGGAAGGAAGAACATGCATATCTGATCACGGTAGGAGCTAAGTAAAGAAACTTAATATATTAATTCAAGCAATCAATAGGGCTACCTTGCATAAAATGTGAAGAAAATCCGAGATACGGAGCTAAAGAAACTGCTTCTTAAGATGCTTCAACAGAAATCTCCAGCGCCTCGGAAATGGCTAGAAAACAAGCAAAAACTATAATTGATGAAAGAAAAACGGGGATTTTTATTGAGGGCAAGGGCAGAAGACAAAGCAGTAGTGGAAATGCCATCCAAGCGAGCACTAGGGTTTGAAAAAGCAAACGCTGAAGAGAACCATATCGATATCCCTTAGTGGGGCAGGATTTTGTCGGCCGACATCGATCCCATCAAAGCAGCTTTCAAATAACAAGCCAGGCAATAGAGAAAAATTGCCGATAATTACGTTACCTCTTAATGCGAAATTTGAGCGCAGCTCATCCTACTGTTTCAGCTTTTCGACAGACTGAGGCAAAAAATTCGAGCAAGACCTGTATGTACAATTACAGACAACTCTTAGGCAGGCGGTTCGCAGTGGCGAACGGCGGGTATGCGTTTCGGCTCGGGCGGTGCACATATCGGGCGGTGCACAGATTCGGCGCTCTGATTGCCGCCGCACAGGGGTGGCTTTGGAGGAGGAGCGAAGAGAGCAATAAGTTATCGGGAGGTTACGAGAGGCAGCGCTTGGGCCCATGGGAACGTTGCGCGGCGAAGTGATAGCAGCGAATGACTGATGCCGGTGACGCCGCTAGCGAGTCAAGTCAACGTGGCGCTGAGTTTCGGCTTGGGATGCGCGCACCATTATCGGCAAACGGAGAACACCGTCGCCGCCACGCAAAAAGAGGGAGGGGGTAAAAACAGCGGCAGGAGCGCGCGCTGCCCCGGCTGCGGAGCTGGTTACGAGGTTCACGCCACCTGCATGAGCTTACAGGGATCAGATTGCAGGCACTGCCTCAGATAACTTGGCTGCGTCGAGAGCGTCTGGGCAAGGACGTTATCTGCCACACGCGTATCTATAATGCTGCAGAATATGGTCGGTCGTTTATCGCGAACCACGCGGCTAACAGCAGCAGTTTTTAGGCGCGCTGTGGCAAAAGTACAGCGCCGCCTAGGCAGTGCAGGTTCCCTATGGTGAGGCCATCCAAAAGTAATAAAAAATTATGTACCTCTGCCCGTGCCACTTAGAATACCAGGCTTAGCGATAGAGATACACTTGTTAAGTTGGGCTACATAAAATAAACTGCGCGGTAAGCGCCGTCTTGCGACACAACGGGTAGACGGGTAGGTAATCAGCGCCGCCTGTATGGCGGCGCTGATTACCTGATACAAAGACCTTTCTAGACACGCCTGCACATAACCAAGCGCCAGTGCAAATGGCCGCGAAGCCTACCAGGGCATTCCGTAATCACGCATGAACAGCGTAGATGCCATCTCGCTTTGTCTTATAAGCTCCCAAGCTCGTCGAAGGGTCAGCGAATTTGACATAAGACGCATCTGCATAACGGATGCCGCAACGTAAACGTGAGAGCGTTGACCGCTCGTTACGGCAGAAAATCGGGCATCGGCGTTGTGGGCGAAAAATCGCGGGCACGGCTCTGACACGTTTCTATAGTGGTTGACAGCTGGCATGGCCGAGCACCGATTCGCGGATTTCTTGTGTGACCGAACGGTACCATAAGCTGTCTCGAAGTCTGGAGGAACTGCCAATTTGAGTTGATTACTTGAGGTTTGATAGTGGAATAGGAATTAAAACTTCCATAGCTTTTACATGCCGAGTCAAGTACGCTAGTCCCAGGCAATGCAAGGCTCGGTTTGGTTAAAGGTAAAGCGGCGCTTTACCTTTAACCAATTTGACTCAGTCGAAACCTCCGCGGTGATGCAAGCATTGCGAAATCAGGGGGCAGACGAGCCGTACGTGAAAGTGCTGGAAGATATATATAGTGGCTGCACAGCAACCATAGTTCTGCATAAAGAAAGTAACAAAATTCCCATAAAGAAAGGTGTTAGGCAAGGAGACACAATCTCCCCAGTACTATTCACAGCTTGTTTAGAGGAAGTATTCAGAGACTTGGAATGGGAGCAGTTAGGGATAAGGCTAGATGGAGAATACCTCAGTAATCTGCGATTTGCTGATGACATTGCCTTGCTAAGCAACTCGGGAGATGAACTGCAAATAATGATTGATGACCTAGACAGGAAAAGTAGAAAGGTAGGCTTGAAAATCAATATGCAGAAGACTAAGATAATGTTCAACAGCCTCGGGAAGGAACAGGAGTTTACATTAGGTAGCGAAATACTGGAAGTAGTAGGCGAATATATCTACTTAGGACAGGTAGTAACCGCAGATCCGGACCATGAAAAGGAAATAACAAGAAGAATAAGATTGGGATGGAGCGCATTTGGCAAGCACTCGCAGATTATGACTAGCAGCTTACCGGTATCGCTCAAGAGGAAAGTATACAACAGTTGCATCTTGCCTGTACTCACCTATGGGGCTGAAACGTGGAGGCTAACCAAGAGAGTTCTACTTAAGTTGAGGACAACCCAGAGGGCTATGGAACGAAAAATGGTAGGGGTAACATTAAGAGATAGAAAGCGTGCAGAGTGGGTCAGAGAAATAACTCAAGTTAACGACATTCTAGTGGAAATTAAGAAGAAGAAATGGACATGGGCAGGACATGTAGTGCGAAGAGAGGATAACCGATGGTCGCTGAGGGTAACAAACTGGATTCCAAGGGAAGGAAAGCGTAGCAGGGGGCGGCAGAAAGTTAGGTGGGCGGATGAGATTAAGAAGTTCGCAGGGGTCAAGTGGATGCAGCTAGCACAGAACCGGGTTAAGTGGAGAGATATGGGAGAGGCCTTCGCCCTGCAGTGGGTATAATCAGGCTGATGATGATGATGATGATGATGAAAGCGGCGCTTTATATCAATGTCGGGTGTCCGCTTACGACGGGTAGTTGAGTAACGTGGTAGCTTAGGACTGTTTGCTAGTCAGAGTGCGTGAGATAATAGTTTGACAAGTTAAGGTGTTGGCAATTAAGCGATCAGTGACTACATGCATACTTGAGCGACCAGCCGCAGACGGGAGCCATTGACGATTGACGACTGTTCCCCGATGAGGCTTCTAATCATATCATTATTCTGATTATTCATACTACACTAGTGTGTCTGCTTTAAAATCTAGAGCTAATTTACCTAGCGTTGAAACCCGACGGAAAATTTCTCGATTGTGCCTCTTTCATATGTTTTATCATTCATCTTAAGGAGAATCAGTCATATCACCTGCTTATAGCCTCTCAAGCCGTATTAATCACCATAAGACCGTCTACGCCCCCTCCGCAAGAACTACCGCTCATTCTCGATCTTTTTTCGTCACGTCATCCCGGGACAGGAATGATCTACCACAGGACGCCGAGCATCATATCAACGCCATCCATTTTAAGAACGCCATCAAGGCCATTGTTGTTTAACTCTCATGCCCATCCCTCATATGATGCCCCATACCAGGGGCCTTTGAGGAAATAAATAAATCAATCAATAAATAAATATAAGTAGAAGCTACAAACAGTTTAAAATAACTCTTTCTCTCTCCTTGAGAACCTAGTTCATGGTGCACGCAGAATGCGAGATCACTTCCTTTTATCTGGCAAACTTTGCCGTTTTCAGAAACGCAGTTTGTGATCGCGGGATTTTTTACGTTCCCTTCCAGCTGAAAGGCCTGAGGAGCTCCGAAATCAACCGATACGTAAAGATGCTATTAGATACTGTACAGCTCAATGACAAGCTCTACGCTTACCCGGGCGAGCTGTCTGGCGGGATGAAGAGGAAGCTGAGCATCGCCATCGCGCTTATCACGCGTCCAAAGGTATATACTAACTGTTGCATTATGTTATTTAGTCCATGAAGTTCATCATTTACTGGCTAGCTTGGCGTGGTAAATCATGGCTAGTGACCGAGAGACAGGTTCATAGCACGAACATAGTAAATGACCAAAAGGAAATGCAACTTTTCCGCATCTGCAGAGAGATTTTGTGGCAAGGCGTGATTCATGAATGATCGACGCCTTTCCAGTTTGTTTTAAGTTTAGGCTTATGGGGAATAATGACCGAAAGTGGCTCTGGATGTGACCGACACCGTTGTAGAGAGATCCGGGTAACTGAGACTACTTGGGGTTGTTTTAATAGCATTAATGTCGCACACAACACAGGCATCTTGTGTTTCGCCTGTGTCGAAACACGATCCCCGCGGTCAGGACCGAATGCGTTCCCTTAGCACCGGTAGTCAAGCTCCCTAACCGCTTAGCCACGACTCTGGATCGTCTTCATGAGACAGTAGACACCAACAGGACACCTTTTTTTGTGTGTGTGTGTGTGTCCTCCAACGAAGCGATTGCTGAAAATGTTATAATCGAATTGTAGCTGCAATACAAATGTATAAATTTGTAATTTAGATTTGAGGCATCTGGGCCTGCAAAATTGTACAAGGTTCTTCCCCTTCCTCTCTTTCTATGTTCGAGACTGGCTCTAACTCAGCCATACGATTACGTATCTTGAACAGGTGATAGGGCGGGAAGGAAAGACTGTCGTTTGTTTTCGAGAAACCCTTTATCGAATGCAATCGTTCCTGCAATTATCCCTGGTTGTCGTTGCGCAGGTTCTCATCCTAGACGAGCCGACAGTGGGCATGGACCCGGAAACTCGACGCGTTATCTGGACAATCGTGCAAGGGTTGCGCGGACGCACCACACTCGTCCTTTCCACGCACGATATGGAAGAGGCAGACACGTTAGCCGACCGCATCATCGTCATGTACAACGGCAACGTAATATGCGCCGGTTCCCCAAGCTTTTTGAAGAACGCTAGCGGTAAGCGATGCGAAGCTTAGTATGCTGCGATAATTATAACGCTACACAGTCGTAATCAGAACAGATGCAATGACATGTATTCTTGTATAAAAGGTGGCTCATATTCAAGGAGCACAACTGGGATCACCTCTGCACGAATTTGGTTTATCAAAGTTGTCTTGAAGCACCACAGAGATACAAGTTTCTCTAACGCTTCACTGAAGGATTGCTCAGTTAATCATTTAGCATACGCTTCTGAGGCTCAGAGCGCAACGTCTTAACAAAAAGCGGATTTTTATATTCCCTTTTTTTTTTACGCATCCCTTGGTGTTCTTTCTTGCGGCTTTACGAAAGAGCCTGCTCCATGGTGCTTTTTTTTTTTTTTTTTTTGACGCAGCCTTTCGTCATTCCTTCTGCAAGCAGCTGGAGCGAAACGAATTGCATCAGAGGCGCTAAAGACAGCTTTCCTGTTCACAGAGCTTGCTCATTATATGTAGCAGTTAGAATTCTAGCCAAGCCGCTCCCCAGTGAGCCACATGGCTGCCCACCGACATTTGCAAAGTCAGCTATTGATGCACTGGTCATGTTTCATATGACAGTACTGATACGTTCGCCTTTAAAATAATTATTCCTGGCATCATGGTATCCCAAGGTGCTCTCAGTTCCATTGTCATGTCTACTGCCTACCTAGTGACATGCACCTGCGTTCTTGGTATTGTCCAGTGTGTGAAGTATAGGCGACAGCGTGAAAAAAAGCGCCATTGCGAACGTTATTTTAACGCGGTCGTATAGAACGCCAGCATTGGAAACTGAGATAATTCATTATTAGTGAGGTCTTGTAACCAACTAGGCCCGTTTTCGAAGGCAGTTGGTATTCAATTCTTGTACAAAAGGCCCTAAATACTCCAAGAGTCCGTTAAAATACTTGTTTTGTTCGTGGGGTTTAACGTCCAAAGTAACTCAGGCTATGGGAGACGCCGTAGTGGAGGACTCCGCAAATTTCGACCACCTCGGGTTCTTTAACGTACACTGACATCGCACAGCACACGGGCGCCTTGCTTTTCGCCTTTATCGAAAAATGGCTGCTGCGGTGGCATTCGATACCGCATCCTATGGACAAAGCAGTCGAAAGCCCTAACCACTGCACCATATCTTCTTTCCTCTTTAAACTAAGCACCAGTGTCCTGTGCTGTTTTACAGTTAGGCCTATGTGTCCAAGTTGCATGCAAAGCGGAAAGGTGTAACACCGAGCGCTCATACGAATACGATCGTTCCTCACTACAGGCGTCGGCTACAAGCTGCGTATAGCAAAGGGCCCTGGCGTCTTTCGTGGTAATGATACCCTCGTCGTGACGCGTAAAGCGGTGCCCCGTGCCACTATCGAGCAGGACAAGGAGACTGAAATGGTCATCGCGCTCAACACACTCAAGAGGAAAGGATTCGAGGCCATGTTCCGTGAGCTGGAAGAGAAGAGTGCGGCGCTGGGCATCCAGAGCATAGGAGTTACCGTGGCTACAATGAAAGACGCCTACATAAGGTGAGTTCGGTCAAGTTACAATGCACCATCTAGCCCAACTTCAAGTTTTGTTAAACTACATAAGGTGAGGAACCTTTGAAAGCGGGCAGATTTCTGTTCTATTCGTGGGCGGCATACAGTTAGCGAAAATACTCCACGGTGCAACATTCTGCCTTTTTTCACCTTTGTTAATATATTTCTCTTGCTTTTCCTCACTCACCAGAATATACAACCTGTGGGCTGAGGGTCCCAAAGATCAAGCTTATGAAACTGAAAGTAAGTTATTTTGCATTTCCATGGTTACCTGCGACGTTAAACCCCGCTTGCGACGTGCAATATAGTTACACCACGTGAATGTCGCCCGAATTTTAATGACCTGTGCAGTGTAAGGGATATGAACACTGCTTATGCGCGCACTCTGTGTACCACAGATATTGCGCGGGTAGGCATGGGTACGTCGTACGTGTATCACTGGCCTGCTCACCTCGCACACGCCGTGTGCAGATAGAAATACGTGTCAATGAGTCGTGGCACATGCCTGGCCTCGACAAAATCTACTCCACTTTGGTAAATCTCTTGAAACTTTGGAACAACAACGTTCGAACTTCGAGTTACTGGCCATTTCACTTTCACAATACCATCCGGTTTGCTAGCCTTACGGGTCACCTCAGTTCGTAGCGCGACCTCCCTGAATAGGCAGCTATCCCGGGACCCCGCGTCACGAGGAACTGTTCTTCAAATTTCTGTCAAATCCTTATAGCTTTGCTCCGCTTGCTTTGACTCTACTTGCGTGGACGCTAACAAGAAAACCAAATAAATTCGTCGATGCCGAGGGTCCTATACAGTTGGTTTCGCGTAAGTAACTGCTGCGAGAAATTTTCTGGGCATGCTAGGTTGTGTAACGCTAATTTGGCAACTTTTCTATACATAGGGCGTGGCATATATCACGCATTGAGCGCGTACTCATCATTCCCCGTAGAACCATAAAATGATCTTTGATAGAATCTATACTATATGAATATGAAGCATATAAAGGCAATTAAGACCCTGCGGCCTGGGGAGCCGATACAGGTTAAGTGACAGGAGTTGCTTCCTATTAGTAAAAACGGCCTACCACATGGCGCTGACGTCATCCGCAGGAATTGTAGGAATCTCCTCTCCTTCCCAATACTTTCCTCTCTCCTTCACCTTCTCGCGCAACAGCGCCGGGCAATCGACGATCGGGCGATATTATTAAAAAAAATTTGAATACTGTACGTCAAGGGACTAACTTCTTGTGTAACAATAAGTAGGAAGGGTAATTTACAAAACTCGCGCATGTTAGAGACCCTCTATTGTCCGGTATAATCGTCAAACAGCAAGCATACAGGGTTTTCATATTGAAGAGCATGCATATGTTATCGTATGCTCGTAACTTTTTGTAATGTACAGTTAGTGGCCATATATTTTTCATTCTTTAAATCTAAGAATCACATAAAAAAAAAGCGACCAATGCCTCAGAGCTGATAATCACAAGGAAAAAGCAAACGGCGGAGGTCTTGGTATTGGCCGAGAGTGCCCAGACAGAGTGGCGTAAAACAATCAAAACCAAAGAACTACTTATAGTTCAGGTGAAAACATTTGCGCGCCTAACAAAATATTCACGATCTGCAAATCTATGTTCGCGTTTTGCTGGTTACACCAGACGTTACTGAGCCTGTAATCTATGTGTAATTTTTGCCGCTGATGGTATTATGTAGGGCGCCGGTTTTGAATAAGGAGCCACTGGAGCCTAAAGCCTCTAATGAGAACATGACATTAACCTCTGTTATAAAGGCTGTAGAAGGAGCTCGCTATGTGAAGCAACTGCTTTTTTTAACCTAACAGAGGCGGGAAATTAAGAAAAGGAAACATGCACTCTGTGTTCCCCATTTCATGAAAACCAAGAACAATAGGCATCAACAAGAGCAGCATATGTACATACATTGTTCTTTGAAACGGTTTTTAAGTTGTTTCTTAATTGCAAGCTTCACCTGCATGTTGCAGACTTTCGATCCCCTTAAGGCCGCCTAATTCTGAAGAACCCAAAGTTCCTCTCTAAGACTTCTGCAAAATACTGTTGTACCGGAGCGCGTACATAAGTGTTTCGGACAGAAGAATATTGTGCGCAGTGAGACTTTTCAGACCGATCGTGGGCGTGTGGTGCCACTGGTGTGTGGTCCTCTGGTCGGCTTTCCAGGTAGTTACCTAAGCGAAACTACCATGTTTTCCATCGCCACGGACCGAAGAGAGCCGCGGAGGTGTCAGCGCTTCCGGGCTCTGATACAGAAGAGACTGCTCTACCAGTGGCGCACACCCTTTCTCTTTTTCACCGGCTGGATACTCCCGGTTTTCATCGCCTTCACTGGATTGGGCATAGTTAAGCTGAAGTCATTCCGACTGCCGGTACAATACAGGTGCGCGTTTTGTCAATGTTTGTCGCGTCGCGAGCGCATAGCATGCAATATGAAGCGTTGTCATGGCAACGATACCAGAGGCCTGTGCAGTCGAGGTGAGTTAGGGTAATCATATGCATTTCCAAAGAATGCAGCATCATAGGCGCTTCCATTTGATGTCGCGTCATCACACTGGGCTCAAGCTTTCGTCGAAAAAAAAAAAGAAACTTTTATCCTTTGCCAGGAACATCTTCGGTATTTGCGAGTTTTAATCCAATCATAACATCTCGCGCTGGACGTAAAATGCACTATACTCGGTTACCACATAATTGTCGCGTTACTTAATTTTTTTTTTTTCGGTAGTGTGAGTCGATATATAGCGGCTATGACATGGTCCATAGGGTCACGAAGAGTCGGACACGACTGAACGACTAAACTGAACTGAACTGAACGCTTTTTACCAGATTCTCAGGGTATAGAAAAGCGCGTCAAAAACAAAAAAAACAAAATCAGCTTTATACTTCTATGCTACTGGTGTCATGCAGAAGAAAAAAAAACTGAACTTAATGAGAACATTCTTGATCCTAGAATACTTACTGACAGGACGGATTAAATCGTCTATGTTTGCTTCTCGGTCGCAGGCACATCGACCTCAATGCAGCTGCCTTCGTGGACGATGAACCACCGTTAAGGACGTTTATTCAAGAAATGGACAAAACCAACGAATCTTTGAGCTACAGGGTTCTTCTCGAAAGTACTGACGTGCGGTACACTGTCCTTGACGATGCTCTGAGGAGGCTGCTGATATTTTTCGACAAAAAATTCTTTAAATACGTGACGTTCTATGCTTTCGGCTGCGTCTTCAGGGATAAAGTGTAAGTGGTTTACTGCACAAAAAGAATAGCGGAAAATTTTGAAATGCTGATTTGAAACCGGCATAAAAACAATTTAAAGAACAACCGCTGGTTTTAAGCTTACCCTAATATATGATGCGCCTCAAATTTCGCATCACATTTAAAGCCACAGATACTTTGGTATATCCATTCAGAGTGATTTGATATCATTCGGTATGTCTTGATTGGCATCAGAATTTCGGGAAAGAATTGTTTCTAATCATTAAGCGTTGCAAAAGGTCATGACATGACAAAACGCAAGGGCAGTTGGAAAAGTCGCCTTTTGTCAGCTTAGGCACGCAAGAATAAACGGGGCAAAAATTACTCGCCCTACAGACAAGCATTTTTTTTTATTTGCTGAAATACTGCTTATATAAGGAATCGTACGGTTATGCACAGTTTTCGAAAGAAATAATAAAAAATGGCTTAAGATTTAACGTCGTTAGGCAGAATGCGAATAAGGTGGGTTAGCACGTCATGTTTCACTTCGGCTTTGGTTTAAGGTTCGGTATTTAAAGACAAGCAGCCCTTAGTCAAAACTCCGCGAAATGGGCTACCGGATACCTTGGTGGTAGCGCAGTGTCAACGTTTATGGCCGCTATAGCGCATCTGAAGAGGGTAATGCGATAGCGGTACTTTCTGGATCTACTGCACGTAAATAAAGGTTGATGAAGACCACGACATATGCAAGGCTTGGGCGCAAGAAGCGTGACATTCGGCTGTGGCATGCTTTTGAATGGAATAAAAAAATGCGGCGATAGCCTATAGTGGTCTAATGCAGTGGCCACAAAAGGTGTATATAAAGCATTGGAAAGCGCTAAACCGGTGTGTGTGAGCGCGCCCGCGCCCGCGCGGTCATCACATATCAGGGTATCAGATATCAGATAGATGCGCACGCGCGCGCGCGCGCGCGCGCGTGTGTGTGTGTGTGTGTGTGTGTGTGTGTGTGTGTGTGTGTGTGTGTGTGTGTGTGTGTGTGTGTGTGTGTGTGTGTGTGTGTGTGTGTGTGTGTGTGTGTGTGTGTGTGTGTGTGTGTGTGTGTGTGTGTGTGTGTGTGTGTGTGTGTGTGTGTGTGCGTGCGTGCGTGCGTGCGTGCGTGCGTGCGTTACATCTGTTATGAGATCGTTGTGTCGGAGTTACGAGACACAAGTACACGGGTAAATATACATGGTGCTTATCACTTCAGCGGATCGTAGGCTCCTGCAGCTAGCCTTATTTGTAAATGTATACTTGTATGTTGCATCTCACATGCTCATTCGGCGTGTGTCTCAATCACCATACGGTTGCCTCCCTGATGCAATTTGACGCTAGCTTGCTAACGATGGACGGACAGCATGAGATGACAGATGAACTAACCCACGTAAAATCGCTGGTATTCTTTTTTCCATCTCAAAAGAACGTATTTTAAAGCGATAGCACTAAACGCCCCGTTTCACCGAAAATCCGGCGTCGGTGTTGTGAGCGAAAAATTACTAGCATGACACTGACAAGCAGTAGCTGGCAGCTTACATGGCCGAGTACTGACTATGGTTTCTCTAAGTTACGTTTGGCAGGAGCTGCCAACTCGCACCGCTCCTTTCAAAATAGAAGGTGATATCAGAATCAGCATGCCAGGACCCTTGCATAGGCCACGAAGGCACGTTCGTATACGCCTTAGTCAGAACAGGGCTTTATATGTGGGCTGGTAGCCTGCGCTATCGTATCATGCCCTTAAGAAGGAGCTTAATGCATCTATAATTTTTAGTTCCCTCAGCGTGCACGAGGCTTTCGAAGATGATGGTTTCGATCTGTTACCCAAAATGCCAATAATCCCATGTGTAGACTAAATTATGCATGTTTGGTAACAACTGCCAATTTGGGATAGTGGGTAGTGTGTCAACGCTTCAACAGTTCTCAATCGCTAGCGCAATATTGCAAACAAGGGCGCGTGTACAGTTTCGGAAATGCCACAGCAAGAAAACGCTTACCGAGGAATTTTCGTAGCAATGTCAATGCACTATAAACGAAACAAACAGGTCAGCTGTTCAGACACAGGTTTCTAGACAACTTAAGAGGGCACTACCCGTTCTTTCCAGCAGTGACGCCTCTTAATTTCGCATTCCCTCGGGACGGAAAGCAAGCATGGCAGCTCGGTTGCGGGCAAGTTCGCCAGAGTGTTGTTACACGCTGTTGTACAAGTGGTACCATCATCGCTCTCGTAACGTTTCCTTCTACTGGTAAACGCAGAATCGAAATGTGGAGCAACCCGTTAAGCGTGATAGCAGCCAGCATACAGCGGAATCTGGTCGACACGGTGCTCCTGCGTCAGCAGACAGGCCAGCCCAACACTCGCTTCCAGACCGGCGTCTCTCTATACGCACTCACTGAGGAAGAGTTATACGTACGTATACCTGCTAGTATTTACTGAAAATGGATCTTCTTAAGGAAGAAGCGGTAACAGGCCCATCATCATCATCATCATCAATCAGCTAAATGAACTAAAGTCCGTAAATGCAGTGCTCTGCTATATTCTTGCGCGGGAAACCTTTTCTTTTTCATTTTTATTGGAAAGAGGCGGGTGGGGGGTCGAGTTGAAGGGCCGGATGCCAAGGGAATTAATTGGCTGTATTTTCACAAAGTTACGGCTGCTGATCACTACTGCCTGTCGCACCAGCAACAAGTTTGAAACTATGTTAGTAATTTTCCGTCCCTGATCCCTCACTTTGTTAGGGACTTCTTTGCTGCAATTAGCAGTGCGCGTATTATGTACAGATACATCCATGCCAATCAAATTTGCATGAACGCACCCTAATGAAGAGTGACATGCAATAAGCACGCCAGTAAAAGGGGTGATGCAAGAAAGTTGGATTTGGTTTGAGACCTTTAACATCCCAAACCGACTCAGGCTATGGGAGACGCCGTAGTGGAGGATTCCGGAATTTCTACCACCTGGGGTTCTTTAACGTGCACAGACATCGTACAGCACATGGGCGCCTTGCTATTCATCTCTATCGAAAAGCAGCCGCCACGGCCGGGATTCGATCCCGCATCCTTGGGCTCAGCAGTCGAGCGCCTCGACGGGCGATGCAAGAAAGCTTTGCCAAATATCTGAAATCATCCCCACAAGATGGTCGATAGAACAATCCTAACGCATAAACCTATGTTTGCTCTTAAATCCTTTCAAGATATCCTTCATGTTTTTTACCCGCACATTGGCATTCATTTTATGGCCCTCATCTTTCTGTACACAATGCTCCTTCACCTTGGGTAGATTAGCGATATGTGGAAGAGCGCCACCGCGCAATTTTTTATAAGGTTCATTGACAGTATGAAAAGTTTGATCTAGGATCGTGGGAGCATTTCCACATTTGGCATCAATGCGAGAGAACAGTGACTTAAGCCAGCAGTGCACGAGACGGACGCTAATGGTGCGCATCCTGCCCATGCGCTCGAACCTCACCGAAAATTTCGCTCCAGATCTCGATGCGCCACCCTGCCGTGTTCCATCCTCTGAATACCGCACGCAGGCCGACGTGAGGCAGCGTGACCCCCTGAGCGGCCTGAGATCTCTGCTGGCGCACACGTGGGCCTACTGGGGCGCCATGGCATCGGTGAGCTTTGGCCTGATCATGTCATCGTTTGTGGTGCTGCCGTCGCTCGAAGTGTGCAGCGAGGCCAGGGATCTGCAACTCATGACGGGCATCTCGGGCTTCCTCTACCTGGGCGCACACTTCCTCTTCGATCTGATCTTCTATTTGGTGCCAATGGCGATCATCTACGGAGGCTTCGCAGCCATCTTCGAGGTGCCCAGCGACGCGCTGGGTGAGGCGTGTGATTTGTTGTTTTTAATTTGTTTTGCCTTTTTGTGGTTCTTATATATGCGGCACAATATACAATATATACGGCACAGATTCACAGGTCTCACTTAAAAACTTTAACGAATGATCGTTTATTTCTAGCGAGGCATACAGTCATGGTATTGACATAAATGGATTGACAACCGACCGTTTATTTTATTGGTAGTGTATCTTGTCCCGAAATGTGGCAGCCGAGAAGTACCGCAGGGTTAGGAGGACATAAAACGATATGATACCAAAAATTACGTCCTCGCGACATTAGGTTCACGCAAGATTTATATTTTACTTGGATACTTTTTATATCAGAAATTGTTATAGAATAGACTTGGTAGAGAAATAGTTGAAAAAAAAAAATTCATATATGTAGAGCGATCAACAATCACTTTTGGCTTAATACCTTAGTTGGTGGTCTTGAAGACAACAGTAAGCGACGTTTACGGTGCAGGCGGGCTAGCGGTTCTACTCATTCGCGGTATTTGAAAAGTAAAGAGAATTTACGACGATGATGAGATATTGCTTTACATTTCAGACAGGAACGGCGAACGTAGATATAAACAATTTTTTTGTTTTAACAAGTTCTCGTCTTTTCGTTAACCTGTCAAATAAAGCAGCTGGTGGGAAAATGCAGGCGCTTTACAGTCAGTTATTCTTTGATCTGTCCTGAGCTTGAACATCGGGATGTGTTTTTGCGTCTCAGCAAAACTTTCCAAAAGATCGCTGCTTGCAATCATGCAGTACTGTTTTCCTTTAATACTAAGACACATTGCGCTGTTTCACGATAGGATTCTGCAGCCGCGCATTTGTATCCGTGCTGCAGATTTCACCTAGATAAAAATCCAGCACATGGCTCACCTGGAGAACCGCAAAGAGCGCTCGTTTACTCATGACCACAGATTTTATGCATAGTCACGTGGAGCGTACGTAGTGCATACATGGACGCTAGTGGTTTGGTGTCAAGCCTCAGTTTGCTTCAGTGACCCTCGGCCGCTCTCGGCCAGATGGCGTATGTGTATTGCGTACTCATCATCATCATCATCATCAGATGGACTATATCAACTGAGGGCTAGGCTTTCCTTCCCTTGGTATCTAGTTTGTTACCCTTAGCGACCATCGGTTATCCTCTCTTAGCACTACACGTCCTGCTCATGCCCTAGACTTCTTGATTTCTACCAGAATTTTATAAAAGAAATTCACGTCTGAAAATGAAAAATGAAAATTCTCTGACGAAAGAAAATGAAAAATGAAAATTCCCTGATCCACTTTGTACGCTATATCTCTTAACGTTACACCTACCATTTCCTGTTCCATAGCTCTTTGCGTTGTCCTCAACTTAAGTAGAACCCTTTTCGGTAGCGTTCACGTTTAAGCCCAATAGGTGAGTACAGAAAAGATGCAACTGTCATATGCGTTCCCTCTTGAGCGACACCGGTAAACTGCTAGTCATAATCTACGAGAGCTTGTCAAGTCTGCTCCATCCCAATCTTATTTTCGTAGTAATTTTTCTTTCCTTGTGCGGATCTACGTTTACTACCTGTCCTAAGTATATATTCGCCGACCACTTTCAGTGCTTTGCTACCTACTGTAGACAACTGTTCCTTCCTGAGGCGATTGAAGATTACCTTACTCTTCTGCATATTGATTTTTAGGCCTACCTTTCTGCTTTCCCTGTTCAGGTCGTCAATCATTCTTTGCAGTTCATCTCCTGAGTTACTTAGCAAGGAAATGTCATCTGCGAATCGCAGATTACTGCGGATTCTCTATTAACCCTTATTCCTAACTCCTTCCATTTTATGAATACTTCCTCTAAGAAAGCTGTAAGTAGTTCTGGTGAGATCGTGTCTTCTTGCCTAACGCCTTTTTTGCAGAAATTTTATTACTCGCTTTATACAGAACTATGGCTGCCGTGCAGCCACTATAGATATTTATCAGTACTTTCATATACGGCTTGTCTACACGCTGACTTCGCGATTCCTGCATGAATGTCAAGGTTTCGACTGGGTCAAATGTTTTTCGTGATCATTGATTGGTATGTATAAGGACTGGTTATATTCCGAGCATTTTTCAGTCACTTAGTTGATAGTATATGGATATGATCGACAGTAGAGTACCCTTTCCAAAAACATGTTTGATCCTTTGGTTGATTGAAGTAGCCTAAAGTTATTCTGATTCTATTAGCGATTACATTAGTAAACACCTTGATAAATGAAGGAGTGGCTCAAATAAAACTTCATGACGACAACGATGTTTGCTGCACAGCGCGAGAGTGTGTTGCAGTTTTGAACTAAACTTGATCGGCTACGGCGATAGCGTAGTCACAGACTCTGCATCTCCAGCGGCCGCTCAATCTCCCGGGGAGAGGTCTGGGAGGCCATCCGACCATCTAGGAGGCCATAATACCATCAAAATGTTCTCCACAAGCCGAATCTTATGCCCCTGTAAATGCGATAGGTTTGCTAACGCATGTGATGCCACCCTTATGAACGGGAAGACCTTCACCTATCTCCTAATAGTTTGGTTACTGGAGCGGGCAGTCAGGGCACGACCGCCTCATTGAGCATAATATATATTTAAAGCATCGACGTCGACTAATTTTAGCCCACATAGCAACGTACAATGATGTAAGTATATATTAGATAACAAGGCAACCTTTAGACTCAGTAAACAAACCGTTATGGAGAGAGCTGAAGCCACTAACTTTCGTGAGGCTGGCACCGCGTGCGTTCGCAAACCTCCCCTCTCTACAGGAGGGAGGAATTAATTGCGGTATTTTATTGGAGATCGTTTATGTGAGCATATCCGCACGTAATACTAAAACGCTTATATATACGAATATATATATATATATATATATATATATATATATATATATATATATATATATATATATGTTATAAAGCGAAGGGTACGCTTCATTTAAAGAAACATATTATTGGACTCGACGTTTCGACCAGAAGCTGGCCTTCATCAGGAGTGCGAATGCAAGCGATGGGGGTAGGTTCTATATACAAAGAGTGGAAAAAGAGACAGGTGCGCAGAGGAGTACAATGGCATTGTAGTGATGGGTGGGGTAAAAAGCAGGTGCAGGCGGGGAGTGAAAGAAAGTGCAGATAGGGAGAGCGAAAAAAAAAAAATATATATATATATATATATATATATATATATATATATATATATATATATATATATATATATATATATATTCGGAGGTCGTGGGTTCGGTTCCCACCATCGACACGTTGCTTTTCCTTCTATTTTGTGTTTAATTATCTTTCCCCTCAACAGGTTACATTACTAATTTATGTGATTATCGAAGTGAAAATTAAAAAAAAAAAAAAGACAAACTACAATCCCAAATGCTTTCCTTGGCCTCGTCGACTTTTGGCTTCTTTCCTTCATATATATATATATATATATATATATATATATATATATATATATATATATATATATATATATATATATATATATATATATATATATATATATATATATATATATATATATACATACAATATTTTGTTTAGTAATCAACCAGTTGACAGTTAGCGCCTCTGCTATCTTCTGTTCTGTCATCCTAGTTTTTCCGCGCCGTACAAGCTTCAATGAGCTGAAAAGTTTCAGTGGGTTCATTTCAGTGTTTAAATGTTGTGTGGAAGCCGATCCAATCAGCCTTATTCAGGTAAGGTTGAAGAAGTAGTTACGAGGCTGGAGGTAATAATAATAGCTCCGAAAGAAGCGATAATCTGCACTCGCAAGCGCTAGGTTATATGATCAAGGGACCCTCTAAACCCGCAGCGTGTACCATATAATCTGGTAATACCTAAATTCTTCTGGGAAGGCACTAAATACCGATTACCCTGGGAGACCCTGCTGCGCATTTCTGACCATGAGTTCCAGCTCCGCCTCGTCCGACTGACTGAAGAGGACGCCGGGACACAAGATCTCCCGGCGAGCATCTAAGGTGCCCCTGCCTCCCCGACCTGCCTAATGCCGAGGGAGAGGAAATGAGGGGGGAAGAACCTACTTTTGTTGGGCAATAAAACTTTTTTCTCCTCCCCCTCCTCGCAAGCACCATCGATAGGCATGATTTTTTGCTGCCGTGGCACCTAGTGTTTCACGGATGTGGATCACTCGTTTTTATTTTGCTTCCACTAAATTGTCTACGTTCTTCCAGAAATATTTGTGTGTTCCTTCTGATCTCTCTCTCTCTCTCTCACACATACATACACACACACGCACACGCACACACAACACAACACACACACACACACACACACACACACACAACACACAGAGGGGAAGAAAGAGGACGACGATGCGTGTGCCAATATCCTCACCACGTTCCTGTATGCTAATATGCAGAACCAATTGGCCCGGCAGTATACGTTATGAAGTGCGCATTACCATCTGCTTTAATCTGTTCTGCTTGTTTTGCAGAGTCGCTGATACTAATCGTGCTGGCGTTCGCACCCGTGGGAATATTTCTCCCGTATTTCATCTCGGAACACACTACGGATGGAAGCACAGCGTACGCGGTCATCCTCGGACTTTTTGCCATTGCAGGCAAGTTGAGCCAAACACCTTATAAAGAAAAGAAAAATGCGTTCGCCAACTGCTACACTGCTGGTACATTCCAGCTATAGAGCCCAGATTATTGTTATTCAGTATTTTTAATTTCTTTAATGCGACAGACATGTTAAGGCTCCCACTCAGTGAGATTCCAGCGAAGCTGGCGTTGCATGAGATGAGAAAATAATGACCTGGTGAGTCTCACTTGGAGCGTCAGAATTAAAAGTGAATGAACTTAGCTGAGAAGGAAATTGACGGAGGGTGAGAAGAGAATCAAACCCAGGACCCTTGAATTTAAGGTCAGAAGCGCTACCCTTAGACAACGCGGGCAAGCTCTTTGGTTAGGGTTTGGATACGAGAGTCTGAGATTGAGAGAGAATAACGAAGGGATGAAGTTTTATTTCGCAACCATGCATAATCACTAAATCGCGGGAGATCTGAAGCAACAACTTAGTTTATCATTGTTGTACTTCGACACGCCGTCTCGCAATGATTCAGCAACATACGACACGACGTGAGATTTGAAGCAATGGCTGATCGAACGGTTACATCTAACGTTCCCCAAAGTTTATTTCTTGGTTTTGATTCGTCAGCCTTTCTATTGCTCAGTGATATTAGCTCCCGCAAAAAGTAATGAAAATGTGGGCTATGGTATCCATATCACGCTCGAATACGCACCGTGAATACTTATTCAACGATATGTCACGTATGCGAATGGCAATGCACGCAGTCGTGCATAATATATGTCCGATATTCTCGCATCGCCGATTGAGAACGAATGCGCGCATAGAAGAGCGCCTCAATCCTGCGAAACATTGTCCCGCCTTTAAGTGCTGCATTTTCCCATCATTCCAGGCCCCGGCAGTATCATCGGGTTCTTGATAGCGGCCGATACTTTTCCCGGGCAGAAACTCCGGACTGCTCTGATGTTCTTCCCGCCTTTCGCACTTCCTGCGACCACAGTGCGTGCCATCAACCTCGAGTACGAGGTGGCGATCTGCGAGTACCTGCGGAGCAAGACGTTTCTGAGAAAGAAGCACGTCGATTTCTGCAACTCGGTGAAAATGTACGGCTCGACGATAAATGATTGCTGCGACAGTGAGTATGGAAACGCATCTGCTTCATGCATCTCGACGCAGCTGAAAGCGCTCAAATTTTCTTCATACCGGGTGCCTTTGCTGCTCTCAAGTAGGAGCCGTATCAGTCAAGATTTATTTTCGTTTGCTCGTGACGACATAGTCCATGGCGGTAAATGTCACGCTGGTGGTTGCGGGGACATTCCAACTATGAAAAAACAGCGTGGTGAGCTCGACGCATATCCGACACGAGCGCAAGGGAGATTTATCGGCGCTAACCCTAGCCACCAGAAAAGAAACTGTACGTTGGAGGGATCGTGATCTTTGTGACTCTGCCGGTTTGAATGTAGGGACGATCACTACGACCTGACCGGTCGTGGCTGTGATTATTCATTTTGCTTGCCGGCCTTGTTGATTTTGGCACGTTTGAGATCGAAACCGACTACAGTGAAACCAAGTGTAAATTCATATATGTTACATTCCCATCTTTTTTTTTTTATTTTTCTCGGCAACTTCGTCTCAGTGTAGCGCTGGTACTTTTCAGCTGACGTTCGGACTTTTATGCCACAATTTTCGAACGTGCAAACGTTTCAACCAGCCTAAATAGCCATCACTTTCCGATGGCCTCTCGCAGTTCTTATTCTTTACTTCCGATTTCACTGGGGCATGCGATTATCTCTGAGCTTGAATAATATTGCTCTACCAATTATTCCACATGCCTACAATCTTTTTTTGATGCAACCTCTACCCTTTCTTCCGCGGGCAGTGATCTTCCCTCATTACGCCGACTGTGGCCTGTATCTTTCCCTAGATATACGATGAGGTCTTTGAATTCAGTGAAGCCGCGTCCCGCATCTGCAAGAAGTTATCTGTTGCTTTTTTATTTTCAGTTTTGACAAATGGCACTCGGAAGTCCTGGAGCGAAATCAGGGCCGTCTCTGTTTCTTCCCACGGCATCGTCCCGGACATCCTTATCATGCTTGCCCTGGGCGTATTTCTGTTCGCCTACCTAGCGCACCGCGTATCCGGCCTACCTTTATTCCGGAGCCCGAGAACATGTCCGCCGCAGAGGCCCTCGAACAAGCAAGACGCGGACGTGGCGGTCGAAAGAGCCGTGGTTGAGCTGATCTGCAAGCAGAAACGCTTCGGCCAGCACACGATGGTGGCGCGGAACCTGCACAAGGTGTTTCGTCAGGTGCACGCTGTGCGGGGCCTGTCATTCACCGTGCGTCGAGCTGAGTGCTTCGGCCTGCTAGGCGTGAACGGCGCCGGCAAAACGACCACGTTCCGAATGCTGGCTGCGCTCACTCGACCCACGTACGGCGACGCGTACATGAGGGACGCAGTTCTGTCCGAGGAGCCTCGCTGGGTGAGGTCCATGCGCGAGCCCCTTGTCTCGTGTATAGCGCTCAATCTTGGCTCCCCCTGGCGAAGCGTTCTCAAATGTTAGTTCAACGCCTGCGTCTTACTAAGGCCCTTTACAGACATAGGGCCAGCCGATGAACACTCTCGTGTGCTAAGCGTATACGCCTGAGTGAGCATCCTGATTTAGAGTAGCCCGTCATGCCATCAAATAAGGCTTCCTCCCCAATAAGTGCGATCGTATTGCACAGCAAGATAATATTTAAAGGTTTCCATAAAGTGGCGAAAGTATGACCACGCTTCTTGTGCAGCATCATAATTACTAATGCGATAGCGTTAAAGGCTTCATATTACAAAAAAAAAAAAAAGTCGGCGTTGGCGTTGTCGGCGTCGGCGTTGTTAGGGAAGAATCACGATCACGGCATGGCAGAATCTCGCGGCTGGCAGCTGACGGCGAAACATCCGTTGTGTGGCCTTAGCGAGATCACATGATATCAGAAAGTCGGAAGGAGCTGCCAACACTGGTTGCTCATTTTAAAGTGAGAAGGTGGAATAATAATCAAACTTCCAGTGCTTTTGGATGCGGAGTCTGGCAGGCTACTTTTAGGCTGTGCAGGTATGTTCATGTGGCTTGGCTAAGGCTGTGCTCTACATGTGGACTGGTAGCCTACGCTACCTCGTCATATCCTTCGAGATGGAGCTTAAGTGTCCGCCTCAATTTTATTACTAAGTGCTCGCGCTCATCGCAGATTCGCCGCTGTTACCTATAACATAAGTATTTAATTACACCGTTTTCGCGCAGCTCAATTGTTTTCCGTCTGGGAGCGTTTGAGGGTGCTAACAGACGACGCGGCAGCGCATTGTCGCTGAACAATAATAAAATCTCGCGACCCTTTCTTCTAGCTCAAAATACAAAGCAAGCTGGGAGTCACGCCAAGGAAAGTAAATAGGAGCAATTTCAACATGCTCTAAAATTGATATCTAAAACGTAGTGCTTAAATTGTAGATAAAAAGTTAACTCATAGGCATTTGTCGTTTTTTATTTGCAAATAATATGCACCTGAATATACTGTGATCCAGCCAATATGACTGCCTACCACTCTGCACTGATCGAATCTTCGTGGGGCTTGTAGTTTTTCAAAGCTTGGTTCATATTAGCTGATATAACCAGTTCTGCGCCCATTTAGCATTTTTATAAATCTGCGAGCGAAGTACTTTGCCGACAACTCAAACTAAATTTTAAATAAATATTGTTTACTGGCTCGGGAGTAGGCTTTCAACCCCTGCACTATTATTTCGTGCATTTCGGAGTACAAGCACAGATTATGTATGACAGCGGCAGCAGACGACAACTAAAGATGGAAGAAGTCATTAGCCTTACTCTGATGTGTCTCAAGATCTGCGCGTGGAAGATGCTTCATCGAGGAAGGCCTTTAATTTTAGTTTTGGTTTTATCAGGTTTAACACCTTACACGACTCAGGCTATGAGGAACGTCACAGTGGGATGCTGCGGATAATTGCGACTTTCTTGTGTTTTTTAACGTACACTGACATCGCACAGTACACTGGCACCATTCGTTTCGCCCGTATCGAAATATAGCTGCAGCAACCTGGAGGCTGGCGCCCCGCGAGCAATATAATTACAGTTGAAAATAACCTCTTATTTCAAGTACAGCTTTACTGTAATTGATCCCCGAGTGATTCACAGTATTTTACTGTGCGCACTACTGAAGTCCTTACTCAAAATTAAACCCATAATTAATAACATTGGTAAATCGAAACGTATCAGATGCATGAGTTTTACGTCCGCTTTAACAAGCTTTAAGATCGCGCGGCTGCTTGTTCGCAGAAAACACGCAGGATGACCTCAATGAAGTTGTTTGTTTTTTTAAAAGTCCGCTATTAACAACGCTGGGAAATAAGGGTCTTCAGCGCATTTCATAAGAAAAACTGTAAAAAAATAAGATCAGTTCTAAATGAGCTGTTATTCTGTTGCGCGTCGTACAGTGGCAATCGAAAATCGGCTACTGCCCTCAGGACGGCGCGCTCTTAGAGAAACTGAGTGCCTACGAGATGCTGTACCTGTTCGGCCGCCTCCGAGGGGTCCCCGAAGAGGACCTGGGCGCTGCAGTCGACCGCATTATTGGCGCCACAGACCTCCGCAAGCATGCCGCTAAGAGGTGTCAAGTCTACAGGTTCTGCGAACAGTTCTCTCTATTTCATTATGTGCTATTGCTATTCACGTAATGTAAGCGCTTCGCACTGTCAAACATCACAGCTGAGCTTGGCCACGGCAGTGACACATTGATATAGCATCGTTATATGGAACCATTTAAAAAAGGCAAGTAAACACTTGGAGGCCGCATAGTCGTTGCGATTTAACATGTCCATAGGTAGCCAGGAGACGCAACTCCAAGAGTATGTACTACAGCTCGTGAAGTCGCATTAAACTATTCTCATAGAATTGTATAGTTTCGAAGCACTCTGAATAAGTCGTGCAGTAGACCTTGGCGGCCTGTGAGCTGTACACTTGGCGGTGAAGCGCCCAAGGTCATGTCATGCCGTAAATTTGACCTTGAACCGAGAGACGCCGTAATGGAGGGCTCCGGAATTACTGAGCTTTTCGCACTGCAACTGCGAAGTCATTCCACGGGTGCATTCAGTAGCGCTTTCGAACTTATACCGAGAAACTAGGGCTCCGGAAATCGCGACTACCTGGGGTACTTTAACTTGCTCTGACTGCGTGAGTAGGCAGAGGTTTAAAAACTGCTTTACGAGCATTTGATTGTTCAGTCTCGCCATGAATTATGTGCGTGCCGCCGGTTCGAGTGCGTCAACTCTTCGACGCAGGCGTCAGGCTATGTGTAGCCATGCTTGACAAATGTCAACTCCTTTCTTTCTAGCTCCGCAAATAATTTTAAAGTAAGTTCCGCGCTCTTTTCTGGTCCCCTGCGCCAAATCTCGCTATGGAGCACCGTTTCGTTCCATAAAATGTAAAATTTTACAAATCTGTGGCCTCAGCCGGAGAGATTTCTACGGACAACCTTGTATATGTGAAATCATTGGCTGCACGGCCGCAGTTATTCAATCTGCTTTTGCTGCAGGACAACATTTAGAGCTTGCTTTTGGTCCTTTACGCCAAGTAATGGCTCAATCTGTTGCTAACAGTCGGTCGCCGGTTTTAGCCCAACAGCGCGCACACTATACACGTCTCCGGGCAGTATCTTTTACGTAATTGGATGGTCGGTTCTGATGTCATCTTTTGTTCAGAACCAAGTTTTGGTTTTGATTTCCTAGCTTTTGCTTTCTTAAAACACTTCAGTCGATATTTTGAAAAACTGTCATAAAGGAATTCTAATTCAATATCAACTCGAAGCGTTGGAAAACCGCCAGGACTGGCTTTTAATAGAGCTTACACTTGGACCAGCTGTTTAATCGTGATAAACCTCAGCAATTTCTTATTTCCTTTTTTTTTTTGCCGCATGAATATGTTTCAGCGTTGGGACTAAACGCAAGCTGTCCATGGCGGTGGCCCTGATCGGCTCCCCTGCGGTGGTTTTCCTGGACGAGCCTTACGCTGGGGTGGATGTGCTGGCTCGGGCGCGAATTCACGACGGACTCGCGTCGCTTAAGGCCGGCACTGACTGCACCATAGTACTCACCTCGCACAGGTACTGATTTCTTTCGCAGCTAGGCGCAAGCTTTTTTCGAAAAAAAAAAAAAAAAAAAAAAAAAGCTCTTGTTTTCGAACCTTGTGCGAAGAGAAAGGCGCGCAAAGGAATCGAAAATACTTTCACGTAAGTTCATAAAACAGCGGCCAGAGTGCACAGTTTACTTGAAGCCAGTGTATTTCTCGTCTTTCTTTCTCTGTTTGCATTTTTATGTTCTTTCGCTTTCTCTTTTCCTTTCTCCTTTCTTCTGACATGAATGGAGTGCAAATAATGAGACGAAAAAAAAAAAAGAAAAACCTGTAGTCGCTGACAGCTTTCTGTTGTTATACAGTGAAGATTATCCAAGCCTGTGCCTCCCGTTTGCAGGCCTGATTTCGTTTGGGCGTGCTTTTTTGCGTTCCCTTAATGCGAGTTCAAAATAAGCTAACACGATCAGCAGCCTTTCATTACTTATTTCATTTTGCCCTTGTATTTTCTCATGCTTGTGACAATGTAAGCATTCTACAGTTCCTGCATAAACACTCCCATCACATCTGATAGCCCCTGTGCTTGATCGAACATCTTCGGTGGCCATAGAAACAGACCTAGAGGTTCGATTATGATACTGACAGGGGATTCTGATAGGGTAAAAGCTGACGTGCCCAGTATCATTTTTCTTCGAACTTCTCTTTTACTCTTGCATAGTCAGCTATTATAGGAGCGTTGACACTTAAATCTGCTTTAGAGCACAATGGAAAAGAGCAAATACGGCATTAAAGGTGGCATTTTGTGTAAAAAGAAACAACGAATGAAACGAGCAGATATGGATGCAGTACAAGATCTATCAGCCCTGCACTATAGACCATGAAACGGCTTTCCTTATGAAAGTTTGGGAATCGGTGATGCATATATCAACAAAAATCACTTGACGAGGCACAACAGTTGAAGTCAATGTACCTGACACTCCCCTCCCCCTCACTTCACTGACCTCTAGTAGCGCACGGAAGGATGCATCGCTCCCTGAATGTTCACCAAAAAGCTCTATATTAGTTCGGTCACTGTTGCCTCAAGACACACACCCCTCCCCCCCCCCCCCCCTTTTTTTTTTCCGCTGCCATTCTATCATGTCTTTTCCACATTGGCTGCTGGATGCCTACATCAGAGGTAACTGTACGCTGCATTACGCAAGGACGCGGTTTTCTATGTGACAAAAGTTTACAAGATCAAAATAAACTTCACCAGCGGTGGGAAACAACGGCTGTGCATTACGTTGATTTTGCAAGCTCAATGTATGCTCCATGCCTGGAAATTAGCGACGTTTATTCTACCTGCATCAGGCTTTTTTTTTTTTTTTAATCCATTCAATGCAAGTACCACTTAAAAAACGGTCCTACATAAAGCCATTCAGCCCCATTTCTCCTCTCTTCACGTAATTCTTGAGGTAGAAATCAGAAGCGCTACACCTCAGCCGAAATCTTTTTGACATGATACCTGAGTGGAGGAGACTTACTCCGCTGTCAAAGGTATGACGCTATAGCATTCCAGACATACGGACGATGTTTCTTTTCACTATTACGGCGAAAGCCTTTAATGCCTGATACTGTCGTTAGCAAATGTGTCCGCGTTTCTGGTGCATGCCTTATATGGGCATATTCCAATCAACATTGGATCGATACTTAATCAATAGCAATCGGATGATATCGGAACATGATTGAAGGAATTTTCAAGATAATTTCATTATAATTCACGACTAATAATAAAATAGTTAAGTAGATGCCCATCGGAACCCACGCATTTGGAGGCCATCGTAACTATCACTAACCGTCACTTACTAGCTAAGGGGTGTTGAACACTAATCAGATTAACTAGTACTCAGAAAGGACGAGCCATGTTTAACTATCAGTAACTATAGTAGTGGTTAGACGTTTCGAGACGTCCATAGCCGTCACAACGTCATGAACGGATGTGACGTCATCACGACGTCACATCCGGTCATGTCTAATAACCGTAAGTGGTAATGACGTCACATCTGGTCATGACGTCATGATTTGTGTTTACGTCACCAGGAGATTTATGCATATACGAAGCTGACCCCGCCGGGCGTTCGATCCAGGCGTCCGTACGGCGCCTTTCATTTGCCGCTTCCTCGAACGCCGCACCAAAAAGCATATAGAAATAGACGCCGTTAGATGCCGTACCGCGGGCATCAGCGGCGCTTAAAATTTTTTGACAGCAAAGAAAAGGCGCAGAATCTGTCACAATTCTAGTCAACCACAAACGGTCTCGCAGTCAATACCTAAGCGCGCGGCGGGGAAGGCATCCGCCTTGAAGCACTTTACTGAGCCAAAGTGTCCCCTGAAATTTTTTCTGTTTCTGTGTATATTACTATTTTAGTTTTACGTTTCCACTTTTCCGCTTTTTATTGTTTCTTTTTATTTTAAAATATATGCACTTCGGATCAGCAAGCATTGGTTTTCCATTCTGAGAAGTTTGACACCTTTGACAGCATTTTTTACTTTTTTTTCAACTATTTTAATTAATTAATTGCTAAATTACACATGCTAAAGTTTCTTAATTAGCGTCATCGTGCATTAGCTTTCCATTCTGGAAATTTTGACACCTTTGAATCCCTTTTGTTCAATTTGGTTTCGTTTCCTAATTTATTTATTGAATCAATTATATACGATTATTTCATTTACTAGTCATCGCCTACCAAACACCAATCAATTATCAATATTCTAGTGATTACCACAAATTACCGTGATACGATTTTTTTATGCAACCACGATTATTGCCGACACGCGGTGCCGACTCTGCTGGCGGCTTTTCGACCTATCGAGCTGTATAAGCGATCGTTTAAAAAGCACCCCACGACGTGTTTAAAATGCCGCGAGGCGCACATGCGCTAGCCCCACGCTGTATCGGTGTACAGCCGACGAGTGCCCTCCGCTACTTTTGCGCAGCATGGAAGAGTGCGAGCTCTCGTGCGACCGGATGTGCATAATGGTTGAAGGAGAGCTGGTCTGCCTGGGAACGTTGCAACATCTCAAGGACAAGTTCGGCAAAGGCTACAAACTGCTGTTCACGCTCACCGACGACACCAGGACTGCGGTCGAGCAGCTCACAAGAGCAGTCCGCAGCACTCTGCCAGCAATCACAGTCATCGACGTACGCCGGGTGAGCCGTACACTTCTCTTGATTGGGCTTTGATACATCCCTGATCCCCAAGGTTCATGAATATACATTCAGTTCATCTTAATGATGTTTTAGTAGTTGACGGAAATGATAAACGGTGACGTCAAAGACCATGACGACGACGTTTGTCATCCATGCCTCCATGCTTGGTGTGAACGTGTTCGAGCTGTGCTTCCCGAATGATCCGAAAAACGAACCGGATGCAGCGGTGTCTGGTGAGCGCAAGGAGATTTAGTTGCTAGAAGTGGTAAAGGATGATTACAACGCATAGCGAGTAACTGCGACGATGAATACGGGGTCCGACACGTGACTAAATGAAATTTCTGTGCTTGTAGCAGCCTAGGTTGACTGCTACTTGAATACTAGAGGCAATGGGACGAGGAAGCTTTTGACCTGCTGATACAATTCGAAAGAAACTTTTAGGTTTAAATTTCTGAGTCGGCTTCAACGTGGCTTTGGATAATTAAAACCACGCCACGATGAAATCTGTCATTAGAGTAGAAGCTATTAGCTTTAAAGTGCACGCACTGTTATTTGTGAGGGTCCCTCAGAGAAGGCTGAATCACCTTCCTATATTATTACCGGATGCTCTGGACATGCTGCAAGGTCGCGGTAGCTTCGTTGCTGAAGCAGTTCTGTTAACCTCTCCATTTCATTTTTATTTTTGTGCATTTTGCAGAAAGTTGTCGAGTTTCGGATGGAGACAAAAATTCCCTGGAGCAAACTGTTCCAGAAGCTGGCAGCTTTGGAAAAAGACTTCGCATTCGAGCACGTCTTTGTGTCCGACAACACCTTGGAACAAATCTTCATCGAGTTCGCCCGCAAGGCGCACGAGCATGCCAATGCCGGCAGGGAAACCGATACGACGCGTCAACCACATGATAACATGCGGAAACCTTAGAGACGCACACGCTGCGCTATTTTCCTGTTGACTATTCAAGATTTATTTTTTCTTCAACTTCAAAATCTAATTCATCTTTGCGACAATCTATGCTTGATTGCGAATGTTTTACAATGTAAGCTATAGTAGACACATCCGGATTCCCTCGTCCATGTGTTTTCTTTAGCGAAAAACATATTGTTTGTCGGAAATAATTATGATGACTTCGTGATAGAGAACTCTTGTCATGTACATTATTTACACAAAAGGATGTTATCTATCATATCTTCAAGTTGTATGTTTTCCAACTACAGCACTCTGCAAAAAATAAATTCATAATCTCTACTATTTCTGTGCTTTCCAGTATGACTTACAGGGTGCGCGAATACTGTAGAAGAAAGAAGGCACACCAGCCGATGCTAGCCGTTCTTTACTGAGGTACCAACATGGCGCTCAAACTGCTCCTCGCACCCAACGCTCTCACGCTTCTTCCTTTTCGTCTTCTGAAGCCTGGGGCGCCAATCTTCAGTAAATAATACTCGATTCGTCGAACGAATCAAATAGTGCACGTTGAAGGTTATTCGAGACAAATAGAATGAGTTCTCAAGTTATCAGATATACCCTTAGATTAATTATAACGAAGTGCGAATAATGCCCGCCATATTTTTATTCAATGACTTTTACAAACAGAGGGAGCACGTACTATACGTCGCGTGCCATGCTACACGTTTTTACGCGCAGGATGGAGGGTTCATATCCACTACGCGATAATGCTCAGGGATTGAAAGGCGCGGCAGAGCCTAGGAATAGCGACCGGTGAAGGGAACTGTCGTTTTTACCTTTCCAGACCCCCAAAAATGCCAACACAAAAAATATGTCCATATATGAATGAATGAATGAATCCTTTATTTGATTGAAGGAATTGCTCTCGGCCGCTGTTTGGGTAATTAGAGAATTAGGAAGGATGGGACTGTAGCTTCTCGCTTCTTCACGGTTCTTCAAGCTGTTTCTCGTTCCTTGCCATGTTGCCGATTTGTGCACTATAAGTCGACCTCCCTCGCACTACTGGAAGCAGGCCCCTCTTTTGCCACCTTTCTATATTTATTTATACGGACGAAGGAAACGCAGCCGCAAAAGAAAGAAAGGTGGCAAAAGTGCCTCTGTTGCAAAGGGCGAAGCCCCTAGGTTCCCAGCCCCGTGGCCGGCAGCAGCCACCCACTTCTCACCACTTTGCGATCTCATTGCACGGTAAAGATCCCCAGATGGTCGAAATTATTCCGGAACACTCCACTACGGCACCTCTCAGTTCAAATAGTACACTGAGATGTACACCTGAACTGTACACTCCTTTACACCTTCAGTGTACACTGTCCGCCTCCTTTACTATAAATGAATTTACATCTACATTTTTCGCGATAGCATACACATGTATCATGAAAGTGGAAAGAGAAAGAGGAGCCGTAGTGGAGGGCTACGTAGTAATTTCGACCACCTGGGGATCTTTAACGTGCGCGTGAGGTCTCCCCTCACGGGGCTGGGACAGGTAGGTCACCGCCGCTTGCGGCGGGGGCTAGCCTGACTGAATTTTTCTGTTGTAGGCCTTCATTGCACCCGCCACCACTTCGGTGGTGGACGACGGCTGTTGTTGCGGCGCGCGTCTTTCTCTTCCTTTTCTCTCCTCTATGTTCTCTTCTATCTGCACGAGGCAGCGGAGGTGGCTCAGCAGGCCCGTGCATTTTCTTTTCCTTCTTCCTACAGCCACAACAACAACAACAACAACAACGCTGACATCGCACAGCACACGGACGCCTCTTCGTTTCGCCTCCATCGAAATGGAGCCGCCGAGGTCGGGATCGAGCCCGGGTGCTCCGGCACAGTGGTCGGGCGTCTTACCACTGCACCACCCCGGCGGGGCTCTCTTTGGTCAACAAGCAATTTTCATCCGCGACTGGTCAACAAGCGCTTTTCATCTGCGACTGGTCAACAAGCGCTTTTCATCTGCGACTGGTCAACAAGCGCTTTTCATCCGCGACTGCAATTTTATTTTTCCCAAACATTTTCTGTACGTAGGTCCTCGAGCGCCGCTACAAATTTCACGTTAGAAAAAAGTTGTAACTACGACATGGGTTTTGACCAAGTATAGCTACAAAATTGTCCGTTGTTTCCACTTTGAAACTTCGGTGGCAATGTTGAAACTTTCCACGAGTGTAAAAGAAAGGAGCGTGAGACAAACACCATTCTAAAGGTAGCAGGAAAAATCTAGCATGCATCCTTGCTTTATTGAAAGCCCTGCTCCACATCTTTTAGGCCCCGCCGGGATGGTGCAGTGGTAAGACGCCCGACCATTGTGCCAGAGTACCCGGGTTCGAACCCGACCGCGGCGGCTGCGTTTCGATGGAGGCGAAACAGAGGCGTCCGTATGCCGTGCGATGTCAGCGCACGTTAAAGATCCCCAAGTGGTCGAAACTGCTCCGTAGCCCTCCACTACGACTCCCATTTCTTTTTTTCTCCCTTTAACTCCCACCTTCCTCTGTTCCTTACGGCGCGGTTCAAGTGTCCACAGAACCAAGTGTGACAGATACTGCGTATTTTCTTTCCTATTATAAACATGTTTTAGACACGGTACATTACGCTCTCAGCCAGGAAGTCTTCTACATCAGTATTTCTGTGGGAAAAAAATGTTATGTTAGTACTTCGGCGAAATGTTCATTGATTAGGCTGTATTCAGAAAAAAAAATGCACCTGTCTACCGTTCATATTTTTTAGAGCGCAGCTCTTTGGCGCCCGTTCTAGCGTTTTGCGTCTTCGTTGGCGTCGGCGTCGGTGGCGTTGTCCCTGTAAGATGCTCTGCAGCTGGGGCAGCGCGCGCTCCTTTACACCGGCTTGCTATCAGCGTATCACGGTGCGTGCATCCCACGCAGAGTCACGTTCTCTCAGAGCACGTTAAAGAACCCCAGGTGGTCAAAATTTCCGTAGTCCCCCACTACGGCGTCTCTCATAGCCTAAGTCGCTTTGGGACGTTGCACCCCACAAACCAACCAAACCAACAATCTCGTTCTCTTCACTCGCTAGCGGCGTCGGCGGCATCAGTCAGTCGCTGCTATCTGTTCGTCGCGCAACGTTCCTATGGGCCCACGCGCTGCCTCCCTCAACCTCCCGATAACTTAATTGCTCTATGTATGTATGTATGTATGTATAACCTTATTAAGGAGCCGGCAAACGACGGGTTAAAACGTCGTGACGCTGGCCAAGCGTCGACCCTGGTTTATGCCCTACTCTGCACTACCTCATTTGGCCCGTATATGGTAGGTTGTGAGGCTCGTGTTTTTATGGGCCTGCTGGACTATGGGCCTGCTCGACGGCCCATAGTTGAATGTCCTTGTCCGTATTTTGCACAGCACGTTGAAGTTCCGGCGGGTATGTCCTGGATGCAGCTTCGGTCGAGACCCTGGCACAGTCCCACATGATGTGCCATCTTCATTTCTCCGACCACAAAGGTTCTTTCATTACAGCCAATAACTGTTAGAGGAGTGTTTCTTGAAGAAATGCGTCTGAAAAATTAAGAAAGTTGTCTGTATTGGTACATACGTGTCTTGCTCGAAATTTTTGCCTTAATCTATCGAAAAGATTAAACAGTTAATGAGCTGCGCTCAAATTTCGCATTAGGAATTAACGTAATCGTTGGCAATGTTTTTTCCTTCTCATTGTATAATATATACTTTCCCTTTTGTATCACACCACTAACTTTTGTGTATTACACCGTGAACTGCATTTTTTTTTTTCGTCACCCACGCTCTTTGTCAGACAAAAGCGGAATAAACATTCATTCATATCTGCGGCGGTACTAGAGATAAACGTCTGTAACAATCTTGGTCTGAAAGCATGAACAAAAAGTAGTCTGAACTGCTATACGGCACAGTTGAAACATGTTCTGTGAGCCGCAGGCATTCATTTGTATCCCTCCGCTTCCTTCCTTCCTTTCCTTTAAAGAGCTTTCACTCTGGCCTCGCAAGACCACTCTAAGCAGTGCTACGATTGTCGGCACTAGAATGTCCGCTACTTTCTCGGAGACTTGGCTCTGGACGCCTCTCCAAAAGCGTGGTTTGTTCCAGAAGCTGTTGTCGCACTACACAGGCCCATTTATTGTACTCCCTCGGGTAATCGAACTACATGGTGTCTCGCCGATCTTCCCATGGCAGCCCTCTCGGAAAACAAAAGTTGTGCATGTCGCAAGGATGAAGCTCTGCCAATCACGGTACTCTGACTGACAGCCCAGGGGGCTTCGTCTGCAAAGGAGCAAATGTCAGGCAGCGCTGAAAAGAGGAAAAGGAAGTGTGAAAAAAGAAGAAACTCTCCATATTTCCGTTAACGCACCAGGCTAAGGTGGAGTCACCCTTGTGAATGAACTTTAAAAGTGTTAAACTGCATGCTGCCAAGCCTCATACGGGACTGGTCGTTGGAAACAGCTGGAAAGTCGCTTCGCTGAAGTGGCATTGACAAGCTTGAGGATAGGTCACATTCAATGAACGCATTCGTATCTACTCAAGCCCGACCCTCGCCCTGGACAACACAGCTCTGTTGTGCATGCGCCTATCGGGTGCACTCACTGAGAAAAAGGAACGCAAGGCTTTTTTGCCAGAAATGTGCAAGCAGGGGATTGCACTTCATCCAAAACTGTTCCTTGCACTCCATTCATTATATTCTTTGACCAGAACACCTAACTTTTTAAAGAAAAATTCATTTTTTTACATTTCATACCTTATAGATGAGCTGACGAGAGCCCATTATTTTATGCTATCTATACAGTGCGGTTTTATATAGGTTTACACCTTGCAGACACTTTTCAGATGAGCCTATGTCATAGCCTGCTGGAATTTCTCTATGCAGACACTTTTCAGACGAGCCTATGTCGTAGCCTGCTGTAATCTCTCTACATTATGTTAAATGGTCCCGAGATGGCATCGTAACTGTGCACGGTGAGAATTTCTCCACCTTCTTGCTCACTGCAAACACTGCAACCTCCTTCAGTTTTAACATGTCATCTCTTTCTCTACCGGGCGTCATATCATTTTAAGTCTAGCCTGTCTAGATTTCTATTATGTTTACAGCCATTTACACTGGACTTCTCTTTTTACATTCAAGGCACTTCATGACGTTTCGCCATTTCACGTAACCATCCAAATTCAATCTTTGGCGCCAATAAACATTATTAATCACCTTTAATACAACAACAGCCTTTGGAGACACGACGACGAGAGGTGGGCCCTAATTAAAAACTCCCGCCGTAAGACATGAGTCTACTCCAATTTCAAGCCAACTTTATACTTGCTTCACACAAACACAAAAATAGAAATAAAGATAGGCCGAAAAAATGTTCACAGCTTCGCGCTGTGCAATGCTATATTCAGTGCACGTTAAAGAACCCCAGGTGGTCGAAATTTCCGGACTCCTCCACTACGGCGTCTCTCATAGCCTGAGTTGCTTTGGGACGGTAAACCCCACAAACCAACCAACCAATGCTAGATTCAGCGACAGCGGTTCGCCGTGGTGAATATACTATTGTTTATGCCTTATTTTTCTTATGCTCTGAAAGAGTGCAGCCGACGCCACTATCATGTCGTAGCCAGATGAATGATACAAGCCCGTGTGCCCCGCACCCTTTCGCTTGGACACACGCAGCTGATCAGTTTCCTCGCAGTTCGGCGCTCTCCCTAATGAGCCCGGGAGGAGGCGGCGTGGATGAATCATTCCGAGACGCAAGAAGATGCAGATGTCTTATTTTTCAACAGGCATCAATGGTGGCCATCGACAGCTCGTTTTGTTTAAATGATAACTGTACGCAGCTGACGCCACCCTGATTTTTGTTTGTACTACTCATCGCTGAGCAGTGTTGCGCGAACGCTAGAGCCGCAGGACCGGAGATTGTGGCATCAACAAATTCAGGTGCACAAAGTCCTGCACTTGAGAATGTGATGATTGGCCGGAAAATTAAGAACTGCGAGGTTTTTACTACATCTTAAACGGCACGGAACTCCACGTGCGATTGTGATCAAAGTTCCCGTGCCCTTATATATTTTCACATTCCTTCTCCCACATCGTCACCCAATCTAGGCCCTCTTTCTTTTCCTCTTCCCTTCCCCAGTGCAGACCAGCAGAGCAACTTGGCGAACAACCTTTCTGGCTTTCCGTGTAATAATCACATCTATTCTATATTTGAGTACGTGGGCAAAACTTTGTTTTCGGACCACATCTTCATTCCTGCGGTTATTTAACGCGCGTAGTTTAAAAATAGTAATCACGAAAACCACTGCGCATCATGCCCAGTCTTCTTCGTCGGCAGGTGCCAAGGCTTGGCAAGTAGAGGCGGAAGAAAAAGAAGAGAGAACGCTGCTCGACGATCATGGACGAGCCATCCGCTTTTCCTGTGGATCTGGGTGTTTCGCCTTCACCGGGGGAACCTGGAGATGTGGGTGGAGGGCCTTTGGACCTCCTCTTCAAGTACGTGTTTTGCTAATGACGCAGTGGGAAGCTCCTTATCTAAACATCACTTTCACTTATCTGTTGACTGACTGAAGCATATCCGCTGCTGCAGTGACAAACGGCGCCTCGCTTTCGCTTTTATTTCGCTCTTCTCCCCACTTGCTCGCGGTCGCGATGAGGTTGACGAGCCAATGATCAACATTGCTACGGAACTAAGTGCCGGCGTCACGAGTAGGACAATTACAAACGTGTGTTGACGTAGAGCACACGCGATCGGTGAGGCAGCAGGGTTCTATTGAATTCCGGTGAATAAGCCGGATGGATGAAGTTAGAAAATTTAGAATTGTGGATGAAGCCAGCACAGGACCGGGTTAATTGGAGGAATGTGGGAAAGGCCTCCTCCCTGCAGTGGGCATAGTGCGGCCGGTAATAATGATGCTGTATAAGTATCAAGTCAGAAAACATTAGGGTAAGGCGCAAAAAGATGCGGCCCACACCAAGGGTGGTAAGTGGTGAGAGGTAGAGATGTAAAATGTCCTGAAATTTAGAACCAATGAAAAAAATTAGAAGAGAAAAGCAGTCTTCTCGGGATAATGAAAAAATTGGGAAATAGTTGGAAGAAGAGTATG
Source organism: Amblyomma maculatum (assembly GCF_055883805.1). NCBI lineage: Eukaryota > Metazoa > Arthropoda > Arachnida > Ixodida > Ixodidae > Amblyomma > Amblyomma maculatum. The sequence continues at coordinate 210,085,305 of NC_139346.1, read as the reverse complement.
CAGACAATTTATATTCAAGCACCAAGCATACCGAAACTTGGCACGGCAAAAACTGGAAGCCCCGCTTTTGCTAAACGCCGCTGTCGCTTCTGTAGAAACGCAGAAGGTGCCAATGTTCAAGTCAGTGCATGTTAAAGACCGCGAGGCGGTCGAAAACGCCCTGGAAGCCTCCGGCACGCTTTTTTGTTCTCATATATATATATATATATATATATATATATATATATATATATATATATATATATATATATATATATATATATATATATATAATTGCGAAGCATATTTATGTATCTATGTATGTATGTATAGTATGCTCAAAGAGTCACATGGAAAACTTAAAACATATTTATTTCGACGTCTTGGTCGTAGCAGGACCTTTCTTTGAGTCTTGAGAAAGGTCGTGCTACGACCGAAACGTCGAAATATGTTTTAAGTTTTTCAGTGTGACTCTGTGAACATATACTACTTTTATTCAGCTGCCATATATATATGTGTGCGCGCGCGCGCGTGTGTGTGTGTGTGTGTGTGTGTGTGTGTGTGTGTGTGTGTGTGTGTGTGTGTGTGTGTGTGTGTGTGTGTGTGTGTGTGTGTGTGTGTGTGTGTGTGTGTGTGTGTGTGTGTGTGTGTGTGTGTGTGTGTGTGTGTGTGTGTGTGTGTGTGTGTGTGTGTGTGTGTGTGTGTGTGTGTGTGTGTGTGTGTGTGTGTGTGTGTGTGTGTGTGTGTGTGTGTGTGAAGGTAAAGTATACAGCGGTAAACAACGCTAGTTCACTGTCAGACACACACCACCAGAACTAACCCAGCTTAGCTCCAGCGTCGTCTTCACCACACCAGCACGTCGTCGTCGTCTCTATACTGCACACCGTAACAGTACCCCCTGCCTTCCGCCAGGGAGAAGCACAAGTCCCGGTGCGTCCTACACAGGAGAACATTCAATAATACGGTTTCAGAAAATGGGCGACATGCACGACTTCTGGATGATGGGTTGTAGGAGGATACTTAGGCTGTAGAGGGGCGATCTCAGGTGACATCGGTGAGTTGCCACAAGACGCGGTAAGGGCCCACTTAACGAGGCAGAAGATTCTCGTGCATCCTCACACGGCGGGCCAGGAGTCAAAGAAGTACGAGGGAACCAGAAGAGTAGTGGACACCACGGTGATAGAGGTCATAACAACGCTTTTGAGAGCGCTAAGACGCGCCAAGCCGGTCTCGAGCAATATGGCCGGCGGCATCAACGCGGGCGATGGCATCCGAAGCATAATTGCAGGAAGAGTCATCAAGAGGTAGAAAGGTGTCGCAGCCAAAATGTAGATAAAAGGGAAAATATCCGGCGGTATCATGGCGTGAGTAGTTATAGGGGAACGTAACGAAAGGTAAAGATACCTGAAGTCACGATGGTGGTCGGACACATATATTGACAGTGGTGGTCGGACACATACATTGGCAGCACGTCGGTCAGTGGGAGATTAAGGCGCTCAGTAAGACGGTTCGTTAGCGGGTGGTGGGCCATGTGCATTGGTGACGAGTAGCGCATGAGCGGAGGTCATGCACTACTTGAGAAAGGAAGCAGCGGCCATGATCTGTGAGCAGTTGACGGGGAGCGCCATGAATCAAGATGACGTCATGCAGAAGAAATTAAAGTTATCACACATATCACATCAGTCGGCAACGTCGGAGGCGCAGCTGGTGGGGATAGCTCTGGTTATAATCAGAGCAGGGTGATAATCAGTCCCCACAGCAATCCATTTGTTTCCTGAAGTCGACGTCGGAAAAGGCCCGTGAAGATCGAAGCCCACACTAGAAAACGGCTCAGTTGGCACTAGAATTGGCTGCAGGGGCCCACTAGGTTGAAGAAAGGGTGTCTTAAGGCGCAGACACAGCTCACAAGCGGCGACGTAGCGACGTACACAGCGGTAGAGAGCAGGCCAGAAAATTCGCCGTCTCACACTGTCTTACGTGCGTGACACTCCCAGGTGCCCTGCTGTAGGGGCGTCGTGAAGTTGGGCGAGGACAGTAGAGCGCAAATGAGCCGGAACAACCAGTAAAAGGTCCGCGCTATCTGGACGCATATTGCGTCGGTATAATGTCTCGTTATAGAGCACAAACATGCTGGCGGAAGGATCGGAGTTGTTGCGAAGCCTGGTGAATAACTGGTTGCAAGGCAGGATCACGACGCTGTTCGAAGCCGATATTGATAAGGTCCGAGATGGACAAAACGCAGTCGTCGGCAGTATGGTAGGACAAATCGGGAGGATATACGGGATTGCAGGACAAGCAGTCAGCGTCTTGGTGTAATTGGCCGGACTTGTATACCACAATAAATGTATATTCTTGTATTCGCAAGGCCCAGCGACCTAAGCGGTCGGTGGGGTCCTTAAGCGAGGACAGCCAACACAAAGCATGATGGTCTGTCACTACGCAGATGGGCCTCTCAAACTATGAAGGGCGGAATTTGTTCAGAGCCTAAACAAGTGCAAGGCATTCCCGCTCTGTAATTGAATAACTTCACCTAGAGGACAATAGCAGGCGGCTGACAAGCAATTACGCCGGAGGAACTATGCTGGTACTGGGCAAGGATAGCAATACAATGGCCTCTAGCGTCAGTGCGCAGTTCGGTAGGTGCAGAAGGATCAAAGTGCGCCAGAACAGGTGGAGCGGTGAAGGCGGAAATGAGCTTTGTGAAGGCATGTGAAATGTACGTTTTTCTGCAGAAGAGAGGTAAGCGGACGAGCGATGTCTGCGACATTCCGAATGCAGCGGCGGAAGTAGGAGCAAAGTCCGAGGAAGTTACGCACGTTACTTGAGCTACGCGGAGTAGGGAACTCGCGCACGGCTAGAGTTTTGTGAGGGTCGGGCTGTCCACCATTCGCCTCAACCAAATGACCCAGGACTTCGATTTGGTGCCGGCCGAAGCTGCCGTTTTTGGCATTCAGTTGAAGACCGGCGCCACAAAAAACGGCCAGGACAGTAGAAAGTCGATCAAGGTGGGTTGCGAACGTGGGAGAGAAAGCGACGTCGTCATCTAATTTGTCCATTTGAAGCAACGGAGGAGCGAGTCCATCATGCGCTCGAATGTCGGAGGAGCGTTACAGAGGACAAATGGCATCACCTTGAATTGATAGATTCCGTCGAGAGAGACAAATGCGGCTTTCTCGCAATCCCGTTCGTCGATACCAATTTGCCAGTAGCCTGAACGCATGTCGAGGGAAGAAAAATAGCTGGCACCATGCAAACAGTAAAGCACGTCGTTAATTCGCGGAAGAGGATAAACATCTTTCTTTGTTACCTGATTAAGGTGGCGATAGTCGACACAAAATCTCCAACTTCAGTGTTTCTTTTGACTACTACGACAGGGAACGCCCAGGGACGGCGGAAAAGCTCAATAATGATATGCGCCTGCATCTTGTCAACTTCTTTCTGTATAATGTGTCGCTCAGTAAGGGAGACACGATCATCTGTGGATGGGGCTGATGTTATCCGTATTGATGCGATGGGTCACAACGGATGTTTGGCCCAATATTCGGTCCCCGAAATCAAATAAATCACTGTACGAAAACAAAAGGTCGGAGAGATCCCTGGCTTGGTCATCTGGCAAGTCCGCGGCTATCATGCCAAAAAAGAGGTTCGAATGGGAAGAAGCCGATAAATGCTGCGGCGACAGATGCTCAGGCGTTAGGGCAGCAAGTTCGCAGTCAGCCGAAGGAAACAGGTCAGCGAGTGCTATATGCCACGGGTAAAACTTGGATCGAGCGGCTAAAGTTAAGGACGGGAAGATAGGGGCGGTTAGCGGTGACAGACACGACGGTATCAGGGAGTATGACGTTGCGACGGACAACATCGGCAATTGGGCAAGTAACGTATTGCCGTCAGAAATTGCGGGGAACGGGGCCAGCGGAACATAAATAGCCGCTTCGGATGGTAGACGAACAAATTCGGCGGATCGGAGGCGGGGCATGATATCGGTGTTTTCGGAGCAGAAGGGCAAGTCTAAGCGAAGAAGGCCTGTTGAGCAATCAATCAGGACCGAATGGGCCGTTAAAAAGTCGATATCGAGGATCACGTCGTGAGGGCAGCGGTCGATGACGGTGAAGAGCACGGGGGTAGTATACGACCGGAAATGCTCACGCGCGCAGTGCACAGTCCCACGACGGCAGCGACGCTTCCATCGGCGACACGAACGGCGGGTAAAGCGGCCGGTGTGACAACCTTTTTGAGAGGGCGACGAAAGGATGAGCTGAGGACTGAAATTTCGGCACCAGTGTCATTGAGGGCAGTAACATGGGCACCATCGACGCAGATGTCTAGAAAGTTGCGCCGATGAGCGAGGGTCAGCAGAGGATTTTCGAACCAGGTTGACAATGCAGCGCCAGTGTGTGTGTGTGTGTGTGTGTGTGTGTGTGTGTGTGTGTGTGTGTGTGTGTGTGTGTGTGTGTGTGTGTGTGTGTGTGTGTGTGTGTGTGTGTGTGTGTGTGTGTGTGTGTGTGTGTGTGTGTGTGTGTGTGTGTGTGTGTGTGTGTGTGTGTGTGTGTGTGTGTGTGTGTGTGTGTGTGTGTGTGTGTGTGTGTGTGTGTGTGTGTGTGTGTGTGTGTGTGTGTGTGTGTGTGTGTGTGTGTGTGTGTGTGTGTGTGTGTGTGTGCGTGCGTGCGTGTGTGCATGTGTGTGTGTCGCTTGCCGCGCACACGCGACTGCAACAGTTGTGGTCGTGGTCGTGTAATCGACCATGTCCACGCACTGCTCCTTTTCGGTTTCTGGCGCTGATCACGCGGGTCGACATAGAGGAAAAGCGGTGTAATTCGCCGACAGTACCGCCACTCGTCATGAAAACATAACAACAATTACGCCATGGCACCAAGACCGACGTTCGGCTACCACCTTCTGTGAGCATTATTAGAATGCGCTACACCCTACCTGCAATGCATTTAATGCTTAAGACTGCTATAGACGAGAGAGGATTCATAATCCTGCGCTGCTTTCCATTTTTAAAAAATTGTGCATGCGTCTGGGGGAAAAAGTTCATTCAAAAGGAAACCTCTGTTTTCGAGTCCTTCATTGCAATGTCCCCAAATTTCCTGCGTACTCTTCAAGGATCAAGTGTTCCAAGCTTGGGCCGCACTTCGTTTTATTCTTTCAGTGAGACATTATTGTAGATGGATCACCACATTTTTTACGTCTACGACTGCTTATAGCTTATTATATAATTTTTTCTCGCCTTTTTTCGTGTCGAATCTAAAACCGAGTGTTTGATGTGACGTCAAATCGTCTAGGTCAAGTGATGCGGTGAAAAAACTGTGATATAACCGCTGATACTTCACTCATCATTGTTCTTCTTCTTAAACAGACCTATATATCGTTTCAGTGAATTAAAATGAAGGACTGATATCGCAATTTTTTGCGTTTCATCACGAGACCTGGATGTCGCTTTGACGCAAGGGCAATTATTCGGTTTGAAGCCGGAAGAGGTGGGAAAAGAAGTTTGATTATAAATTATTCAGCAGTCATAGGCTATCCGCTTGTCGTGATCCGTGTGTAGAAATATCTAACGCATGTACCATTACAATCGTTTTTGCATAAGCAGAGAGTGTTTATTTATTTATTTATTTGCTTGTTTATTTATTTATTTATTTATTTATTTATTTATTTATTTATTTATTTATTTATTTATTTATTTATTTATTTATTTATTTATTTATTTATTTATTTATTTATTCATTTATTCATTTATTTATTTGCAATTTTTATTTACAGTACAGCTAGGTATCCACGGATGTCACGAAAAGCTTGTTGTGTTTACCTCCTCATTGGCGCTTTTGAAAAGGTATACCATGCACTTTTAGCCTCGTCAAGAACAAATAACCAAGCAGATGTTAGACGAAGACAAGCCTCTTGTCAAAACGTTAGCTTGGCTTGCGAACTGAGGCTCCCCTCAACTCTTGTTCCGTGCTTTTTCATAGTGTGTAGAACCATCTTCGTTCTCTCGTTCTACCCCAAATACTTACAAGTTAGTTTTCTTATCCTTTTCCGGCACTCTGAATCAACGTACTTTCAGTACAAGTCTTTAAATAGCTTATCTGACGACCTATTATCGTCCATTTCCCTGAGGCGTTCTTTGTACAATAGTTTCTTCTGAGCTTCTCATGATTCAAAAGACACCCAGCCCAGCAGTACTTTGTTTGTACATTTGCCATGGGCCCCAAGTGGCAATCTTCCCTCAGATCTCCAATTTATTTCAAACCCCGACTGGACTTCGGCGTTCCGCAAGGTAACCGTGGCAACATTATTGCTTTCCAAGTACCTTTCATTACTCCATACTTTTCCTACTCCCATAATGCTCTACGGCGTCAGTGGTGATTTGTGAACACTAATTAATATTTAAGTGGTGTTACGGTGGAGCAATTGGCAGCAGAACCCGCAAAGCTAACCCCATCTGTAGCCAGCAACAACCTCAGCCTCAATGTCGCACCGCCGCGTATCAAATGTTCTCCTTATCCTAACCCCACAACATTGAATCCCCATTCGCAAGCTTTTGTAAGCAGGAACGGGTATTTAGGCTCGCTTCTTTTCTGCGAACTCCCTGTATCCACTTATGGAATTACATCACGTTACGTTACGTTATGTTTGGCATTAGCAGTGCGGAGGCAGCGGCTGTCTGCTCTGACTATGCCACCGTCATCTCTCCTGTCTGTCTTTTCCTTGCATGTGCACAGCCCAGTCGGAGAACTCATCAACGCACTGATGTGCCTGTGCTGCTGCGTTTGCTTCTGCTTCCTGCTGATCATCTTCTTCATCCTGTCGCTCTTAGGCCTGATCGTTTTCACGAAACCCAAGCCGGTGGACACTGTGTTCGAGAAGTGGGCCGTCGTCTGCGATGCCCCGCTGTGCTCAGACGTCGCCAAGTGAGATGCTTAGCTGCCGGCACCGGCTTTGTCTATGATAATGTTGTAGGATGCGGGGACAATGTATGCGGGGACGCTGGATGCGGGGACTAGCTATGTACGGCTGCTTTCGGAAATGAAGAAAACCTGGCGCTAAAATCGTTCAAGAAATTTACGAATCATTATACCAGTAAATTTGTTGATGCCGTATGAAAGCAAGGTCATTTTTAGACTGAATTTAACCAGCGGCACTCAGTGGTTTGTCCGAGTAACTTTGGGCGCGCATTCGGGGGCATTCAACGACACAAGCGAAAAAAAAAGAAAAGAAAGCGCAAAACCATAAAGCGTGCTCTATTAGAGTGAAGTTCTTATGGAACGCTGCAACGCATGACACAAGGCTGGTTTACATGAGCATGCGCCTACTAAAGTACACAAAACCACCAACTCAGGATTTTTCAACAATCAATGAACACGCTCCACCGGATCTAGCTAAAGGCGCTCTATCTTCTCGATTTTTGTTACCGCTAACGACTGGATGTTTGAAGCTGCATAGGAGCCGCTTGATGAGGACCTTTAATTGACTGCTGGGAAGGCAGTCGTCTGTTCAAAAATAGTATTTGCCTGCTTTCGCCTCGCCCCCCCCCCCTCCCCCACAAGAAAAAAAAAAAACAACCCGGCACTGTGAGAAACGGCTTTGAATAACAGCCTACTACTTTAAGAACCTTCCGGTATTCAATTACACACACACATATATATATATATATATATATATATATAGGTGGTCGAAATTTCCGGAGTCCTCCACTACGGCGTCTCTCATAGCCTGAGTCGCTTTGGGACGTTAAACCCCACAAACCAACCAACCAACCATATATATATATATATATATATATATATATATATATATATATATATATATATATATATATATATATATGCACAATAAACAGATGTTTTGTTTTTCGTCTTCATAAAGATACGGAGTGCAGCCGTGTAGTCTTTGTAAGAATATGTAATTATTTTCCTGCCCTTGCTCACGCAGGTTCTTGTGGCATAGTTGGCGGAAACAGTCTCGTTGCATGTGATTAAGCAGATAACTTGCCCCAGATAATTTATAATAAGGAACCATATTTAAAATTTTGTGAGTCATAGCTCTTAAACGTACACTGAGCAAAATAGCTTTAAATAAATTGATATGCCAAAATTTATTAACCAGGCATTTGCTTCTGCCGGTACTTTAAACTGTGCCTTTTCTACTGAGAAAGATATTTCGTCAATTTTTCTTCCATCTTGACTAGTTATTACCTGCGATTTAAGCGTTAATACTTATGTTACCAATACTATCAGTCCTATCAGGACTAAGATAGTAGTGGGTTGGTCACATAAGAGCTACACACATAGTAGTAAACTAAAACATTACACGTGAAACACAGTCACAGGTCACGACAAAAGGAAAAACAATTCGTGAACAGCATACCTGCAAACGCTAATTCAGCAATTCAGATAGCAGAGAGAATTCCTCACGGCTTTTAGTACATAAAATATTATTGGTAAGTTTATTACAATCTCGCTTCGAACGTAATGGCTAGCGCACGTGAAAGACGCGTGCAGAAGGTAGGTTGACAGTTCCTCGTGCGATATAGCCACTACATCCGAATCTAGCCACCGACTAGCTCAATTAGGAGCCTTTGTAGGAAAGTCTCGCGCTCTTTCAATAATAAAGAATACTTCATGCATTTTTTAGAATATTTTATCTACGTGCTTGGAATTTTTGTTGCGCCTTATTCGGGATGTGTACTCTTTATATACTGATGCATGCCAATCAGCACTCGATTATTGGAATAGAAAAGCGTTCAACATTTCTTTTTTCTCTTTAACTGTACATTTTTAGAGTGCGCGCAGACTGATTTTGCCGGGCCTGCTTCATTTCATCGCGGGCCCTGCCTGGGCCCGGGCTGGGCTCGGGCTTAGAACGACGGGCCCGGGCCAGGCTTGGGCCGGTAAATCCGGCCCGTGCAGTGCTTTACAACAGCGCCATACTCCACGTCAAATTCGCCATGTTTTTATGCGCTCGCATCAATGTGGTCCCAAACTGGCGCCCAACACTGCCATTTACAGCAATGGCAACACATCATTTACGTCATGAAACTTCATTTTGACACCACCATATGATATGCATGCATGAGGTATTCCCCGCTACACAACGTCAGCCAATCAAATTTCAGGAAGCACCCCTTGACAGCAAGCAGTACATTTCACCCCATTCGTAATACAAGTACAAGTGCTTTCCTCCCTACCATCTGTACTTTCTCTTTCCCTCCACAATTACTTATATTTACCACCCAGGCGGCATGAGTAGCTTTGGTAAAAAAAAAATAAAAATCCGTTTTCAAGGTGACGTCACCATTTTGACGTCACCGCAAAAAGCTATTTCGACAGCTCAAAATTTCGCCCCACAAATTTAAACACGTGACTATTGTGGGAACCAATCAGAGAAACAATATGGCGCCGAACAGCGATCATGCGTGTCGAGAACAGGGCCCGAGTATGAGCATCGAAAACTTGCAAGCGTACAGACAAGATGTCCAAAAGCCATTAGTCCATGTTCCTGCCTCAATTACGTGCTTAGATCATTCAAATTCTCTAAGCAACACCCATAAAGACATTTGTGCTTTATACCAAGCTAATGGCAAACCTTGTTGTTACTGCTGCTTTTTCTTTTCTTCTTGAATATAAACCAGGTGTCGGAGACCATATACTGAACATGTTTATTCGCCGTCCAGCTCTAGTATCGTTAGGCCTGCGTAGTATAGTTCCCGGCTGGACCCTGTGGTAACTTAGACATGACACGTAAAGTGAAAGTAAACCAACGACGTTCATGCAGGGAAACACCATTGTATATAGTGATCAGTAAGTTGGCAACACTGCATACCTGCCGAAGTGCGCTGGGCGCACAATACAACCACAGCTGATTTCTCTTAATTTGCCGCAAACCTACAATTGCACATATATTTCCTTCCTTCGGGAAAAAGTGGCAAAAAAACAAACAAATAATATTATACTACTCAGCACTAGTACACATGCACACTTGATATGCAGAAAAAAGCACAACAAACATAAGGAAAATCGCGCGCATTCCAAACACACTTTCATTCCAAATATGTAGCACTGATCTATCACGGCAAACACAACACTGCAACAATCATAACCTTATAGCTTCAGCTTGGGTACGCACTTTCAACGCATTTTCAATTCATAACATGCGACAAAAATTTACCGGATTGCTCTTAAGACTGTTTAAAGGCTGAAAATGCGTATGCCTCTCTCTTTTCCACTCATTTTCTGCCCTCTGCAGCATGAGGCTGCTGTTCTGCGGTATTTTCTGTCAACCTCGCTAGACGGCGCAAGGTGTTTGTGTAAAGGAAGATTCATTATCTTTGTTTTGCATAAATTTTGCATGCGCAGATTTCAAAACGCTCTCCTTGCCCACCAAAAACCTATTCGCTGGTTTGTAGAAATTTTGTTCATTTTTATCATTTTTTGTCAAGTAGCTGTCACTGTTGTCATTTCTCTGTGCGTCCTCCCGCGTCATTACGCTAGACAAGGGGAATTACAAAAGCGCTCTTAGGCAGTCTGCGATGCAAATGCTGCACTGTTCCTGCTTAAATGTGCAGAAGTTGCATAGGTGTCTACAGTGTTTGTGTAGGGTTCCTCTCAGGAAGGGGCAAGTTGAACCAATCTGTTTCGAAGCGTACGCGCTGGAAGTCTTGGTTTATGCACCTATTTGCGCGGCAGTTCGTTAACCGCCTTTTTTTTTTTCCTTCTTTAGAGATGCTAAGGGTCCCTTTTTACGCGCTCTCTTCAGTTCAGACTGGATAGAGTTTTGCCTGAGTTTGTTGTTCCATCCCATTGTATACAAGGAACTATTCAGTCGTATTTGAAAGATGATGTACAATCAAGGTTTTTGCCTGGTTAGTTGGTTCATGGCTAACTGGCAAAAGAACGGTGCGAAAAAACGAAGACAGAGGAATGCACGCAAACACAAGACAGATGCTGTTTGGACGCGATAAAAACTCTTCGACGCCCATTCTATCTTTCGCATTTTTCTTGAGCAGCCTGTTCAGAAGATCGTGGAGTTTCCGAGATGTTCCCGGTGGGATAGCTATAGGTTAGTTGCTTTCTCATAGAACTGCTAAAACATTTGGGGTGTCTGTGCCTTGAATGGCCAAGTTCCAGTCAGCCAATGGAACATGGTGGTGCCGATGCTCCACTGGTTGGCCTTGGTGTCATAATGGAGCGACACGATCACCTCCGGAGCCATGTACATGGGCTGCCCGCACAGCGTGGCCGCCATGACTCCGTCCTGCAGGAAGCACACAAAGCCGAAGTCGGCGACCTTGAGCGTGATCAGGAGTGCGTGTCGTCGGACTAGTTGGTTCTGCATAATAAAGGTGAAGTTAGCGCTGACACTTGGACGAAGACAGAAGAAAGAAAACACACACGACGACCGACGAGCGCTACTACCAACTGTTTATTGGGGTGTAGCACAAAGAATATAAAAAGTGCTGCTCAGTTGGCCTCTGTTAGAGATTGTATCGACGGCTCGGAGGCGGTGGCCTTCCGGAACATAGCTGGCATTTCAACAGACATTTAAATCTTTCAGAGTACTACCTGGATGTTACTTTATCCTTCATGATAAGCAGTTCTATCTGCAGCGAAAAGGTATTTGCATTGGTTCATGTGGAGCATCAATTTTCTGCGATATATTTTTTATCCTTTATTTACCGCTAATTGGAATCAACCTTTCGTGACGGTCCGGTTTGAAAGTTTTTAGATATGTTGACATTTTTTTAATTCTTTTAAAGTCTGGGACCTTTACATCCCTCAACCTGGCTGTTTTACAGATTTTAAATGCTTTTAATCAATTAGGAAAAGGACTGGTTTTTACACATGAACTACCTGACAACCAAGAATTATGGTTTTTGGACCTAAATCTCATGTTCTGTGGCAGCCACGTTTGCTGTATGTACTCCCCCAGTGCCAACAAAGAGTTGTTGAGGTATGGCTCATCCCGCTCCACGATTGTGAAAAGGGCTATTGCTTCTCTCTATTTAGAATCTGCACTTCAAAAAACGTGCCCTCATAGAATATAGGATTGCCACAATCAGGTCTCCCGTCTCTTGGCGGTATGCTTCCCTGGACCGTTATATCAGCAGTCGTTAAAACCCTGCTACAAAAACAAAAAGGCGTCCAAAAAAGAGGACCTGATCTCTCATCTTCAAAGCTGGTGGTGGTCCCATATGTACACCAGGTGTCGCACAACCTCAAGAAAGTGGCTGGCAGGCACCATGTACCATTGGTGTTATCAGCCTCCAACAAGCTGTCAAAGCTTTGCGGTCGCATTTCTGGCGTTTGCGAAGAGGGCTGTAAAAAGAGGCATAGCATATCCCATGCCAACTGTCCTACAGGAGTAGTATATAGCATACCCCTTTCATGTGCGTTTTCATATGTAGGCCAAACTGGCCGCTGCATTACTGACCCGCTACGGGAGCATTCTAAAAATATTGAGGATAACGACAGAACCTTCAACCTTGTGTGTCATGTTTCTTCCTGCGTCAGCTCGTGTAGGGAGCGATTTGGGATCGGTTTGTGCTAAAGGCCTTCCATGTTAAAAAGTTATCTGATCGCTGTGCGAGTGACACATTGCAGATTTATGACACTGAATGTGCCTTTCTTAATTCCTTTTTGCTCTAGTCGATTGCAGTTGCTTTACGTGTGTGCCTGTACTATCTGTGCATGCTCATATTTTCCTTTATTTTCCTTGTGTTACACCCAAATAAAAAGTTAGTAGAAGCGCTCGTCAATCCTCGTGCGTGTATTCTTTCTTCTGTCTTCGTGCAAGGGTTAGCGCTAACTTCATCTTTACTGAGCGTGATGTCCGTCCGCAAGGACATGGATTGTGGGCCGCGGCCCGTGGCACAGCAGGATGTTCTGCGGTTTCAGGTCTCAGTGGACGATTCCCTTGGCGTTCAGGACCCGCATGGCACCCGTAATTAGCCTCGGGAAGAGACGAATGGTATTCTCACTCAGCGGGCCTTCCTCCCTTTCCTCACGGCGTGGTTCAGGTGTCCACAAGCAGTCTGACAGATACTGCTCCTTCATTTACAAACCAATTTACAATTTACAAGGAAAAATATGAAAACCTGACCTTGACGTGATTAGGTGCAGGTGCTCATCATTCCGTGGTGTCCATCCAAAAGTATAGGGCGCCTTCATTTCACCAAGACATAGCTTAAATAAAACTTATGAAAAAACCGCGGACTGAAAAGGCGCTGTTACAGGGGATATCGCTACAACACCCACATCTCTCGCTCTATCCTCTATAACTAAGTTCAAGCTACGCTTAATTCCCCAAATTTTTTGGGTCATAAATATGTATCGGTACGATCGTACCGATACATTGAAGAGAAAGAAGAAAAAGCAGCAGCAGGTGTGCAAAGTAGAAGCAGCAGAAGAGCAAGAAGCGAGAGTGTAGCGAAGAACCGAGCGCTTCCGGCTCCGCGTGCCGCACGTGCGAAGAAGCGCGACGCCGGCTCTTCCCGCCACACCTGGGGTGAAATTGCGGCGCCGATGACCTTGACTCGACGAAGCCAGTCAAGCTTTCTGTTCAATAACTGAGCCATATTCACAAACCATCATTACGATCGGCGTTATTGGATATTGTTGCGGACGAATGATGAAACTGCAAGTTGTTACGCAGCTTCACGGAATCTGGGTTTAGTTGGGACTGCCGAAAAACCGTCCAGTGTCAATCCGCCATGAGCTCCCTCCACGTCGAGTAAGTTGACGCTGACTGACGTCGTGTTGTGCATACGAGAACGCCGGCAGCGGAAACCTTTCTTGCATAATGATTTTCCTATTGTCACTTGAAATTATACTTGGGTGCGCTTCTGCTGATTATTTTCTGTTATGAGACGGTTGAAGCTTTTTCATTGGCTATTCAAGCCGAGTCACTCGGACTTCTTCATGACCTCATAACGACGCTTCGGCTTAAGGCATTCGTTTCAATTCTGAAGGTTGCATCTGAATGCGGAGCAATGCTGCGATGGAAAGCCCAAATAGTTGCGCCGGTGTGGCAGGGATCTGTTCCGCCATCGGACAACAATAAGTCCGCCTCGCGCGGCAAAGCCCATTATGTGCCCCCCCCCCCCTTTTTTTTTTTTTCGGCGCAACTGTTTAGGCCGTGACCCCTTTTCCCAAGCATTTCACCCCAGAAGAGCCGAGCATCAGGCCGGGGGAAAGCTTGTACCCATTGATAACTGGTGGGTACCCAACGGCACCAGGAATTGAACCCAGTACCTCCCGAATGCGAGGCGGATGCTCTACCACGAGCATGCAATGCTCACAAGCAATGTCTCCAACATCGCTTCCGCTCATTAAAACTTCTTATGCACACTCATCTTTCCTACTCGTAACTCTGCCTCGCTTCCGGTCTGGACGCTCGGGTACGGCGGATTGAGTGGTGAAGCTGTCGACACTGAATGTGGCGAGGCGAATACTCTTGGCAAAAGCACATGCTTGAAATTATTGCAGCGACTTTGGTCGTGCAGTAATTATTAATCTGGGGATCATTATTACTGGCTTGCTAGGTCTAGCTTCCTCTCGTCGCCATTGTAGTGACTCGTATATTGAGGGTGAACTAACCGGAACAATTTTTATTCAGGAAGACATCACTATATGTAGGACTCAGTCATGTGACGCTTCATACGATTCAATGTACACGTACACACAATACAACCACGATCCAACACACTAAATATAAACCAGCACCATAAGGCTACAACCTGGTATCTGCATATTTATTGAAGACTAAAGGCTTGCGAACGTAATATATATATATATATATATATATATAATATATATATATATTCTACATACCGCCTACCTCTTGCCATGATTGGATCTTATCTTTCACGCTGGATTTTCTGTCAAATGTTACGGCGCTACCAAAATACCTCTCCATCCCTCCGACTAGTATGCTTTATCGAAACACTTAACGTCGTCACGAGAAATCCCCGGGGATTCAGTTTTCTGACTTATGAACAAAAGAATAAATGTCGAAAGGCTTTAGTAATCTTTATGGTACTGTCTTAATACGACATAGAAAGTCTGGATCTTCTGTTGACTAGGAGGAAATAAAGCTAATGAAATGAAAACGTTTGCGGTGTTGTGTATAACTTTTTTATGTGTGCAGAAGAGTGAATACGGACTGCGAAAAAAAAAGTGAAAGTTTAAGTCCAGTGGCTTATAAACACTCGAGAAACGCAAATGACGCAAGATGACACAGACCGAGCAATAAAAAGGTACTCATTAAACGCAACAATAAAAATGCCTCCCCTTTTGCACAGCAGGCGTTCTCGCAGAAAGTCGCAAGCGAAATGTTCCAAGAAATGTTCTTATAACCACTCAGCCACAACACTAATGTTGTGCCGTAATGAGTTATCTCGCCTGCGTGCCTCACACCTACGTGGTCCCGCAGGGAGATCTTCGCCAAGAACGGAGCAGTCGGCGATGCTGCAGTGGCCGTACTGCTTTGTATGGGCGTCACTGCTCCACACCTGACAGGTATCGGTGGTGGCCTCATGGCGGTTTTTTACAACAGGTGAGCCACTCTACGCCCGCGAATAAAGTTCCGGTTTGGGCTAGTCTGTCCATGCTGTACTTGTAGAAACAGCACGAAAAAAGGGAGATGGACAAAATGGCCGCCTTCTCATCTCGTTTTTGCCAGTAAGTGCAGCCTTCGTTCGTTACTGCTTTTTGGCGCTGTTTCTACAAGTGAATACGTGCACGTCTGGCACGCCGCCAGCATAACAATGTGGGCTTAGATTTAGGGATGAAGTGCACATATCCTGATCTCGTTGAAGTGCAGTGCATGAGGAGCCGTAAATAAACGCACCTGTCAGTGGCCAACCAGACCACTTTGTGGTGCATCCCAGTTCATGATTTCGAATACAAAAAGCAATTCTACGACGCAAAAGCGTTTCTTGATTAGTCCGCGCCATCATGTTAGGTCCATGTGGCCGATCGAGCCGTTGCCTGTCTTTGTTGACCAGTGCTCGCACATCTCCGAGTGACATATGCCACTACTGCAAAAGAATTTGCGAACTTTTGCTTATGTTGAGAAGTTACTCAGGTTGTACACTGAACCTTAGGTAGGAGACCTTATTTACTATTTATCTTTTCAGTTCTGAGCAAGCACACGGGCTATACGGTTCAGAGTGTCCTTATTTCCTCGACCCCTTTTAGTAAAGAGAAAATTTTCCAATATTGTCACGTTAGACAAAAAAAAAAAAAAAAGACATGTAGAGAGCTGCAGAGCCGGTCGCACAGAAAGCTGGTATCGGAGTTGTCCAAGGACGTCCGGTCCAAGCACGAGACAGGGCCCTTCGCGGTTTTCAGCTTGCCTTCATTGACTTCTTCACACTGGCGTCAATATGGCAGCCCAATCATCTATTTTGGTGCTAGACTACTGTACTTAAACAAAGAACATAAAATGCATTAAAAATTGCATCATTCATTCATGTTTTAACTTTACTTAACTTGTAGTGACAGCTAACCGATTACCTAGAAACCTAATCTTCTGCCCGCGATTAGCTTATAACTAACAGGAAGGGCGTGATTGAGATATTTCGAACTGGCGATTTGTCAGAGGTGCCGCAGAATAGACTAGATGTGTATACAATTTCTGGTTTCAGGTCCACGCAGAAAGTGCAAGCTTTAGATGCCCTTGGAGTGTCCCCGAAAAACCTGCCAGCAGATATGTTTTCTGCTAACATCTCAGCCTTGAAACTCGGTATGTTCGCGGTTTTGTTAATATAGCTTCCAATTCACTTTGATTGGAGGCGCAAATCCATGCTGGAGAAGCGGAACATCTTCACTGAAGCACGACCACGTGATAAAACAAAAGACTCATAGCTGCTCGTAACGATGGCCTTCAAACGCTTTTAGTAGATAATGAGACGAGTAATAGAGTCGTTAGGGTGTCTTGAGGGAAAATCTGAACAGGGATCGAAAGTAGCAAGAAAGTAAGAGGTGACGTAGCAGAAGGCTCCGCAATAATTTCAGTCATCTGAGAACCTTTAATGTGCACGGACATCGTACCATAAGGGTGCCTTTGTCATGTCGCCTCCACTGAAAAGTGGCCGCCGCTGCCGGGATTCCACCAAAGTCTCCTTGCAGTGGCTAGCTGGTCGTCCTGATCACTGAGTCACTACACACGTTTCAGTTGGTCATTGAGAGCATCACTGCCGAAGAGCAACAAAGTAACTACACGTAAATCCTTTTGTTGCAACCAATTTCTTATTTGTAGTGCCGGTACAGCAGGCGTGGCGGGGCCTGATTGACCCAGGCCTCGGCAAGCGTAGAGAATACCTCCAAGCGCTGCGTATCTACTTTCTGGGCCAACAAGACCACGACATCTGGACCGACACTTCTATTTAATACAGCTGCCACCCCGTGCCCCCTGAACAAAATGTTCAAAATCAAGCGGTAAATTTGAATATATCATACATCCCTTCATTATTTTCTATGTGCCAGTCAGAAATAGATTTCATAAGCGCAGGGAGCGTTATATAGGTCAGATACTCCGACGAGAAGCAATGGTCGGCAGGGATATTAATCACGTCGGGCCAGAATCTCTCGGGACCCTCTCGTTCCCTCGAAATTAAATCCTTCTAATATCCTCTAACACTGAATCAGCGAAAGACACGGGAACACAAAAGAAGTGCAGAGGACAGCTCTGTCCCGTGCACTTCCTTATTTATTTATTTATTTATTTATTTATTTATTTATTTATTTATTTATTTATTTATTTATTTATTTATTTATTTATTTATTTATTTATTTATTTATTTATTTATTTATTACTTCTTTATTTATTTATTTATTTATTTATTTATTTATTTATTTATTTATTTATTTATTTATTTATTTATTTATTTATTTATTTATTTATTTATTTATTTATTTATTTATTTATTGCAATGTCCTGCAGCGCCCAAAGGCCAGGCCTTATTGTAAAAGGGGAGCGGGAGGGGGGGGGGGCAAATAACATTTGCTGGAAAGGCCGAAATTGCAACAAAAAGACCAACGATAAAACATCGCGACACAAGGCATATTGAAGAATGAAAAATATGCACCGAAAGGGGAAACCGTGCGCCACAATTACAATGACACAAATAATGAAGAAAACGGCGCGCCACGTCACAAAAGTGCGCGGAATAGATTTTCAGTGTAGCACTCAGTGATGCCAGCTGGCAGCCTGTTCCACTCATTGATCGTCAGTGGAGAGAATGATATTTTATGCACATATGTCCGGCAATTAATCTCTCGGATCTTCCACTGATGATCAATTCGTCTAGGAGAGGTTCAAGCAGGCACCGGTCTTTGTTAATGCTCAGCTTTCCAAAATATATGCGATACATGATCTGTAATCTGAAATGTTTTCTGCGGTGAGCAAAAGATGCCCAACCGAGGTGGACTTTAACATACGTGACACTAGTTGAAAAGTTGTAATTGCTAGACAGAAATCCGACAGCATTATTTTGGACGCGCTCGAGCATGTCCGATAAGTAAGCAAAATGGGGGTTCCATAGAGGGTATGCATATTCAAGAATTTTTCTAATGTGAGATTTCGGAGCTGCTTGGCATTAGATTGCGATTTATTGAAATTACATTTTTTTAACATGACGCGTTCTGCAGGCTTTGGATGCAATATGCTCAACTAGCCTCGTCCTCGTAAGGTTATGTGAAATATACGCCGAGGTACTTACATTCGAAACTTTTTGAAGGGGAACATTATTTAGTGAGTAATAGGTCCGTATAGGAGAACGATTTCGAGTTCTTTGGTTCCCGTGTCTTTTGCTGTTAAAATATGTTAGATTTGAACTAAATGATATATTTGACTACCCTGTTAAAGTTCTAATAATATGACTGAGTTACGGTATGTTCTCTGCTGAGGGCCAGCAGATGGCACTAGTTTCGAAATAACGAAGCATCGGAACTTATGGGGAGCCGCGGCTTGTGCCCGATGACATATAGAGACACACAGACAGCGGATTTTCAGCAGATTTGAAGCCCTCGAGATAGAGCATTAAATATCCCGGCCATGGTTGCAACCTACATAGCCCCTTTACAAGGAGACGCTCCACCCATTCATCCAACCGTCCGTCCGCTCATGAAAGCTAGGCGCGAGCCATGCTCTGTAGGCGACATCGGCAAATTCTTCCGTCTTTTCGTGCAGGGGCCAATGCGCCCATAGTGCCAGGTGCAGTGGCAGGCTACCAGGCTCTGCACAGCAAGGCGGGAAGGCTGAATTGGAAAGAACTCTTCCAGCCTGCCATCCGCCTGGCCAAGGAAGGATTCCCGATAGGCGCACACCTTGCCGCCGCCCTGGCCAGCAAAGAGGAAGTGCTGGCAGTCTCTGCCGCCCTCAGGTATCCCGACAATTCGGTATCTCTCCTGTTCCAGACCCGAATACCACTCGCTAATCAAAACAGTAGGACAAATCGTGATTGATGGCGTGATTCTGTCATGTTATCCCAATGGTACGTGCTCGTTTGTCTTTCATGGGAGATTATTTAGGCTCTACCTGGTTGTTTGCTTGGGCCAGAGCAGCTGTCACGTATAACATTCTTTGGTTTACAGTGGTATTTATTTCGTGCACATCGGCATTTACGACCGACACAGTACTTGAAGGAGCCGCACTCTTCTTGATGCGGCTGCTGCTGCAGGAAACGGTTTTCGGTCACCCCAACCGGTGCCCTGCTTCGCAAGGGAGACAGACTGGTGCAGCCTGGGCTCGCTGACCTCCTCACAAAGCTGGCCGAAGGAAAAACCGACTACTTTTATAAGAGCGAGCTGGCTGATGAGATCGAGAAGGCCATCTTAGCTGAAGGTACAGAAAACCGCACGGCAAAACCATTACTGGTATTATTAACCAATTAAGAAAATGCACCTCTCCTGCGAAACTATACATAAGGATCAAGCTTCGTAAGTAAGCAATGCATTATTGATGACGGCATCCAACCAACCTGCATAGCGATTATACAACTGACAGTTAGTAGAGTTCGACCTATGGGGATTCCCCACTCCATATAAGTACCACGGGGGGGGGGGGGGGGGGGGGGGACTAATCTGTGACTGTAAAAAAGTGGCGTTCCAATTTTTTTATTCGCCCCAAAACTCTTCTCGTTCGAAAGTGCACCACAGTGGCTAGTTTGACATAAGCCGCGCTGTCAGAGTGGTGAGGAGGCATTTGTGCGCGTGAGAAATAGGAGTAGGGCGACGGAAAGCTGAATTTCAGTGGCAAGAGGATGGCTCGTCGTACTGTGACAGTGCACTTCTTTTGGGCCTCACGGCCACATCGGCAATACCTACCAACGGATTCCTTCTTCTCAAGCGTCATGCTTGCCGGCTTTGAAGCAGTGTCATATAATTCGCAGGCAAATTAGCATTACTGTACATGTTCGATTGGTTTTCACCATCGAATGTCTGGTTTTAACGCGACAGCGTCAAAAGGCACATTACGCAGAAAGTGCGACGTCGGCATCGGTGCCGACGTTGGGAGCGAAAAATCACGATCACGGTTCTCACAGATGGTAGCTGGCAGCTCACATGGTCGAACACTGATTATTCGATGACTTTCGCGACATAACAAGAATACATGATATCAAAAAGTTGGGAGAAGCTGCCAACTCGGGTTTCTCCATTTAAGGTGGTAGTGTGGAGCAAGAATAAACCTTGCAGTGCTCTTGGATGCCGAGTCAGGCATGCTACTCCTAGGCCACGCAGACACGGTCATACGTTCTCGATAGGTTTTATATGTCGGGTGGTCGCCTACGCTATCGCGTCATACACTTAAAGGCGGAGCTTAAGTGTCACCTATATATTTTTAACCCATGTCTAAAACATGCAACTATATGAGCGCCACAAAAGAGTATTAACCAAGAAGGCATGCGTCTTTCATATTCGGTACTGTTCGAATAAGCCGCCCATTTTACAACTCAGGGGGAAATTAAGTAGTTTATATCTTTCTCTGTGTCGTGCAGGTGGCGTTCTGAACAAAGCAGATCTGTCGGAGTACCAGCCTGTCTGGCAGGATCCCATCACCGGAAAGATGGGGGACGAGAAGCGCATACACTCGGCTCCCATCCCGGGCGCAGGTTCCATTCTAGCTGCGGCAGTCCACAAGATAAGCGTACGGTAAGGTATAATGCTTCCTGTTCTACTGGCTAGCATTGTAATCCCTGGTCTAGAAGGGAAATACAGACACAATCGGACATACATTGTGCTCACAGACTCCTGACCTGCTAAATATATGGATTAAATAATCAGCAATGTATTATGCAATGCACAGAAAGAACGGGCCAACCTTCCCTTTTTTGATAGTCTTCCCTGGCCTAATTTAGAGCGCATTTTTTTTAACAACGGCGCATCAAGCACCTATTTCAAGGTAACGTGCTTTGGTTAAAAGTCATAACAATTTCGCTGCTTCACTGTGCTCCGCACACACTGGCCGATGAGTTATCTCAGCTACTCGGGGCAGGTTTCCACAGCCGTCGAAAACACTGTCTACTCCTCAAATGTCCTTGTAGTAACAGAAGCGTTATTTTAAAGATGTACAACTTCGTGCTATGTACACATTAAGTAACGGCTCGTTAAAGTGCTTGCTTAATTATTTTGAGGGGGGTGGGGGGAGGGGGGGGGGGGGCAGGAATCGGCTAGACGTTATCCAGGGACGATGCATATAAATCGCGCCGTCATGTGGGGTTTATATCAATACTTCGCAATATATCAGCAAAAGCATTTGCTACAGTTATGCGGCGATGATGAAAAAGCATCTTGGCAGACAAGGGTTGAACTTCGCTTCGCCTATTTGTGATGAGGACATCGATAATAACAGCTCTCACATTGCCTGTAAAGGGTGCATTCTTACACACTCGCTTATAGTGCGGAGAAGACACCAGGTTGTGTGGATTTCTGTATTTCATCGCGCATGTTTCGTGCAAATGTAGCGACTTGTTATCAGTTACGTTCCCTCTTAATGACGCATTCTGCTGCATAACAGCTTGCACCGCTCAGTTGTTACCTCTCACTTTGCATCAAGGATCTGGCGTTTTGAAATTTCACTAAGGGCTGCTCACGAGCGGGTAACGAAATCCATCGTTTCGAATGCGCTCTGTGGTTTTTCGTGAGCGCACTTTGCGAGAATGCTCCACGCTGGGCTTTGTTTCTAGTGGGCAGTAAGAGCGATCCTATATGCGCGCCTCTAAATAAGCAGCCGTTACAAATGACCGCTGTACTGTATACTCTTCCATATCATGTGTTCGTTGACAGGAGCGTGTCGATCGAGGAGGAAGAGGTCAAATTGCCTATCATGTCTCCTGCCAGGATGCACCAGTGAGTAGAGTTCTAGCCTGCCCTTTGCTCTTGTTCAATTCTTCATGCACGCATCCGCCACTTATAATTTCACCAACCATAGCTGCGCTGACTACAATGCTGCAAATGTTGCGTACATATTGCGGTCGTGATATCGAGAGTGTACACGTTCCGAATACGTCATGCATCATACGAGCTGCTAAGTTTCGAACAGTCCCCTAAGCATTTTTTTTTTATTTTTGCGCAGCGGAACCTTACGTTATGAATTATTTATGAGATATGCTCTGAGACTTCATACAGGAAATTAGCCTGCAGATAACAAGTATAATCAATGTACTTTTGTTTCTGTGATGTGATCATGTTTCCTTTACAAGCATGTGTCATGAATACTGATTGGCAAAGTCAGAGGCCGCATCTTATAAGGACGTACATTTTCAATTTTATAATGCGGCATAACGACAACATCAAAAAGAAAGCATCCAGCGGACAGCCATAAGAATCACAAGATAACGGCACTGGGGAAAACCATCGCCACTCTCCGCACGCACCAGCTAACCGCTGGTTGTGTCATGCAGCCAATGCTGATGTCCAGTAGACAATGAGCCCTAGCTACGCGATCTCTTTTCGCGGACGCATGAAAGGCGCGTGGCAAGACTCGCCTTCGCTGTATGTTACAGATGAGGTACCTCACTTCCAGCCAGTGCTGGTTACCTAACAAATGCGACGAATACAATAATGCAAAATGGAAGAATTGACATAGCTCCTTATATAATACGGCCCTCTGTCTTAAGCTCACGCCACGCTTCGTCCTTCTTGCAACGCATCTGTTCTATCGCCTTGGTCTCATTACATATTGCAGCCGGGAGTGAAACAAGGCAGGGGGGAGGGGGAGGGGGGAATTAAATGTATATAAAGTTTATGAAAGCACGGAATACGATCGAAGGTGATACACAGCTACGAGGAGCTCCTTGCGGTTAGCTCGACCACATTTAGCGGCGCTCCCTTTACGTGCTACACTATTTAACGGTGGGGTACCAGTTCTAGCAGACAGTGAAGGAAAGGCCGAATCTGCAGTCCTGCACCAGGTGGTACCATCGCAACTTTTATTGCGTTAACGTGTCTTTTGCGCAAGTAATCTAATGCAAATGTGCACTCCTGTGGGGTCTATAAATGTTAAAAAACACACGATGATGGGGCCCATGTATCCATATTCTCGTGGCATGCCATTGTCGCAGCTCAGCACAGGTTTTTGTATAGGTTGTGCGCTTACCGAGCAACGACTACAGTAGAGCAGACAAGCGCTGCCAGGTAACTAAATCGGTGTCATTATGGGAGAGCCGGGGACATACAGCATCATGTGCAAAACGTGCTCGGAAAAGATGCGGTGCACACCGCGTGGGCGATGCTGGGTCAAGTGTTAGAAACGGTATGTCACGGGGCCGAGACGTTCAATAACAGGGTAAGGGCAGCGATATCAGAGGAAAAGATTCGCGCCACGACCAGTAGCGTGGATGGGCAACAAACGAGGTGCAAGCCGTATTGTCGTGAGAAAGAAAACCGTGAAGCCACCTCACCCTTGCACACTAGCATGGGTTGTGAAGAGTTTACGCTGGGCGTCGAGGTGGACACGACGAATCCGACGAAGACAACTGCAGTGTTCGGCCTTCAAGGCCTTCAGAGAGGCAAGCACCGCAGAGCTGGGTCAGGCTGCGTCCTGAGTTGAATGTGTACCACGGTAGGACCACTGGCGCTGGAAAAATGACGCGAAAATGTAAGGGCAAGGGTCGACGAAGAGACGCGCCGTAAGGACGAAGTGAGACGCGAGAGAGAGAGAAGAAAATCGGGAAAGGTCGGCGGCTTCTGGGGGCCTCTTGTCGATTTGTGTGCCTGTGAACTCCCACACCGCAACAATATTATAAACCGCTGCGTGCAACTGAGAATAGGATTTCAGCTTGGCGAACGCGCCTATATAATCCATGGCATTAGTAAACTGACTACGCAGTCTTTGCACATCGCGTCGAGCATTACCAGGTAATCTAACGCGAAATTTCACGTTCAGAGAAGTTCGCGGACTGCATTTTATTTTCTCTCGAACAAGGAGGGAAAGAACTGCATAAACACCTAAGGAAATTGGATAGTAACAGGTGGGCAGCTAAAGTATTTAAATACCTATATCTAAAAAGCGTTGACTCGCAATTGAGGAAAAGAACTAGGAGACTAACCAGCAAGTATGCTGGTCACAAGGACGAAGAAATAAAGAGCGTTAAGCAACAGATCAAAAACACAGAAGGTAAAAATTGGAAAAATTCTATGGAAAAGAAAGAGTGTGGAGCTATATCGAAAGTAGAAAAGGTCGATCAGGAAGGAAGCTTTCTTTGACAACTCAAGAGGCAGTGCCCTACTTCTTGAAGCATATCAGGGTGCCGTAGAACACGCAGCTACAAAAACAAATTTAACCATGAAGATGAAACATGTGCAGTATGTGATAAATCCACAGAAACAAATAACCATCTTATATTCGATTGTGATGGTATCCATCCGGAAGTCGATGCAGGCGCAGTCACTCTTCCTGTAGTCCTGGGGTTTAGAGATACCAGTGGCCGGGTGAATGAACCTGCAGTCGAAGCTAGCAATAAACGATTGGAAGATTGGTGGCTTAAAAGCAGGAAAGTGACATAATTTCAGTAATGTAGAAACAATTCAATATATAGAATGATAGTATAGTTAACCGATCTAAACCAATAATTAAGATACAGGGGAAAAAAACGAGCTAGATAGCAACTGCTACCACCCCGTTTCCATCCATCCAGTTACCTCGCAATACGCAATACATGCGATGCTGCTTTTAGTCCTGCAGCAAGTTGTATATTAATCAGTAAAACAAGAAATGCGCGCGTCATGTTTATTACAAGGTCGGCACCGAAGCCCGGTTGCGGTTGAAGCCTTGAGACGAAAAGGACATTTAGAAATGACCATATAAAGTGTGTCAGTGCACATGAAAGTGAAAAAAAGAAATCCTGGTGGTGCATTAAATAAGTCATTTTTAATATCGCAGGTGTACATTTGGGACGTTTGCAAGTTATTTGCTGTTTTGTCTTTCCAAACTATATATATGTTTCCCTATACATAAACCCTATGTTTCCCGGTCCCTATACATAAACCTTCACTACATGACCTTACACTGCAATTGGCCGGCATCCTAATTACTTTCACTCACCGGCCGTGGTTTCCCAAAAGCGTGATAACCTGCCTGAGACCATTTTTCTAAGCATACGCATATCTCTATTTTGGATGCCGCAAATATTTAGTCCCTGCCATTCATTGCTATCAAACCCCTTCGCCGTGTCCCTTTCTGTCAGGAGCGGTTCTGGTACTCAAAATATTATAAAGCAATTGCGCCATGCAGCATATTTTCCTTCCATTTTATTTTATATTGTTCTAATATACGACTACACGTAAAAAATTATTCGCTATTTTTCGAATTTATGAAGCTTCGTGGAGGCGCTGAAGTTCTCTTTGGGCGAAGCGACCGGAGCTCGGAGACGTCAAGGATGTGAAGGATGTGAGTAAATTCTTAACCGAAGTGACAACCCTCACCGTTGTCACTTATTCCAGTTCGTTAATTAACTTTCCGAAATGCGCGAAGGTGTATGCAATGACAGATTATAAAATATAACGTAGCCCCCCGTTCTTGCCTTCCGAAGGTATTATGGCTAAGCGCTGTTAGCTTGTAGGTGGGGAGCGGTTGGCCCTTCTTGGCTGACTGCGATTGTGCGATGGCGTTTGGTGGTGTCCATTTTGTTGTTGTTGTTGTTGGTTTGCGTATATCTCAGAAACTTCTTAGGCTGATGTAAGTCAACCTCTAAGCTGACTTTATGTCCGCTTTATGTACAAGGTCATATATAGGCTGGTGAGATCCACATGTGAATCGCACGGGCCGTCAGATAAAAGAAGCTGATAGGAAAACGAGAGGTCGAATGAATGAATGATGTCGTAAATCGTAGATGGCCTGAACTGGGCAGTGCAATGAAGAAAGGAAATGACTTGCAAAAATATTGCGCTATTAAACCTTTCACAATAGTGTTCTTGGACGGTCCCTATTGAGACCACAACGATAAGTAGAAGCTTCATGAACGAGCGTAACCTATACGTCACAATCGGCAAATTGAACGCCTTTCTCTATAGAAGGCGCATCGCAACTTTTCCTGCGTCGCATGTGCTCGTTTGCCAACAGACATAGAGTTCACCAATACCAATCCCCCCCCCCCCCCCCCCCCCCCAACAAAAAAAAAGACCTCTAATCGAAACGTTCGCTATCAAACCCAGCAACCCCCCTCCCCCAGCGCGCCATATGTTCTCAAGAACTCCATCTTCTTGGCTTCTCTCTACTCTGAACGTTGTAAGAACTGATAACTTTTTTTGTGCGTGCAGAAAGAGAGCGACGTAGTCGCCGAGATAATTGGATATGCAGTACAAAAATATGACAAGAAGAAGACTCTGTCTTCGGCCTCAGAATACGGCATCAAGTACGCTCCTGAAGAAGATCTCGGCGGTGCACACATGACTATAGTGGGACCCAATGGCGACGCCGTATCCATAACCTCCGGCCTCAACGGCATGTGAGTAGATAGCCGGGCCATCACATAATCGCCCATGTGTTTCTTCCCTCAAGCACCTTATAGTGACGCCCATTGTTTGAAAATTTGACATGCAACTGAGTGGATAGCATGAAATATTTTGCACGTGCTATCTGTAGCAGGAAAAATTGTTGGCTAAAATAGGTCACGCTTAAAGGATTCGCGAGAGCCGTAACTGTCTGCGAATCTCCCGCTGTAACTGCTAATAAACGTTTCATCTTCCTGCACTCTCACTGCTGCAAGCCTTTCCTATATCTCTACAAATTCCGCCGCGATCCATCATGCTCCAACTGTCCTTCCCCTTATGCCAACCTTTCACACTGCCTATTTTCATGTCCGGTTGCATTGCAATCGGGATTCTTTCCCATCTCTTCCCATACTATCTGGACCTGGGTGGACTGGCTTGGTGCTGATGGTGAAGAAGAACAGCGCCTGCTCGTCCAGCAGGCAATCGATGTATTAGGTGCCTAAGTGTTGCGCCTCAATAAAGTCTTGTACTACTACTTTCTAGCACGAACCTCGTCCGAGACGTCAGTTGAACGTCCGCTCATATAACTACTGCGTCGCCTTCTTCGATCGTGGTACTTCAGCGATAGTGCCACAGTGCTTCCCGTAAAACGGCAAGTTGGGCGAGTCGGTACATAATTAAGCAAAAAGCAGCGCAACAGCAGTCTTCTTCTACTCTTTGTCTCCGTTGTTGCGCTGCTTTATTTTTTGTTTGTTTTTTTTTTTCTTTTTGCTTAATTAAGAGCTTCCCGCCCCTTCCATTACCTGTTATTTCGCCCTCAGCTCCAAATTAAATTCTCTCATTTGCTGCGTGACTATGCTCCGTTTCACAAACTGTTTGCAGCATTACGGCAAATAACAGCGATATTCCTATCAGCATGACACGCACTATATTTACTGTGTACCTATAGGCGCCTGTCGCTGAAGACGGCACGAATTATTACGAGCGCAATCATGTAGTGGGCACCACTATGTTTGGCTCACGTTGCCCTTACCTTTTGTGCTGCTGAAAACAGCTTGTCAAACGGAGTATTGCCCTTAGTCCTCTCTCAGCGAAGGCACAGTGTGAGATTTGTATAAAGTCTCCATCGCGATGTGAAATTACTTTTTTCTGTGTTAGCAGTACACAAGTAAAATCTATCGCAACGGCATGGTACGCGATCTGAAGCTTCCGGCCACTGTCTTACATTTCAACCCATTCGAGCGCCCCCACAATGACCGGGTTGTACTCGCCCTAGACTTGAAAGGCACTTTCGATAACATCACACACGAAGTCATACTGACCCATCTAAGTGAAACGCACTGTAGCAGCAATACTTTCAATTATATAAGACAATTCCTTACAGACCGACAATCCTACATCAAAATACAAGACAAGGAGCACGGAGCATTCATGCTCGGCACGCGGGGCACACCTCAGGGCGCAGTTCTCTCCCCACTGCTTTTTAACATTGCCATGATGCGTCTGCCGGCCCAGCTGGCTGAGGTCGAAGGCGTGCAGCACGCGCTCTACGCCGACGACATCACCATATGGGCAACTCAGAGCAGTGTGGGCGACATTGAAACCTGCCTGCAAACAGCGGCGAGCACAGTGGACCGCTATGCCCGGCGCTGTGGTCTTCAATGTTCCCCCCAGAAATCACAGTTTGTGCATCTCCGCCCCTCTCCGAGATGCACTACACAAATCTCGCTCTCGCTTGCGAGCGGTCCAATTCATGAATCAAAAGAGATCAGAGTACTCGGTCTCTTTGTTGTCCACTACGGCGTCTCTAATACGCTAAGTAGCTTTGGTACTTTCAACTACATAAACAAAACAAAACTTTTCCAGTGAATCACGCAGTCTTATGATAGCGGGCCCTTTACGCCCAACTTTTTATCACCCTTGTATATTTATTCCCTCCGTTGACGTAACAGAGATGCCAAGCTTGTTGACAAAAATGTTCTTTTCCACTTTGGTTTCAAAATCTGCTCTTGTTTCTTTCGCGTCTCCTGGGGTGCCGAATGCAGCAGTGTTATTGCGCCTAGCTGTAATTTTCCGTTTCTTTTCCATTTTTGTTACTGGAGTTGTAGAGTGCTCAAGGTACTGTCTGTTTCCCTTTGTTCTAGCGGTCCTTAAATGATTCGAGCTTGCTTTCAGTATCAGTTCGCCGAGTACCAACTTGATGTCTGTCTAAAGTGAGTTGAAGCAATTCCTCTGTACTAGCTATATATATATATATATATATATATATATATATATATATATATATATATATATACGCTACTAGTACAACCTCGAACATTATAGAAACATACGCAAGTGATCGGAATCTTCGAGACAGATATCGGCGCATCGTTCGAAACAAAGAAAATGATAAGGCCGCATGCCGGCGGCTGTTAAAAAAAAAAAAAATACAGTTTTGAAGGTTTCGATTGCCGCGAAACAACAAATACAACCTTCAAAACTGTATTTGTTGTTTTTGCTTTTTTAACAGCCGCCGGCATGCGGCCTTATCACTGTGATTCTGGCACGCGTATCCATTCTGTATCCCGTGTTTGTTCATGCTCGTTGTCGCGATATGACGCGTTATCATTTTCTTTGTTGCGAACGATGCGCCGAGATCTGTCTCGAAGATTCCGATGACTTGCGTATGTTTCTATAATGTTCGAGGTTGTACTAGTAGCAGTTTGCGACTTTATCTGGATTGTTCTGAGCAGCCTTTAAATTGAGCGTTGACGAGTGTGACGGGCATTCTTTGTTCGACGATCGACGAGCACGTTTGTTGCTTAGTTCTTTTGCGGGTGCAAGTCAGCCCAATAAAGAATTTCTTCAGAGCAATCACCGACACTTCATCTGTATCATCGACCTTGTCACCACCACGTGACAATATTTATTTATTTATTTATTTATTTATTTATTTATTTATTTATTTATTTATTTATTTATTTATTTATTTATTTATTTATTTATTTATTTATTTATTTATTTATTTATTTATTTATTTATTTATTTATTTATTTATTTATTTATTTATTTATTTATTTATTTATTTATTTATTTATTTATTTATTTATTTATTTATTTATTTATTTATTTATTTATTTATTTATTTATTTATTTATTTATTTATAGCTAGGGTCACTTATTAGCGTCATCGGCGCAAACCTGTAGGTTTGGCAGCGGCTTCGCGACTGTCTCGGGCCTCCTCCTCAACAACTACATGGACGCTTTCGCGAAGCCAGGCAAGCAATTTGAGCTGGACGCGTCGCCAGCTAACCAGCTTGGCCCTGCAAAGCGGCCGATGACCTCCATGGTTCCCAGCGTCATCACGACGTCGACCACGCCTTCTAGTCTTGTGGGTGCGTTTGGTAGCAGCGGCGGGCTCCCAGGCATCTCGGCGTTGGCTCAGGTAACGGCCATCCCAGTCCAGGTGGAAATTAAAAAGAGGAACGAACACAGCGACAGAAACGTCGTGAATTGATTAGGCAGCAGTATACCGCTGCTACTATGGCTTGCCGCTAGATAAACACCTGTGTTGAATCGCCAAGCTGGGAAAGCAGATGTATTAGCTGTCACCATCAGCCTCCTGTGCGAGATGCTGGGATATAATCCCCAAAGGCTCTCCCCGCCCCCAGTGCCCATCGGCTTTCAGAAAGCTGCAAGAAATAGAGTTCAATAAAACGGAGAGTTGAGCTAGTTGGTAAATATCGAAGGGAATAACAGCGCAGAGACGAGGGACAAAGAAGGAAGACAGCAGTGGAGCTGGCTATCAACTGAAGAGAAAGAAAACGCAAAATGTACTCTTTTCACAACCAGGAGCGCATGTGCACGGCGTCTGGTGTTGCACATGCGTTCCTGGTTGTGAAAATAGTATATATAGTATATTTTGCGTGTTTCTTTCCGATAAGCTTCAGTTGATAGCGCCAGGGTCGCCTTCCTATGTTCCTCTTCTCTGCGCTGTTATTCCCTTCAGTATATACCTGCAAGCTTCCCCGCGGCTTGATGTCATGCATTTATGGGCTGAAATGCTTGAGAAACGGATTTGGCCTCGACCCCATCTTGTGTAGACCCCGCAAGTTAGTCTTGGCCTCCTAGGTCAGGCTTCCTTTACGCAATTAAAATGGATCGGACCAATGGATTGGAAAAATATTTCATCAACATAAAATGCATATAGCGTGTACAAGTTATGGAGATAATTTGGCACGTCATGCATTTTTTTTCATAATTTCTTGTTTCTACCCTAGATTGTACTCCTGTTCTTTGCGACAACATCAAGTGCTTCACTCGCTCTCTCGTGCCGGAAATCAATGAAGTGTGAAATATCTGTAAGCGTGAGAGCTGATTTGTTGCGTACACGGGCGTCTCACACTGCAGCTTATAACCTGCACCCGCAAGTACTCTTTGCCACGATGTGTCTGGAACGACTCGCTCATCCAACCAACGTTCCGCTCCGCCACGCCCAACACGGTGTTCACGGAGCCCAAACGGAAGGGCTTTGACCCGGTGAGGAAAAATGAAAAACGTTCATTCATGCACATTCTAACCACGCTGTTTAACGTTTGAACGGGGAAGTCATCGTTTAGTGGCGCCCCATCACAGGCAATTTGCGTCGATATACAGACTCGCCTGTAAGCCTTCCTCTATCTGGTCCCAGGGCTGCTATAGCCTCCTGGAAACGACTTGAGTAAGCTCGCAGCAGTGCGTTCAGAGCAAGCAATCGTCAGTAAACTATACTTTGATATGCTGCATCTCATTTTGTACAAATATTTCTGTCAACGCTAGCATTTAGATCTTGCAACGGAGCATAGCCGATTACTGATATAGTTAAGGGCTGCACCTTTCGGTTTAAACGAAACGAAAGGTAAACTAAGACCGAAATTTCGAAATTTAGTTTTAAGTGGATAAAATGTTGAGAGACATGCGCACCATAGTTTGCTGGGTATTCATTAGCAGTTCTACTCAGCCAAAGGTAAAGAGAACAAGGTATGTGTCTTGGGTGGGGCTACGTCAATCCCGAAATCGTGCAGAGGAAGCGTTGTGCGTTCGTGTGTGCGCGAAGACCATTTGTTGGGGCCGCTACGGGACCCCGAGGGGAATAGAACGCTTCTGATGGAGACGCAGTGGTAGAAGGAATACAGTAGGAGAGAACGTACACGAGCGACTTATTGATCTAGAAGAAGTTGCATCACAATTGTAAATGGATGCAAATAAATTTTTCATTCGGCAATTTGTGTCACGGTCCGGCTGAGAGGCGAAGAGATCCTGCTGTTGAAGTATGGTGCCCAATAAGGACGTGTCGAGACGATGCTTCATTGGGATTTAAAAGCGAAGATGCGCGCTTTCAGGCATCAGCCAAACTACAAAGTGACAAGATTTTAAAAACAGCCTTCGTTCCTTATTTGTGTCTGACGGTTCCATCATTTGCACTTGTTTTAAAAATGACGACATCATTTCTTTCGGCAAGC
This sequence comes from Amblyomma maculatum, assembly GCF_055883805.1. NCBI lineage: Eukaryota > Metazoa > Arthropoda > Arachnida > Ixodida > Ixodidae > Amblyomma > Amblyomma maculatum. Next base: position 210,052,907 of record NC_139346.1, on the reverse strand, counting down.
ACTGCAATGTGTACGATGTCATTTACGCTCAGTACTAATAAATCTACTTTGGGTAGAAAAAAAATTACCAGTATAAGCTATAAATGACTTCTGACTGCACGGAAATGCTACATTACACAGCCGAAAAGAAAAGTGATTCATATTTAGAACATAAAATATACCGAAGAAAACACGAAATCTGCGTTTGGAAATAAAATTTAAAACGGTCTGCCGAATTTACAGAAATAATAGCCGGAAAATTTACCTAATTTCTAATGTGTTTTTTGAAATTAGGCTTTTTAAGTTAGGAATGTTCTTTTTTTTTTCTTCCCTTTTCAATGCCTCTACGGGCCCTGAGAGTATGTTAAATAAATGAATGAATGAATGAATGAATGAATGAATGAATGAATGAATGAATGAATGAATGAATGAATGAATGAATGAATGAATGAATGAATGAATGAATGCACTGGTTCTAGCAAATTATGGCATAAATGCTCGGAACAAGATGAGTGCGCCAAAGGCTCTTTTCATTGTGTGTCTGTCTGTGTCTTTCAGTAGATGCCAGGACATGTTCAGGGGGCCCTGTATTCTTTCGTCGCGTCTCCACCCAGATTGGGGCATCACGCTACCGGATACCCTTCTTTGGTCTTATATCACTCATTAATTATACTCATAAAACCGCGAGTGCTTAAAGTCTGCGACATTTCAGTAGTTGATGTCATCTCCACTTCGGCTAAAAGTTTTACTTACCACAAATGCCTGACTAAGCCTTGTAAAACTACAAAGTTGTTTGTCACGCACTGTGTAGAGAAATATCACAGATCAAACGATTCTGAAGTGCGTAGGTGCCATCCTATCTAATTTATTTGCCTACTGCATTTATTGAGCAGCGTTTCGCGTTCTATGCAAATATGGGTTTTACCTAATTAGCGTGTCTGGCCGCTCACTAATTAGGCTATTAAGGTCAGTGCCTTGGGAAAGTTACTTCATTCTCGTGCAGTAAAAAAAGGTAATGTTATTATCTAGCGTAAAGGGGGATGCCAGCTATCGACCGTCATGGCCTCATTTCTAGACATTCAAAAGTCAATCTGCGATATCCACATCTCTAAATTAGTTCCTTCTCGGAAACGGAGTTGAATCAGGCGTTTGGTTTTCTTGGCGCATATGGAAGAAAAGGGAGCGGACATATACATTAGTATAATTATTTAAGTGTCCGTAAGAAGCTAAGTATTCAAAAAAGCGTCAAAAACAGCTGAACTTCAGAGGACGCGCGGATGAAAAACCCGTAACAGAAAGAACTGAAGCTGCAGGGGATTCAGTTACTTTGAAAAAATTCGGTGTCTCCCCTGACCACGGGTAATGCAGAGTATTGCAATATTAGTGTGGGAGAGTTTAGATATCACTTGCAGTGGCCTAGCTCAAAATACTTCACCTTAGGAAGAGGAGGCGAGGGGGGGGGGGGGGGGGGGGGGGTATGGGCTGCCGGTAAAAAAAAATATATATATAAAGAAAAAGAGTCTGCGCCCAAACAACAGCTTAGCCATTTTCCTGCTTTAATGCATGAATTCGCAGGCATCCTTGCTTCGCAAGCTGGGGAACAGCGTGACGGAGAAGCAGATCCTCGCATCTGCCACGGGAATCATCGCCACAAAGAGCAACAGTTGGCTTGCACCAAACGACACCAGGCGCGTCGACGGCAGCCACGCTGGAGAATGAGGCCGGGAACAAAAGATGTCAATTCGGATTCAATCTAACAAAACGAGTAATTAAAAGAAAATATTTTTTTTTATTTCCGGAATGGCGCCCTAACTTCACCGTCGATGAGAAGTGCGACGGCACATTATCCGCTAAAGAAGACAAGAAAAAAAAAAAAAGGAAAAGTGTTTGGTTTGGCTCGAGACTTACTAAGACGGATACTTAACGCTCGCAGACGAAAATATTTATTTTAATTGCATGAAAAAGGAAAAATAAAACATGTGTCCCATTTCACTGTATAGTATTTACCGTGAATAGTTTGCTCTTCACGTGTATATATAAAGTGGGCCCCTTAGGCTTCCGCAATTATCAAAAAGTGTTGTAAAATGGCGAAAACGATTTTCCTTACCTTACTGAGGCTTGGAGCTTCAGAGGTGGGCACATTTGCTCTACTATACGAAACCACACATTCAACCTGGTTGCTTTTGTCAAAGACAGTGCGAAGGAATTGACAGTTTTGAGGCATGCACATAAATACGCTGCTGGCCTTCGTACGAGTATTTGAAACGTGTATGTGCATTTTATTAACATCAACAGGATGCAGACCAGTAGTGTACGTTGTACGGCGAGTGGGTCGTCCATCATTTAGCGAGGGACATTCTACGCGCGTTCTTCTGCTCCCCTTGCCCATGTTTGTGTTACGCAGACTTCTCGCTAAATAATGCATGCAGACGTAAGGCATACGGATGTGCATCAGAAAGGCTCTTGCATGGTTTCTTGCATGTCAGGAGATTATGCTAGCGCTCCTCCGATACCCGATGAAGGCACTGCTCTCAGGCGTGCAGCGAACTATTTGCGGATGCTGTGCGCGCTTTGGGGAGTTCTTTCCTTTCTTGCTACTGTGTCCCTCCCCTAGGGCCAACTTGAGGCCTTGGAGTATGTCGATGTTGCTCATCACGGCGTGTTTCCATAGCCCTACGATTATACATGACAGACTCCGGATATAGACCGCATCCACAGCTCAGGACTGACTGGCGAGCAGTGTCATAAAGCTCTAGAGGCCGGTGTATCTGCAGATAGCAGCAGAGCCATACGAAGTGGCATTTGGTAGATAGCTGCAGAGGCACAAGCAGGGTATACCCACCATCCCGGAGTGGTGATCATGGCCTTGTCTTTTTCGCCGTATTTCGTGTAGTGCTAACGCCGGGCTAAACGGTTCGCGATTTTATGCTGACCGCTTCAACAATTCCCTGAACTATATGTGAACACGAATGTGTGACAGTGGGTGCAGCTCTAGATAACTGAAATTTTTAAATATAATTAAAATCTTAAAAAATAAAGAGAAATATAAAGCAATTGCATATAGACGTTAGAAACACGTACAAACTCAAATTTCAATATTTATAGCATTGAATTTCACATTGTGAAAACCTATATTTATACTTAAGTAATATACTGCCATAGTAGGTAACAATGCTAGCTTCAACAGACGACAACAGGGAGATATGTCACTGGAATGGGGTATTTATTGGGACGACCTATGACCACATTTCTGTTTTATTTAATACCCCTTTTTATTCTTTTACATATTCCTTTATGCCATGGGGCAATAAAAAACGTTATAAAAAAACTAACAGCTCGGCGTAGGCAATAACAAATCTCTGCAACAATAGAAGATTTATGTTTAAGAACAAATCTTTCAATTTGATTTTTTTCAAAACAAACCTTATATTAATGGTGAATATACATATTTAATCTTTGCAGCTTCAGAATTTTCAAAGCAAACTGACGATTCGAAAGGTGATGTCAACAATTTTTCACCTAACAGTTTTCCCTCTTTCAAAATATAATATCAAAAGGTGTGAAGCGTATACGTCCCCTCTCCGCGTGTGTATATATATATATATATATATATATATATATATATATATATATATATATATATACTTGTTGTGTGTGTGTGTGTGTGTGTGTGTGTGTGTGTGTGTGTGTGTGTGTGTGTGTGTGTGTGTGTGTGTGTGTGTGTGTGTGTGTGTGTGTGTGTGTGTGTGTGTGTGTGTGTGTGTGTGTGTGTGTGTGTGTGTGTGTGTGTGTGTGTGTGTGTGTGTGTGTGTGTGTGTGTGTGTGTGTGTGTGTGTGTGTGTGTGTGTGTGCGTATTTGCGCGCGCGCGCACTGTTGGGCGGGCGGGAATTTGTATCCTATCCTTCAAATATTATGCTTGGAATTTGAAATCTGGTACATTTGTGTCGTATGTAAACCGTACACTAAAAGAAAGAAAAATCTTCGATACTGCGCTCTACAATGTCGCTATCTGTCGCAAACGGCCAAAACTAGTCGCGTGGTAAATCTGACTGACTTACACTGACCTACTCACATGTTCTCTGCTAAGCGGTTACTTCGCACCAAGACATCGTCGCGTATATGTTTGTTTCGTTCAGTCGATTGGACTGAAGTCGCATGGGATTGTTTCGACTTCGTTGCAAGCAACACGTATAGTTCGGCCCTTGCAGCCTCCTTGCGGCTGCTCCTCAATCTAGTACTTCCTGTTTCCGTTAGATGGGGACACTGATCCGAGGTGGTTCCAAAGGCGGTGATTTCGAATCCCGGCATGGTGGATTTGTGACGGAAATACATCTTCGTACAACAGAAACTAGAAAATGCGCACATTTGTGCCTATTCTTACGTATAAATTCTCCACAAACGCATTATTTTCAAAGGGGAAGTCGGAAGTATGGCTTGAACGTAGTGAGAGCGAAAGCGGTGAGTGTTGCAGCGATAGCCTGTTTTACACCAAATTTTCAATCCACGGCTTTTCATATAGTTTATATAACTTATGTTTTGGGGAAAGGAAGGAGCCTTATACTTTTTAGTGGACGCCGCTGAATTCTGGACACCTACACCTAACCTGGTCAAGATCATGTTTTCATATTTTTTCAAATATTGTATATTGGTTTATAAGAAAGGAAAGGCGAAGTATCTGCTTTGACCTTCAAGGTTTTTCAAGGTGAAAACCTCCTTCACACTGACAGCTAATAATAATAATAATAATAATAATAATAATAATAATAATAATAATAATAATAATAATAATAATAATAATAATAATAATAATAATAATAATAATAATAATAATAATAATAATAATTCTAATAATGATTGCTTCACAGGAAGGGAAAAGCGCAGCGTCTGTCGTTCTGCAAACACCTGAGCCGCGCCGTAAGCGAAGGGTGGAAGATGGGAGTGAAAGTGGAAAGAAAAAGAGGAGCCGTAGTGAAGGGCTACGGAGTATTTCCACCACCTGAGAATCTTTAACGTACACTGACATCGCACAGCACACGAACGCCTCTTCGTTTCGTCTCCATCGAAACGCAGCCGCCGGCAGACATGGGCATCCTCACGAGGGTGAACCCTCATGAGGGCGTCCTCACCCTCACCTCGTGAGGATCTGACTCGGTGAGGTGAGGGCGAGGGAGGATCGGCGCTGAAAAATTCGTGAGGACGAGGGTGAGGGAGGGCAGAGGCGGTGAGGGGAGGGTGAGGGAGGGAAAGATAACGAGTTTGAGGGGCGAGGGCAAATGCTCCACGAAAGGTGTAGTTTCTGCAGTAAGAAAAAACACGCGGCAACCCGAAAGGCATGGGTGACAACACGCTTTCTCCTCCACTGGACATGTGTTGTATAGACAACAGATGTAATGGAACGGGACACAGGCGCTGCAGCTATAGAAGAAGCAGGAACGAAAGCCACAAAATTGCCCCGGCGCTCGTGGTAAAGAAAAGTCTAAAAACGACCCTAGGAAGCTGCAGGAAGTCACCGAGGACTGGCAAAATACACAGGACCCCCGTTTCTAACTGCTAACGTTTCTTTGCCATTTAGGAAAAAACATGACCAGAAAAAAAAAAGCGCGTCTAAAGTAGAGGGGACGCGTAGCGAAAGTTGAACACAAAAGACCGAGGTGGGGTGATCTTATCTGCTGGGACCCTGCCACATGTTTGTTTTTTTCTCGTCCAGATAGCTTGCATGAGTAGCCGACGCATGCGAAATGTGTCTTGACAGTGTTACTTGACTGTTTGGTTAGCAAGGCTTTACATAAAACTTTCATAAGTTGTGTAAATTACAATTAGCAACAAAACCAACGGAAATAAACAAACGGCATTGAATTTGTGCTGATAATAGCTGCAATAAAATAAACCGCAGTTCAATATCCGTTGCAATCTTTGTCATGTGTTTGTATAAACAAGAAGTATTTTCTTATTTATGTTATCATTTTTCTCTGTTGTGAATTAGCAAAATTGTCAAATCGGGCATTAATATGTGCGGCTCGTAATTACAGCGCATAGTTTTTTCTGCAATTTCCATAGCATTAAGTTTTACTTTTTCTATTTTCCTAAGACAGTTTTCTTGAGATGGGTGTTAACATAGCATCGATTTGAAAGTAATAACTACAGCGTGTGAGCATTAGCACAATTTCGCGAGAGTTGTTTCATTTCCAGTATCCAAAGTCTATAGAGTGTTTTTATTTCGTGTTAACCTGTTGAAGTCCTGCACCGGAGTAAGGTTCTTTAATATTCTCTGATTTTAGCATCGGTTCTGTATTCACAATAAGTTTATAGCATCGGAATGCCCGACGATCTTAAGGCCGAATGCTGTCATAGACTCACGCATGAGGGGGGTATGACAATACTGTACCCGGTTTAATTCTTTGCCGAATCTGCTTTCAGGTTGGGTGCGCAAGGGTGCTTGCAGTTCTTAGATACATGTGTTGCTGTTCGCAAAATCAAAGCATGCTGGAGGTATTAGCCTCGCTATAAAAAAAGAAGGTATTTTAAGCCACCAGTTAGCTCATTCAAGGGTTCCTAAGAAGAGCATTGCTAAAAACTACCTGCATGCCACTTTTGACAAATCCTGCCTACATTAAATGACACACATAGCGTGAATGTCTGGCTGCAAACACTGTCCAGTGCAGGATTTGCCTCTGAGGCTGTCACCGTTGTTTTAGAGGACCTTGCCAGGGATGCTAGGGATGTAGAGCAGCACCGCTGCGCTGAAGAAGCGCAAGGTACAAGATCCGTTGTCATTCTATATAACTATCAAATTTCCCACCGCGTAAAAAATGTGGCTCAGAAAGGTGACGTATTGGTAGTCATTACTGTACCCGAAAAACTGACTAGCTTGTGCAATACGGTGCAAGGAAAGCACAAGCAGCTAAGGATGCAGTATCAAACACTTAGGCAGGTTCGTGCCGAGGGACAGTGCCGTCATTTACCATATACCGATCTCCCGTGTCAGAAGCTACACAGAACGGATTGGATGTTGCAGAAACGTCGCACTTCAGAGCTCCACGCAGGAGTAGACGGGTGGTGGGGAACTGGCCGTCTATGTCGTCAGTGTCATGGTTCTGTTCCAAAACGTGCACGTCGATTCTGCGAAACGACAATCATGAAGAAGTTTGCGTTCGAAACAAGCAGAAAAGTATACGAAGCATACTACATTAAGATGGAATTCATCACTTGTGTTAGCAATTGAAGCTTCCGTCGCCTTATCCGATATCTTAATCGCACGTACGGCAATGGGCCAGTGTTCTTATTTTGCCATTACTTAATTTGCCAAGATCAGCTTCACTCTGAGGACGGACCACGTTTATGTCGGCTTTCAACAACTTCTTATTCGAAGCATTGTTTGCTGTGCTTGGTACGTCACGATATAAAGCGAAAAAGTGATGTAGGCTCAATGCTGCAGAACAAGGCTACCGCTAAACTGGAATTTTTACCTGACGTAAAGCAGGGTTTTAGATTCGAGAAAAGCTACAAAATATCAATTCACATTTGGTTATAGAGGTCCGCACTGAGTGCTTTTGACCTATGAGATGGAAGGGTGACGTCGAAGTCCAGCGCTCCAGGACGCTTAGACTTCGAGTAAGACCCACTGCCTCAACGCCAAAGCTTTGGACTTTATGAGAACGTTTTAATAAATGTCCCCACATTTTCTTAACATAAAGATGGCCAGCTCGGATACATGCCGCTAAGGCTAAAGTCGCACCAGAGAGCACCTGTCTCGCATACTGTTAAAACGTCTACCAGGTCTGAAGAAGAGGAAGACTTTAGGGAAGAAGGCTTCGAGGGTTTGCGTGATACCTGCTCTCGAACGCTCAACACTACCTCCCAGCTTAAGCGCCCCACATTCACTCTAAGACTGACTCAATATTAATAAACCAGACAGCTGAGATAAAGGTAAGCCCAATTCCGCGTAGTAATGTTATGTCCTAGGATCTCAAGCTGGCAAGTTGAAACTATGACAGCCCTGATTTTTGTGCACCTGATTGTGCTTAGTCATTTCTGTGGAAGGAAAGAGGCCTCCTCTCTTCCGCGGATTTTCCATGTTGTTGTGCAAGCTGTTGGTCGCTTCTCGTGTGAAGCAGTGGAATGATCAGCGAGATGCCTGCTAATTTTTCTGTCTCGTGCCAAACACACGCATACACCATCTGTGTGTTGCAAATTAAAAACGAAGCAACGAACGCCACTACTCGTACTAGGCCGCGGGAAGATGTTCCATTCGGCGGGCTACAGTGTTCTACAAGGCTGTAAGCCGGAACGTTGTTAACCGGGGTGCACCTCAGCTTGCACACCCGAGAGCTTCGGTTAGCGGCGCTTCGTTTGAAGACCGCTTGAGAGGGCGACAGATAACGCACAAAACAGTGTGCGCCTAGCTTTGCACCCTGTGGCAATGCGCCGACGACAGGCGCTTGACGCCCCCTCCCCCCCTCCTCCTCCCATAGCGAGGGCAGCTGTCATTAGGAGAGCTGTTAAAAAAAGAAAAAAAAAATATCCGAGCAGTGGGCAGACCACGCACGCTGGTCCACGGCTGGGCTCAAAAGGCGGCTGTGCCTGGTCTTATCAGATCTCCCTGAGGCACCGGTTGGAGACATGGATGGACGTGGCAGCATTGCTCTCGGAAGGATACACACGCGTCGACCACCGTGCGTTCCTTTCCCGCTCTCTGTCCAAAGAAAGGGTCTTCCTTTAGCTCAGTTCTCCCCTCCCCCTCCAAAAAAAAAAAGAAAAGAAACAGCGAACGGCAGGAATGGCTGGGGAAGCGCTTCAGTTTGTGTTGCTGTGTCCTTTCGATCGGACCACTCAAGTTGTTGACGCTTGTTGAAACAACACTTTTTTGCGCTGTTGCAAATTCTATATGCTCAAGGACGTCCGTGTTTCCATTGTGGCAGTGTCCTCGGATATTATTGGGAAATGCGCGGTCCAAGTGAAAGATGTGTAGGACGTCATGCAGGTTCCGGGTGAGTTTCATTTTTTTGCCGCTCTTGCCTTCACATTGCAGACAATCCGTTTTCCGGCTTTTGCATATGCGGGTTTGTCCGGAATGAAGCAGATCAGCTATGGAGATGTGAACTTAGGCGAATTAATGCAGAGTGCTAATTTCGGCTAGTTGGCGCATATGTGTTGCTCTTCTGTTCCCGTTCTGTAAGCACTGCTTTTTTAATAAGTGATCCTAGATTTAAGCACACTATTCAGGAAGCCTAATCAAACCTTATACATAAAATTCTGGCCTGTTCACTTTGCACATCGTACTGCTCTAGTTAAGCGCTGTCTCGTCCTGTTCTCGTATAACTTTAATAGAAATTGAAAAAAAAAAAAACGATTTCACGCAACACGGAGGCGGCGTTCGTGAAAACCAGAAGCGCAACAGAGTTACGTGTTTCACTTTGCGTTTTTGGTTTGTTCTTGGAGGAAGGCGGGATGCGATCGGGGCACATCGTTGGTGGCATTTACGGCGCCGTGTCCTAACAAACGCATTTTTTACGTGGCGTTTCCAAAATGACACTACATGTACATGTCGGACATTGTCGCGCACAGCCCCGGGCTCGCATGCCATGTCCCCCCATTCCAACCCCCTCTGCGAAGCGGTCGAGGGTCATGATCCCCTGACTTCCTCGAAATTTACGCTTCTGTGTGATAGCGTTTTTCTGTTACTTGAATTAGATTACATTGTTCTGTTGTCTAATATGCGTATACGCCTCATGCCTTCCGTCTGCGGCTGGTTAGAAGTTAGAACCTCCTCCTTCCTCACGCGCTGCGTAAACGTATTTCATCACTCTATCTCCTTCAAACACATGGCATGTAAACCGGTGGGCAGGTTTGCCTGGTAACTATGGCAGTGGTTATTTTCCTTTCTCCTCGAAGTTTCGACTTTGATTGGTATGCTTAGGGCACTGGCAGAATTGTTCTTAGCACTTTTCACAGTCTCTGGTTTCAATGTGCAGTGCATATCTTACTCTCAGCAACTGTCGGAACAAGTACCAGGTGGCTCTTGCCAGTGATACGCTACAGCATGAATGCAGCCCTGTCATTAATTTAAGTCCACTGTTAGCTTCGAGGAATTCGGATTGCTAAATGATCAACGCGAATTGACACTGCCGAAAACAGACGCCGACAAGAATAGTTTGCGCCTACTTTGACTCGCTGTAACGTTGTCATAGATCGAAAGTAATGAAAAATATCTAAAATATTCAAACTGCTGGGCATGAGGTTGAGGGTGAGGGAGGGCAAATGAGATGAGGGTGAGGGTGAGTGAGGACCAGCAATATTTTTTAAGTGAGGATGAGGGCGAGGGAGGGCGAATAATGTTTTTTAAGTGAGGGGGAGGGTGAGGGAGGGCTGCCGATTGGAAATTGAGGGCGAGGGAGGAAAGGCCAAAATGAGGGCATTTGCCCACCTCTGGCCGCCGGCGGTCGGGATCGAACCCGGGTACTCCGGCACAGTAGTCGGACATCTTAACCGGGCCGCTGTCGGCTCGTAAATTAGGTTTTAGGGATAGGAAGGAGCTTTATACTTTTGAGTGGACGCCACGAAATTGTGGACACCTACACCTAACCGATCATAAATAAAATAATTGGTCCACAGGAGGAAAGGTGGCTGTTCCTGACCCTACGGGGTTGGGACTGGTAGGCCGCAGGCGGCGGGGGCTAGCCTGCCACCGAATTTTTATCTGTTGTAGGTCGTCATTGCACCCGCCACCGCTTAGGTGGTGGACGACTGCTATTGAGGTGCGCGTCTTTCTCTCCCTCTTCTTTTTCTTGCTTCTCTACTTTCTCTCTTCCCCGCCGGGGTGGTGCAGTGGTAAGACACCTGACCACTGTGCCGGAGTACCCGACCGCGGCGGCTGCGTTTCGATGGAGGCGAAACGAAGTAGCGTCCGTGTGCTGTACGATGTCAGCGCACATTAGACCCGCAGGTGGTCAAAATTACTCCGCAGCCCTCCACTACGGCTCCTCTTTCTCTCTTTCCACTTTCATTCCCCCCTTCCTCCCTTCCCTTACGGTGTGGTTCGGGTGTCCACATAGCAAGTGTGACAGTTACTGCGCCTTTCCCTTCCTGTGAACCAATTATTATATTATAGGCAGCGGAGGTGGCTCAGCTACAGAGCCAGTAGCAGGCGCATGCATTTTCTTTTCCTTCTTCCTACAGCCACAAAACTATGTGTGCGTGCGCGTGTGTGTGTGTGTGTGTGTGTGTGTGTGTGTGTGTGTGTGTGTGTGTGTGTGTGTGTGTGTGTGTGTGTGTGTGTGTGTGTGTGTGTGTGTGTGTGTGTGTGTGTGTGTGTGTGTGCGTGCGTGCGTGCGTGCGTGCGTGCGTGCGTGCGTGCGTGCGTGTGTGTGTGTGTGTGTGTGTGTGTGTGTGTGTGTGTGTGTGTGTGTGTGTGTGTGTGTGTGTGTGTGTGCGTGCGTGCGTGCGTGCGTGCGTGCGTGCGTGCGTGTGAGAGATAGAGAGAGAGAGAGAGAGAGAGAGATGGAGGGAGGAATGGGGCATAATTGGCAAGGAGGTTCCTGTAATGGAGGTAATGCTGAAAATATTGTACATATTAAGTAAAAAAATTTGGTCGAAATTAGGATTCGGACCCAGGTCCTCTGCACGGCAGACGGGCACAAACGCATAAGCCACGATGGGTCGTTGATACCAAGCGTGTTGAAGGGCACGCGTTGTGGCGCATAAACTTACTACGGTTTGTTTGGAATGTGTATTGATGTTACAATAATATTAATTAAAATTATTAAATAACTTCAAGATGAAAAGTTTTGAAATGCGAGGAGTAAAATGCGATGTTAAAGGCCTAATCGTGTCTTCTCATAAGGCGGAACTTATGCGTCCTCCTAATTTGTGCGTGTGTGTGTTGGGGGGGGGGGGGGGGGGGGGGCAGCTGATCTTATTGAATGATGGCGTGCGAGAAAAATTAAACACGCAAGACATTTGTTATACAATTCACTTCCCCCATTGTTTTGGATTTGGTTTCTGATCTGGTTTCTGGGGTTGAACATTCCAAAGCTGCTCAGGCTATCAGAGACGTCACAGCGGAGAGTTCCGAAAATTTCGACCACCTGGGGTTCTTTAACGTGCACTGGCATCGCACAGCACACACGCGTTTGCATTTCGCCTCCATCTAAAAGCTGCCGCCGTGGCCGGGATTCGATCCCGCATCCTTTTGGTGCAGCAGTCGAGTGCGCCTTAACCACTGTGACAGCGCAGCGGGGCCCTTATTTTTCATCTGCGATCACGCATAAAATTTATAGAGCTTCTCTAAGCGCACGTTTTTCCTGCGACTGGTTAACAATTCCCCTATCGGCGGTACACAGCACTTCGCTGTCGGTTCATCCTCGTCAGATTTCGAAGTGAAGCCCGTCGTCCGAAGCACTTGTGTCAGCGCTTTATTCAGCGGCGGTGGCTGCACAGAAGGCCACATGAAATCAGCGCATGACAGCGTCTGAGTGAAGAACAGGCAAAAAGAACAACTGGACGTAAATATAGAAGTGGAGGGACAAGCGGTCCCGAAAGTCGAACAAATGAGGGTGCTAGGAATGGTTCTCCAAACAAACGAATGCAACGAAGAAACGATAAAGAAAATGGAAGGACAGGTCATACAAACGAAAAACATTATAAGGAGAATAGCCAATAAGAAAGGAGGTCTTAAGGAAGGTAACCTATTAAGGCTCATACAAGCTTTCGTAATAAGCAGGGTTGGGTATGTCATGCACATACTTAGACCTGAAAAACGCCGAAAAAGATAGGATTGATAGCATGATCAGAAAATGCATTAAAAGAGCACTACACCTACCGGCAAGTGCCTCCACAGACAGGCTAATGATGCTAGGTATATACAACACATTAGATGAAATAATTGAGGCAACAGTAGCTACACTATAAAAAAGTCTAGATAAAACTAAGGGTAGAAGGAACATATTCAGGGAAATAGGCATAAAACCGAAGGAATACTGGGACAAGACAGAGGAAATGAGAGTGGAGGTCCGGAAACGGATCCATATCCCCCCATTACCAAAGAACATGCACCCTGAGTATAATAAGCAAAGACGAGAGAAAAGGGCAGAAACACAGACACGGAGATTCGAGGCACAAAATAAAGTTAGAATTGCGTATGTAGACGCTGCATACTGCGGCAAAGGAAAAGGTCAATGGCAAGCGAGAAATGGTTACATGGTTATAGCAATATCTATAAAAGATCGATACAGACAGCGGCAGAGGCTGCAAGAGCACTGGCTGCAATAGAGGCTTGAATAGCAATAGCAGCTGCCTCAGACCGAGGCAAACTACATAGTCAGTGACAGCAAAAGCGCAATCGGGAGCTACACCACAGGAGTAATAGCGACGATCGCGGGTAGAATCCTCGATCAAAAGCGAATAGAAAGAGACGTCACCCTTGTTTGGGCGCCAGCCCACGCAGGCGTGCCCGGAAACGAGGCGGTACACAAACTAGCCCGAGATCTCACACACCGGGCTGGAGGAGTGCCATCGGAGCAAGGCAAACAAGAGGACCTGATTAACTATAATGAAATAACAACGCACTACAGACTGAGTAGGAGGGTCCTACCATCACCAGACCCCACGTTAGGCAAAAAGGAAGCAGTAGCATGGAGAAAGCTACAGACAAATACATACGCGAACCCAGTTTTAGTCAACCATATATGGCCGGAAATACGATCAGACCTATGATCATTGTGTAAGGAATGGGGATAACTAGATCACATATTCCTTAAAACGCCTGGGAGACCCTTCCGCGGAGCTCAGACCCAAGAGCCCAAAGAGAAATCGTTCGACTGACCGAAGATGCCGCCGGAGTCCAAGAACTACCAGCCTACAACTAAGCTAGGCGACTGTCCCACCTTCCCCCGAAGAGCGGGATAGTCACTCTGTTGGACAAACAAATGTTCTCTCTCTCTATAATTGTTTTACAGGAAAGTAAAGGCGCAGTACAAGTCACTAGAGGAATCTCACTCACACATCTCGCTTATACATCTCGCGGACAGATCTCATCGAAGCGAGATTTTCACCATAAGCCTAAAAAGGTTTTCGCCTTAGTAAGGAAGTAAATAAAATTTATTTTATCGCAGCCTTCATTGCGTTGCCTGCAATACACAGTGAGTTCGTCTTACAGTTTTGTCTGCATAATAAATAAACTTGCTTATTTATACTCTTTTTCGGTTATTTCCATCGCATTCTTTCTTCTTTCAGTCTAACCTTAGTTAGCCCTATTTCTCAATGCATCATCAACAAGTAAAAGTGCACATTATCTCGGCATCCGTCTTTATTATTTCAAAACAATAACCACTGCTAAAAGCATTTTTATTACATACTTCATTTCTGGATATTTCACCCGGTACGCAAATCCAAACTTGTCGAGTTTCGCTTAGTTCGGATACGTTCATAACTTGCGGAAGTGTGGAGCGTTTGTTTACTTCAAAGGCAGCTAACGAAGGTAAGCGGGAGTGATTCTTTTCATGCTTGAACTCCGCCAACAATGCTGGGAATGCACGATCTGCGAGCAAAACCTAGTCACGCGCGAAGAAGCAATCTGCGAGTTGATGGGTAGTTTCCACTTCGCTCGCGGCCGATCTTCACCTATGTTAACGCGTTTAAACATTGTGCATATACGCTGGTGTTTTCTGAACCGCCATAGTACGAGGAAGTTTCCAAGTTTCCCTATAGAAAACCATGAAGAAAATGTTGCCAGAAAAATGATCATGGTACTTTTAAAACTGCCATTTTCGTGCCAAAAGGAGTACTCATACAGCAAAGAAGTGTCGGTTTCAGCTGCAGAGCTATTCATAACGTTCAGCAATGCGCAACTTAAATAATGTTCTGTTGTGACAAGAGGACAACAGAAAATTCGTGTTCATTTTGGGACCGACCTTACAGTGCTTTTTTTTTTTTTTTCGAAAGGGGCTGGAACGCATTTATGAAAAGACATGATTCCAATGTAATGTTTCAATCAAATCGAATAAAATTTCACTGATGAAACAACAAAAAAATTTAAGCGCGAAGTTTTTTTCAATTTAATTTTAGTAGGTAAATAAGTTTGCATTATAAGCTAGCACCGAGTCCTTCTCTCAGGTAACACAGTGAACCACGAGAGGCACTTGACACTCGAACCGAAATTCATTAACTATAACCTCGGCGCAAAGTGGTCAAATTAAGCGCTTTTTTTTTTTTTTTTTTTTTTTTACATACAGTACCCAAATGAAAATATTCAAGCGTGACTCTGAAAAGCGGTTGTATTCCCAGCAAATGTTTACTAGAATTTCTTTTTCTCTTATAACTATATTTTGTGCTCTGTCTATTTGAACCTTTTGTGCGCTACACGTAATAATTAAATGAGTAATGACTTACATCACAATAGGTCGATAATGGTTTCTTGTGCTGCATTGAATAGTGTATGCCCTTGGCGCAAATTAGCAAAAGAGGTCCTTCTTTGGTTTCTCTCGCATGATACAACTGTCATTGGATAACCCGAGGTTTTGATGCATGACTTATGCACATTGTTGCTATAGGTCTGCAGATTATATTACCGTTCCGAAACCAAGTCAGTTTCCCGATGTGTGTAAGCTTTCCATCTCCCTGATCATCGACGTTTCTTAGGTGAGATGCTTGGAAACGTTTGGACCAAACTATTACGGAGAATGCGAGACAGCAATATATATGCGGTTACAGTACGTTATACACTTTAAAGGAAACCCCGTGAAAGCGAAAGTCATTAGCAGCCCTCCACCAAAACAATCAGGTGGCGAGCGCAAAACATGGTATACGAAAATATCAGATTAGCCAAGAAGGACTATGGCGTCAGTAACCGGCGCCCCGAATTCAAAACGGCCTTTTGGCTCACGTGAGGCCACAGGCCGAAAATGCTCGAACTGACGTCACATTTTTTTAGGATGCTTCTTGCGACCAGAGGAAAGTAGCTAAGCGAAAAAAATAAACTCGATTACATTGAATACGGTGGAAAAAGCGCTGTATTCTTCGGACTGCGAGACAGCCATGCTGCCCACAGAACACGGAGGCTCGTAGATTTAGGCTGAATAAAGGTGGACCTGGCGAAGGTGTGATGTAGACTGTAGTTGTGTAAGTCGGCATTAAAGAAATAGAAAGCATGATGAGATAATAAAGTTTTCGCCTTCATGGCGCGCAAGCAACCTTGGGCGCCGTCCGTAACTTTGTTTGTTTGTTTTTAAACCCCAGCAATGATTACATCTGTAATAAGTGTCAACACCACCTCCAGCCACCTCCTTCCCCGATCCCCATGAATCTAAAATTCTATGCACTCATCCACTCTAAGCGAACGGCACTATAAGGCGAGGAAGAGAACTCCGGAGAACTGAGTAGCAGCCACGGCTCTCCGATCCTGCTACTGCGAAAGAAATGCTCTGCTGTGAACGCGTCCTTTTTAAGCTGTTTCTTTTTTTTTACCCTTACAAACGCACTAACTTATCCATCAAGCTACGCTTCTTCAGTACGTTGCTTTGTTTGCTATCTGAGGTTTGTCGAGCTTTACCGCATCCATTTTCTGACAAAGTTAGCTTAGTTTCTTGGAATCGTCTACAGTGTCCGCATGCCGTCTGACGACGTTTAGTAAATGTAAAACTGATAGCCTCATGCTGATGCTTTTGCTCTGCGCTACTGCGCGCAAATCACAAACGATCGATATCACACAGCGACCTATTAACAGACGGCTATTGGTGAAGTTTATGGTACTTTGCGTATGAGAAAAGAGGGACGAATTTCGTCGCCTACACTTTCACGTAATAAAAAGTAGCTGGCACCGTTTGAAAGGTTCGACGTCTTACTTATTAATATGAAAATAAGGTAAGCGAAACGAAGCAGCCATTAGGCGCGCTTTACGGTGTCTTGACGACCTGGTGCTGATTGTGGGGTGCGAAGGGTATGGCAGGGGTCGTAGAGAGTGAGGTGCCTGCCACCTAGAGGGAGGGAGAGAGAGAGAGAACAGTAAGCGACGAAGTACGCGTGCCAGGCGTTAGTTTCGGAGGGTACGAACATGCGGAGTAAGCTTGAAACACTTCGCTCCCCGAGCCTTCGCTGCCATTAAGATGTATTCCGAAGGCGTCGGCCAAAGGACCCGGCAAGCCGTAACGGTACGGAGCAAATGATCCGACTCAGGGCTCTCCCTGCCTTTCCTCCTTTCCGTTCGCTTTGGGCGGCCGCTAAAGTGTTTTTGTTTTTTTCTTCTTCTCCCTCTTAGAGGCGTATCATTTCGCCGCCACACACACTGTTCGGACGACATTTTAGCGGTACTAAAACAGCATCAGGCGCGAGCGGGGCTCTGTTAACATGCAACCCTTTTATGGCCGCATTGACCAGATCACGGAGGTCTTCCAGGAAGACGTGCAATAAAGAAGCGCACGAACACGATGCTAGGTTTTGGGGTGCGCGGCCATGGCAAAGCATGATGGCGGCGGGTGTGACCGCAACGGGTCGGTAGACAGGCCCGAGAGCACCTGCGCGATGGGATGGCGTCAATTAGGCGTCTCCCGCTCGATGAATCAAGCTGGCGGGCCGGTCTCTGGGTCTGAAGGCCACAGTTGCACAAGAAAATCTGTTCTTAATGGGTACTCGACCTTTCGATATACAGTGGGGCTACGTTAACTGCTTTTAAACTTAAGATAACACACACACACACACACACACACATATATATATATATATATATATATATATATATATAATAAGATGTTGGCTATAATACGCACCTGACAATAAGCAGACTCTTTATATATATATATATATATATATATATATATATATATATATATATATATATATATATATATATATATATATATATATATATATACATATTAAGAGTCCGCTTATTGTCAGGTGCGTATTATAGCCAACATCTTGGTACAGGACCCCAGTTCTAAACTGGAGAACCGGCTGTACCAAGAAGACGAATTGCTTCCTTATTTCTCTAGCAGAGTTAAAAACTGCTTTATATTATATGCGCGCCAAGAAAAAGACCGCTTATAAACCCGGGAAAAAATATACAGAATACTGGTCATACATGATTTAGAAGTAATCATCATTTCGATACTCAAAATTTGTTCTTTTTCGAATTGGAATAATCTGTATTACCCGATTCAAAGGAAAACTCATCATCATTTGAATACTGCATGGCAATCAGTTGAAGACAGCTTCCCATCATCCCTTGTGAGTTCTAATTTTCGAAAAAGAATAAAAATCCTGCATGCAACCGACGTTTTTTGCTTGCTATTTCGGAGCCCTCTGTGAGTACTTTGCTCGCCCACACCTCAACGGAGCCTGCTCGAGCAGCGCTTGCGCTAAGAAACATGAACACTTAACCTACGGACATAATATTAGCACAGAACCAAAGTAAAGAAAAAAAAAGATACCAAATTTTCGGAGTACCACTTTGTTGCTGCAGGTAAGTGAACCTCATTTCACGTGGTCCTTTCCTCCTTCGTGTTGTTCAAGCACCGTTTAATGGACGTTTACCCTTTCCGTCACCTGCCGAGAGGGAGAGGGGGGGGGGGGGGTATGATAAAATGTTTATTCATGGTGTGAAAACGCGCACGCTTTTCTCTTCTTGTATAGCAGCCGAGTGTAAAACCTACGATTAATTTGATACGCCATGTGACTCATTTATCGGGAGCTCTTTCACCCGGAAATCAGAGCAGCGTATCGAGAAAAGTGCTTTGTATCAGTAGAGACGCCTGATGCGGCGCGCGATCTCTCCTGGCATAGAAAGAGCGGGAGGCTGACTAGAATAAACTGCCCTAGGGTGCCAAGTTGATGACTCGGATATAATTTTAAAAAAACACCGTGGTTTTGTCATGCTAATGAGATTCGTGAAAAGTGGTACAAGCGATCGCGCTGTCGAATAAGGAAGAACGCCTGCTGCAGGTGCAATACAACGCAAAAACACCTATCGAGCTACCAAAAGCATGGTGTGTGTACAGCGTATACAGCAAATGTTTACGGGGCGCGTGCCTTCAGTGACAAATTTAGTGCAGGTCTCGCTCCTGTGAGTTTCTACTTCAGTCTGTACTTCTCAATGCCCGCCGCTATGTTGGAGGTGGCGCTAGCGGGCACTTAATTTTACTCTTAGTGATAGGCTGCACGCCACATAAACAGCTAAGGAAGTAGAAAGTTAATCAACCATCGCCGCAGCTCAGTGGTATAGTACCGGGTGCCCAATTCGGAGGTCGTGGGTTCGGATCCCAGCGGTGTCATGTGGTTGTTTTTTAGCGAAAGCTACACTTCGCTAGGTTTTCAAGCAGTCGGCGTGGCACCGCGTGTTACTCTGGCACCGTGGAAGAAGAAGAACGCTAGAAAACCTCGTATGTTGCAAACTGAAAATTTGTAAACGATCCTATTCTTCTGGATTCTGGCCCGACACAATCTCAGCAGGTTTGCCGAAACCATGAACCAAAATTTTGTAGCGAAAGCTACACTGCGCTACCCTTGAGCATTTCGCCGGTGCATGAATGAGGTGCCTCAAAGAGTTGGCAGGCGGTATCCGGCAGTACATAGCATTCATAGATTACGAAAAAGCATTTGACTCAGTTGAAACCTCGGCGGTGATGCAGGCATTGCGAAATCAGGGGGTAGACGAGCCGTATACGTGAAAGTGCTGGAAGATATATATAGTGGCTGCACAGCAACCATAGTTCTGCCTAAAGAAAGTAACAAAATTCCCATAAAGAAAGGTGTTAGGCAAGAGACACAATCTCCCCAGTACTATTCACAGCTTGTTTAGAGGACGCATTCAGAGACTTGGAATGGGAGCAGTTAGGTATAAGGGTAGATGGAGAATACCTCAGTAATCTGCGATTTGCTGATGATATTGCCTTGCTAAGCAACTCTGGGGATGAACTGCAAATAATGATTGATGACCTAGACAGGAAAAGTAGAAAGGTAGGCTTGAAAATCAATATGCAGAAGACTAAGGTAATGTTCAACAGCCTCGGGAAGGAACAGCAGTTTACATTAGGTAGCGAAATACTGGAAGTAGTAGGCGAATATGTCTACTTAGGGCAGGTAGTAACCGCAGATCCGGACAACGAAAAGGAAATAACAAAAAGAATACGATTGGAATGGAGCGCATTTGGCAAGCATTCGCAGATTATGACTAGCAGCTTACCGGTATCGCTCAAGAGGAAAGTATACAACAGTTGCATCTTGCCTGTACTCACCAATGGGGCTGAAACGTGGAGGCTAACCAAGAGAGTTCTACTTAAGTTGAGGACAACCCAGAGGGCTATGGAGCGAAAAATGGTAGGGGTAACATTAAGAGATAGAAAGCGTGCAGAGTGGGTCAGAGAAATAACTCAAGTTACCGACATTCTAGTGGAAATTAAGAAGAAGAAATGGACATGGGCAGGACATGTAGTGCGAAGAGAGGATAACCGATGGTCGCTGAGGGTAACAAACTGGATTCCAAGGGAAGGAAAGCGTAGCAGAGGGCGGCAGAAAGTTAGGTGGTCGGATGAGATTCAGAAGTTCGCAGGGGTCAAGTGGATGCAGCTAGCACAGAACCGGGTTAAGTAGAGAAATAGGGGAGAGGCCTTCGCCCTGCAGTGGGTATAATCAGGCTGATGATGATGATGATGATGATGATGATGATGATGATGATGATGATGATGATCCGGCAGCTGACACGGTCGCGCGCTGACAGAAGGTCACGTTACGTTCGGCAGGAGCTCCCAACTCCGGCCTCTCCTTTCATATGGGAGGCGATACCAGCATCAGCTTGCCAGGACCCTTGCATTCACGTTACTCCTAGGCCACGCAGGCGAGTTCATACGGTTTGAAAAGCCGGTGTTAAAGAGGCTATCACTGCAACAATCACAGCATCTCTATAACAATCACAGCATCTCTATCACTAGACTCAAACCATGCTTAACCCCCCCCCCCCCCCCCCCCAATTTTTTATTCTCCTTTTTAGCCAATTACTTCCCGGATTAATTATCACTTCACATTCATCAACACACAAAAAAAAGCCCATATCCTTTTTATCGGTGACTGTTGCCTCCTTTCTTAAGTATCTCATAACGAGACCAACGTCGGCTTATCCAGCGCGCAGTGGAGGCAGCGACATCCCAAAGGATCCCCGCCGACCTCCTTTTAGCCAGCGCAACCGGTCCTTTGACTGGTCCTCTGTTTTTTGGGCGTAATAAAAGAGTTCCCCACCGCCACTCTTCATTTTCCTTGCATTTGTCTGCCCCATTCGTACGAAAGATATATAGTGTAAACAGAAAGACAAGAGAAGATAAAATAAATGAAAGCATGTCGAGCTCAAAGCATTGGGAAAAGAAAAAGTTTCAAGTCTACGCAAAGCCAAGCACACGTAATTTTTAGGGGGTCTTCGGTCTCACGTAAAAAAATTGCAGAGGTGTAACGTGGCTGAACCTACTATAACGTAGAAAAGAACTAGTTTGGCGTAGTTTAAATTTCGTATACGGTAAATATAAATGACGCTGTCGCTTTCTTCTCGCCCACTGTCATTCGCGCCGCTTGGTGCTGCGTATTCCTGCCTACGACAAGTGCCACGAAGGACCAGGCTCGCAACTGACTTCTAGGCATATTGAGTACAACCGACAATACACCTCTCGGATCTCCTGACGTTGTTCCGCTCCGTCAAACAAAGAAAAAAATAGCAAGGCATTGGCAAGCCTTTCTCTCTCTCTCTCTCTCTCTCTCTCTCTCTCTCTCTCTCTCTCTCTCTCTCTCTCTCTCTCTCTCTCTCTCTCTCTCTCTCTCTCTCTCTCTCTGCCTCATCGTTTCGAATCGAGAAGACATGGAGGTTTTATATACAAACCTTCAAACAGCTGGCGTCCACGCCCACTAAATGTGCTAGTGCACCTAATTCCCATTGGGCCTAGCCAGGTTATATCTGATTTTTTTTTTTTTTTTACCGTACAGACTCAGTTAGCACCATTTTTTATGCATCGTTAGCAAGCAACAGTGATTATTATCTTCGCAGTCTCATTTGTTGTTCGAGAGCATTATAACGGCCGGTTGGTAATGAGACAATATACTGTCTATTTCTTTGTTTCATTTTCGGACATTTTTTTTTTTTTTTTTTCGCGAGTTCCACGAGTTCGGATGAGTTCTTAACTTGTGGCTATGCGGAACGTTCGTTCACTTGCGAAACAGTGTAGTGAATGTAGGCGAAAGTGGTGCTTTTCGAGTCTGCGCTGCTCAATCAACGGTGGGAAAGCGCTACCCGCGCTGAAAAGCCTGGTCGTGCGCGAACAATTAGTCTGCGAGGCAATGGGTAAGTACGTTCCACTTGGCTTGCGGTCGATCGCCGCTGTCTTGCCGCGTTTAAACATTGCGCATATTTCTTATTTAATGACCTGAGCCCCCATCATAAGAACAACCCGGATGCATGTGCGGTTCGTCGCCTCCTTCAAGCGCGCCGGCATCAAGGTCGTTGATTCTGCCCCTTAGCAAGTTTAGTTGCACTGGCGAATTGCAAATTGCAGTAAAGGTAAAGGCAAGTCCTACGTCATAAAAACATAGCCTCCACAACGTGCAATGCCAGTGAGGTGTTGAACATGAGATACCGCGAAAATGTACTCGCACGTACTGTCGGCAGCAAATGAACTGTGAATAACGGAACGCGTGGCCAAAAATCAAGCTTACGTCTTCCGCCTCCCGTCATCCAATACAGGCGTGCTCATCCAGTTTGCAAATATTTCTGCTCCACTTATTTTGGCGTACTGTACGTTTTAAAGCTTTTCTACTACATATATATCTGGCGGTGAGAGGCGGGCGGCGTAAGCTAGACCGTTGGCCACGCGCTCGGCTGTTCGCATTTCATTTCCTGCTTATAGTACGCCGGTCAGACACAACGATGGCTGAGCATGCAAACTCCTGGCATGCTGATACACGAAGCACTATGGCAATTAATTGCAAAAGTTGTAAAGGGTGCCGACGAAAGCTGCGTCAGGTATATATTTTAGGAAGGCACGCAAAGCAAGCACAACCAGATAAATCTACAAGGTCTTCACCATTCACACGATAGCAGAGACCTGCGTGAGCACACCTTCAGTCACGCTCGTGAAAAATAATCGCTCTATTTGAAATTTCGATTTACAGTTCAGTCAAATTATTTAGCCTAAAAGTCCCCCGTAGGGGCATACATACGGGGTGGGTTCTTATACAAACAGTAAGTATAATGGTAAATAATTATTGAAAAAAATGGTTAGATACAAGTTGCCAAAATAGAAATGGGCAAGTAGTAGCAGCGATTTCGAGGGGAAGGCCGTTCCAGTATGTGGCGGTTGAGAAGAAGAATGAAGCATTGAATGTGGAGGTCCGGGCGCGTGGGCGTGCAACTTGAAGTGGGTGGCTGGTTGGATGAGATGGTGGTGGTGGTGGTGAAAACTTTTATTGTCCGAAGGAGGCGACACCGGAGCTCCGGCACCGCTCGCAGGTGTCCAGGGAGCCCGATGTCACCCCAAGAGGCAGGGGCTAGTAGACAAAGCGGTTCGCCGCTTCGGTTGCCAGTCGGACAATGTTGGCCTGTGTCGCCGGGTCTTCGCTATGAAGCGCGGTCTCCCATGCTTCTTCGTCCTGGAATAAATTGTAGCCCGGGGAGTGGCTGCACTTCCAGAGGATATGTTTTAAAGTTCCTATATCGCTACAGAATCTGCAGAATTGGTCCTCCGGATTTCCAGTTTGCGTGAGGTATCTCCATCTGGGAGACATGTGGCTTGCAGGCGGCGCCAGGTGACTGCCTCTGTGGATGTGAGGGACCTATCTGGGGGTGGATATATTTCCGCTATGCGTGCTGCTGCTGAGATGTAGGGTGCTTGATTAAGGGATGAAAAAAAGAGTAGAGTAGAGAGCGAAAGAGTAGCCAAACGCGCCCATCAACCAGCAAATATTACGGTGTTGTGCATAGCGCTGCAACTCTCCGTGGCTCAGAAATTGAGAAGAAGGTTTTCCTCGCACTAACAGTTTCAGCACTCACGTGCGCAGGGTCGTCCATTTTTATAGGCTGAATACGCGAGCACGTGGCCGCTTCCCTCAAAGCGCCGTTGCGTCCGACCAGGCCACGCAATGAAGCCAAGTGACATGCCATGTGAAGCCTCTGGGTCTCTGAATGTCGGCTCGACTTTGTTTCGATATGCTGCTGTACTGGACGCGACGGCACTCCCAAGAGAGCGACCACCTTTTCGCGTGTTCACCGCAAAAGTGGACGGGCCGATTCGAAAGTCTCGATGTTGAGTTTCTCGCCGCCTATCCGTATAAACATTGTGCTCTACCTGCGTTTGCCAGAACTTGTGAATCATAAGCTTGAGAACTGTAGTATGATCGGTCTCAAAGCACTAATACCTGATTCCATACACCGACGACACTGACTCTTGCGTATAGTAAAACGGCTACGAAGCAAAACCACTGGGGCGACCCCTGTCATTGCGTAGACACGAAGGTAGTCCATAAGAGCGGACAGTAGGTGACGCAGCTCGTACAAAGCACATAAGACTTGAGGAGTCTGTTACAAAGCTAGACACCTCCATTGATTAAGAGGATGACATACAGAAGAAAAACAAATGCGGATCCCTCGTTCTTGAAGAAAAGATTACGCGTCAGCAGATACAAACTGCGGTCAAAGACAACCTCTTGAGAGAAGCCTTCACGAGAAAAAGTTCAATAAGGTGTTCCTTGTCTGCTGCAGCTGTTACGGTGCTTGCGAAGGACGCCTCAGGCCACTTGCTCTGGTAATTCATAGTTCACAAGTATGATTACGAAGCGACAGAACATAGATACTTTATCAAACTATCCAAAGATGTCAATGCACGGCGATCTTTTCCCAAGGCTTTTCTGGAAAAGGAACAGGTTGCAGTAGACCTGCAACCGTGCGAGCCGACTTGTCACATGAATAATACCTCAGTGACCGGAACACTTACGATCCTCGCTGAAATCAATCGGGATTTCAATCAATGAAGATCGAAGCTGTCACACGGCAGCTTGCAAGTGCAATCAAGCCCGAGCCTGTTTTGCTCGAAACCGCATCCTCAAGCGCCCTGGAGTTTTCAAGCACATTCGAGAACGGGCGTCGTCACCCTCGGCGTCACCTAACGCACACGAAGGAACCTTCTCAATGGTCATTCAAAACAACCGTATACCACCGGATGCTTTAATCCTTCTCGAACACCGTGTACCACCGGATGCTACAATACTCGAAAACCTCAATTCAGATCGAAATCAATGAGGATCGAAAGTGTTCGTGTGAAAGAGATACAACACACAACGCATATCCGTATCGGTTGATCAGCGTGCAAGCCTGTTCTCGGCCTCCAATATAGCTCTCGCAATTTGTACCCAGTGGGGCTAGTAACACGATGCCCACGAAGCATCGTCGCAAACTTTCAGGGACGACGATTTCGTCACCCTGGCACAGAACGTCCTGAAGGGTGGACAGCTCTGTGCCCACAAGGTAGTAAGACATCAAATGCAGCACCAGAGAGATTTATTTTCAGGACATTGCGTGGCTACAAATTCAATCGCCTGCATAAAAATCGTTTCGTTGCTAGCTGCCGCTTGCAGGACAGTAGGCAGACAAAATCTTCCCTAGTTTCGTTTCCACTAGATACAGTGAATTACGAGGGCAGTAAAAAAAGTGCGAAATGGGGTCTGCCATATAATTATCACTGCCGGTGCGATACCGAACAGTATAAGAAGCGAGTAGACCAGCACATAGTTCGTAACAGCCGATATTCCGTTTCTTTCGCCGATAATAAAGTGACCAGAGCACTGTGGTCAGTGTGCAGAACGAAAGGCCGGCACCACAAATACAATGGCAACGCTCGCATGCACAAATGGAGGCTAGAGCTTCACATTCTCCAACGGAATACTTCATTTCCTCTGGGGTCAAACTACGAGATGCAAACGCAGCTTGTCAGGGAACAGTCGTTGTCTTGTTGAAACATCGTTCCTAGTCCATAGCGGGAAGCATCCATGGTTAGAATCACAGAAATTACAGGATAAAAAAAAGCAGTACATCGCACGATGTCAGCAAAAATCGAATAAATTGAAGCTGGAATCTGCAGAAATGGTCCAAGTAAAAGCTGAGTCGCTTCCACGAAGAAGGGCATACAAAGGCTCGACATCGGAGAAATGAAGAATGAACTCAAAATAGAACCCTTAGAGGCCAAGAAGTGAGCGAGGCTCGCCGACGTTGGATGGCATTGGACCCGTGGTAATCATCTCGAAGCAGGAAGAAAGTGGAGATATGCTGACAACGTGTCCCAAAAAAGCGAGCTTAGTGACATCGAAAACACATTTGTGACTGTGTTTCAGGTCGGCTTGGGTACGGTACGAAGGTTGCTCAGATGCTCTTTCCGGAAGCTTTCATGAACAATGATGTCGATATAGAAGCGGAAATTTTTGCATTCTTTTATTATTACGTGCATTAGTTTAGAACGCTGACGGCACTGCAGCTAGTCCGAAGCAACTCGCTTAAAGTGGAAAAGCCCATTATGGGTAATGAAAGTCGTCGATTCCCGGGTCTCACGGTTTGAGTGGAATTTAATGATCAGCAAAATGAGGTCAAACTGAAAGGCTGTGACCCGGCCAGGCTATACATGCACAAGCACTTCCGTTTGCGGCAGGGGGAAACTGTCAGCCACAATAGCCTTATTTGGCCCACGGAAATCCACACACGGGCGGATGGAGCCACATTTTTTACAAGCAATTTAACGTAGACTCGTTCAATGATGTCTTGAGGTTCCAGATTCTGCGAAAACTTGCTCGAAACTGGAAACGGCAAGCGTCGGAGCTTGCAGGCAACCGGAGGAACAGACCCGTGCTCTTTATGCACAAAGCTGCGAGCTACACCCAAGTTCCTTGGTGAAAAATGCTCGGACTCCGAACGTAACTCAGGCTCAGCAAAGGCACGTCAGGTAACTGTGAAACACATTGCAAGGATGAACATTTTAAATTCATTTGCAGAGCCGTGATAGCATCTAGGCTTAGTAATACAGTTTCTCCGACAACCTTCAGAAGGACACAGGTGATTAGCCTTGAAAGCTGCTGTCGCTACAAAACACTCTGTCACCGTTATCCAAGTCAGAGACTTAAATAATGGTTGATTTCAAGGGAGCAAATGAAGAGGAGTGCCGTTGGTAATATAATAATCCTAGGCAAGAATGGAAACGGACAAGCCGGTGTCAGTCAGCAAAAGGCAAGACTTGCCTTCAACAATGACAGAGGCAAATATTGTGGTTTTCCGGCTGGCAATACACAATAACCACTGCGCTGTCAGCGTCGTCGATTAACAACTTAGTGTCAGCATTTCCTGCAGCTTGTCGAACTTGAGAGTACAGTCACACTATACTTGAAAAGGGAGTCCAGGTGACAAATTTTGTCCCATCGACAGCATTTGCACTTGCGCGCGTTGCAGACAGGGTTTTTCGCCAGGTGTGTAGTAGTTCTCCAACGGTAACAGCACCTGCGTTCAAGAGGCACAGCAGGTTGTGTTGAACGTCACTGGCAGTGTTCGCAGTGGGTCTTCGGCGACGGTCGTGATCACCGATGGTTCTAATACTCAATCACGTCCAACGCATTGAAATGGAACAGCAGCAGCCTCATGAGACAGCTCCTTGCCTTCAAGGGAAGGTTTCTGGCATTGTCAGGTAAAAGCCACGGCTCGCAACAAAGTAAAAAAAAAAAAAAGGCATTTTAGAAGAAGACGTTCATTCAAATAGTGACTGGACGTCTTCTTTACCACCTGCCGGCAGTGGCTGGAAACCCATGCACGATGGTCAATGACGGACGAACAAGCTACTTCATCGTCCTTTAAACAGACATCCTCGCTGCCGAAATATGTTATATCTGGGGGTGGATGAGGAAAAACTATTTAGAAACTGTAGTATTCGTCCATGACGTATGTGACACGGCTGACGGCGATCGTTCTTCCGATCGGGTCCGCTGACCACAATGAGGTCACCCAATCTTCTCAAGTTCAAAGAGGCACAGGCCCGGCGAGGGAAGGAGGCGCTGGCCAAGATAATATGGTTAAATGTATTAGCACAAGGTGCATATGAGGGATTAAATTTAGAAAGGTGGGCTGGTATACGCAGCGTTCGCGTCTGCAGGCTACACCGGATCGCCTGTTCTGTGGCAGGGACGTACGGGTGGAGCAGCAGGAAGCAACATGTGGACGTAACACAGCAGCAAGGTGTTCTGTATTTCTTCCTCTTTCACGTGCGCACGTGTGCATGCATCGCCTGCCCTGCTTCTTCCTCTTAATAACATTTCGAAACGTTACGAGCATACTTCTAGGAGACGGTAGTTGGCAGGTGACATTACCAGGCACTGATTCCTTGGAGGTACAGGGGTGCGCCGACGCTCATTTCTCTTTCGCTCATGAAAATTGTCGGACGTGTGATTGGTCCGCTGGCTGTGTGACGTCACGAGACCAGATAGTGTGGCAGAGCCGGAAGGAGCTGTCTACTCGGGCAGGCTACACCGGATCGCCTGTTCTGTGAAAGTGACATATGGGTCGGCAGCAGGAAGCAACATGTAGACGTAACACAGTAGCAAGACATATGTCTTCACATGTAGGGTATTTTACAAAAGTATGCATATGTGCCGCGTAAGCCTCATTGGTCATCTGCGATTTTTTGTTACCCTTTTGACCACTTGGTGTCTAATGATTTCCTGACAAGACTAATTACGCAAGCAAACATTTTCAGTTATAGTAGCCAGCGCTAGTGCTGTTCTTTCTGACCACGTTGTTCATTATGCTCTCGTCCTTTTACCCTTTGGCATCTTCCAAACTATTTCAATTAAATTTCATCCTAACTTTTTGACCCTACTTACCCTGTTGTATGTCGAATGTTCAGAAAAAATTTAAACTTATTTGTTCTTTCCCACCGCCTGTTTCCTTCAGGTCCACTCCGATAGCATTGCAATATCGAGCATACAACAAGCATCAGAAAAGTACGAATACTCACCCCACTAATGCTTCCCATTGAAAAAAAAAAAAAGTATTATTCCTGAAGAAAGCTGCACTGATCATAAAGGTGCTCCGGAGAGCACGCGCCATGCCGTGAGCGCGTTTGCAGAAGCTTGCTCGATGGCCTGCGCAGAGAAAGCGCGACAGGCTACATGTGGTCTGGCCCGGCTGCGTCTCGCCTCGCAGACCTCTTTTTCGCGCCCGGTGAGAGTCGTGTCAGCAGCGCAGCATATCAGCAGCGAGCGCGCGATCCATACCAATCTGCGGCGGCGGCGGGGAGATCGCGCAGCAGGGAGACCTGTGGAGGGCTGCTGCGTCGTCGCGAGAGGCGCGGGAGGAGGGATGCCCGCGATCCTCCTCCGGAGCACGCCGCGCGATGGCGTGGCGCCTGCGCTGCCGGGCGGCGGCGCCCTGCGCCAGTTGGGCCAGAGCAGCGGCGCGCATGGCGCGGGTCGTGCTGCTGGCGCCGGTGCTGCAGCTGCTGCTGCTGGCGCGGCAGCCACCGCCGGCCGGCTGCGCGAACCTCAAGGAGCCGGCGGCGGTTCGCGTGCCCGTGTGGCCCGTGAAGCGCGCCGCCGTGCTCGAGGGAGACGTCGTCCTCGGAGGCCTCATGATGGTGCACGAGCGAGAGGACCGGCTCACGTGCGGTCCCATCATGCCGCAGGGCGGCATCCAGGCACTCGAGTGCATGCTCTTCACCCTGGACTGGGTCAACCGGCAGCCGGACGTGTTCCCCTTCGCTTTGGGCGCCTATGTGCTCGACGACTGCGACAAGGACACCTACGGGCTCGAGCAGGCCGTCGACTTCATCAAGGGTGAGCCCCTTCTTACATCGCAGCCGCCAATATCGCCGGCCGCGCTCTCGCTTGGGCTAGGTTTGCCTTCGTGGCATCTGCGTCGCGGCCGCACGAAGGCGCACCTCGTCCGGGCGAGCGCCGGCCTCCGCCATCGATCGATACCCACACACGCCGGCTTGGAGAGCACGGCCTCTGCGCCATGCCCGCATTGCCGCTGCCTTCCCCTCGGTGCTCACGCGGCGATGGCGCTTGTGACACGAGGCAGTGTGCGTACCTTGCCGGCGGACACTCGGCGCGAGCTGAGAGTGGCTGAAGTCATTTGTCATTCACGGAGACAAAGAATGCTCGACAATCTCAGCCGAGCGTGTGGCTGACACTGCATGCGGCACGCGTGTCAACGCGAAGAGCAGGCACGCTGTAGGCGAAACTGCAGCTAGGCTCGCGCTGTAACGCAGTGTTGCTTGGTCGTCTCGCAACAGGTGCGATCCGGCGCGCTACAAGTCTGCATGCCGTGAGCGCATCGTATGTGTCCTCGGAATGCAACGCGTAGAACGAGCCGCGATGAGGTCTTGATGCGGCGCGAGCGAGGAACGCGTGAGACAGATTACGTACGGCTGCTTTAAAGTGAAAAGTTTAATATATAACCTTGAAAAGTTTAATATATCCTTGCCTAAACATGCATAGTTGGCACTGTTAAGCTTGCAAGCACGTAAGAGCGTTGTTGTTGTTGTTGTTTTATTTTTCACGTAAACGAAATCAAGGTGTTCGAAGGCGAGGCGAGGGCCGCTCTGGTGCAGTGCGGCGAATCGAAGCGGTATGACTTTTTTTTTTATGACAGAAAACAAAAAGCGTGATTAAAAGCGACTGCAGTATCTCACCAGTATGGCATGACGTATCGTTACGCCGGTATTACACCATTCGAGTGTAGACAAGTGTATATGCATAAGCTTATGACTGACTATATGCGCTAATGTTATAACGCACGCACTATACATAAAAAAACATGTCCATCCTCTCGCGGGCTGAATAATGCGCAAGCGTGGAATTCTATTCTGCCGATTCAAGGCCATGCCTTGGGTGGCCCACGTCGGCAAGGAGCAAAAGCGGCTTCGTGGTCAAGGCGGTGTTCAGGATTTCGGCTTTCGCCAGTGGCCATGCTCTGCGCGCGCAGCGGCGTGGCGGGGTGCGGAGTGGTCAGAGCCGGTGTGTGTGTTTGTGTCTGTGGTTCGTGGCACAGGCTCAATGGGCAACATCGAAGATGGCGCCTACCGGTGCCCGGACGGGTCGAGTCCCGAGCGCGTCAAGCAGACCGTCATTTCGGGCGTGCTGGGCGCTGCTTCGTCGGTCACGTCCATCCAGGTGGCCAACCTGCTGCGACTCTTCAAGATCCCACAGGTGAGCCGACTGTTTTTTGCAGACGCTGCCAATGAATGATCACTGAAAAGTCAGGTTTTCCTGGCCTACTCACATCGTTGATGCATCCAATTGAGTATGCCAACAACGCAACAGTGCTTGATGCCAAGTTGTGTTGATGCAGCCTGGTGTCCAGACTCAACTAAGATTGAAGGCGTATATGTCTTTTTTTTTATTCTTCTCACGAAGAATTATTAGTACATCATGAACCACCTGCGGGCATCAGGTAAACTTCCATCACGCAACATCTGTCTTCAGTTTTTTTTTCCTCGCCCACGAAAGCTACTTTCTTCTTGAGAGTCTTTCCTTTGTCATCTATAATTATCGACACAGATGAACTTCTCTTTGTCCTCAGGGTCCCTTTAGGGGGAGATACGGATGAAAAAAATACGGCGATTTTCATTTCAAAGTACCAATTTTTAGTTCTTGCTCATTTTATTATATCTATAAGAAACTGCAAAAAATAACGATGAAATACGCCAAGTTTGAGCAAACAAATTCCAGGGGTTCACCTCAAGTCTGCTTAGGTGCAGTAGTGCGAAAATATTGCGTTTTCTCTCAAGCCGCCTGGTGGATTCGCCCGACACTACGCTAGCGGACCTCGACCGCACTCAACATACGTGCATGACGTATTTACCTAAGTTAAATCAAGGATCGGCGCAGATGCAGTTTCATGAAGATGATGATGTTCACTGCACAGAGCGAGAGGCGTGATTCCGTTCTCTCAACGGTAGGGTCCTTTGAGCAATCTCACCTGGCGACAAATAGCCGAAATATTGTCAAAACGAATAAAAACGCATCTACAGGCCGCCATTCCCATCGCTGCTGGCACAGGTTGCGGTATGCGACCGGGTTAAATCGGGCTTAAGTACTTCCATGCAATAAAGAAAAAAAAAAGCTTTTGTGACGCAATGAATTAATACCACTAATCTCAGCATTCAAAACATCTGTTCAAATCTCTTGGGTGCATTTTTTTTTTCATTTCTTTTACAATTCAGAACTTTCAAATTAATTACTAACATCTTTCCTGGGGTGTTTTTCCTTTTATGTTGCATTATGTGATGTTTTTGATTCTTAATGTCCCCAGCATCAGCCTTGAACAGAGCCAGGGGTGTCGGTATGGAAACGGTTACACTATGATTCGCCTCTACCATAACCATTTCCAGCCTTCAATTAGAGTATTTTACCTTTAGGTTGCATTCATAAACACGGCTCGGCAACAATCGCCGTTTAACTCGACGAGAACAACCAGTGAGGAGAAAGAAGTTGCAGGACCCTACCGTTTAGAGAACGGAATTACACGAGCGAGAGTGTGTTGCAGTTGGAACTTGATAACGGGGAAGATGTTTACTGCACAGCGCCAGAGTGTGTTCAGTTTTACACAAGGCGTGATCGGCAGCGGCTGTAGTATAGTGCTCTCGTGCCTAGGCCAGGAAAACTGATCTGTTCGTTCTGGTGCGGGTTCATAGCCCAGTCATGGGACATCTTTTCCTCTTTGACAGTTCGTGCGGACATGCAGGAAATAATTTTGTATTAAAAGTAAACAGAGCTGCTTTCGCGGCAGCGGCACCGTTCCATCATAAGAATTGAATAGCTGTATTCACGTCATTGCGGTTGTGCAGACTGGTAGAGAAAAGGCCTTCCTATTTCGAATGCGTCATTTGGTAGTTTCGTACCAGAAAAAAAAAATTCGTTTTTCGCATTCCCCAAGAAGTAAATCGCCCTTGTCTCTTTAAATCACGCAGCACTAAACTTTACCAGTGGCCAAGGAAACTATGTTGGCCGCGTGTAGGCGCTCAATCTTGTACCTAGTGGCGCAGTGAGAGCCTTACTTTTCCTGAATGTCTTCAAGGATAGCTTCGTAACTGCAAAAATAAATGCGTACTGGAAGTTTAAAATGTCCATGCTTCTACATTTGCCATTTTCTTACAACTTCATTGTTTTTGCACAAACCCTTTTCACTATAGGAAAAAATTTGAAACAGCGCTAACACAAACAACCACAAAAGATAGACGACCGACGAGACACAAGCGCTGTGTCTCATCGGTAGTCTATCTTTTGTGGCTGTGTGTGCTAGCGCTGTTTTAAAATTTTCCTATAGTCAAAATGAACCAGCTCGTCCAAAAAGAAGTGTTAATGAATACCCTTCTTGTCGAATCACAAATCAAATTCAATATGGATGTGCTTTACCGTGCACAGAATACAACTGTACTACCTTTATAGCAAGTTATAGTTGCGAAAAGGTCTAAGGTTTGTTAAAGCTATTGCAGTCCCAGCAAAAATGGGTATTTTGAGGAATATGGCGTTTTTTTATTTCAGAAATACTATACGTGACGTACTTTGTTCGCACTGCATAAAAGGAATCATGGCGAGAGAAATGAATTAATAACATGCAGGAGTACAGCAACACGAACAAACACAGAGATGAGGCACAGCGGACGCTCACTTCAACTTCTTTACTCCGGGAAGGAACGTAAGCATTAAAAAGATTGCGCAGACAATAAACACAAAATAACACATATATAGAACAAAATAAACACGCAGAATACCGAAAAACTAAAATGGCATGCGAGACGTCTATCGAATAGGCACTCACCGAGTGCCTGTTTCAAACGAATCAATCTCAAGACTTTAACCATGTAGTACAAGGGGAAATGGCAATAGCTTTAAAAACTAGCAAATGTCTCCCAGCTGATCAAATTTCAGGCATATAACAGCAATATTTTAAAACCTTAGTTCTGGCACATGTCCCCTAGTGCACAGTTAAAGTTCTACGATTATTATTAGTCGGCAGCCTGACGCTGAGATGATAATAACTCGACCGTTTTGTTGTACATAGTGCTATCGCGAACTAACACAAAAGAGATGAAGATAATGGGTCCGAGAGCACGCCTACCAAAGTGAACGCTGTCGACAACAGAAGAGTAACATGGGCGGAAAGAAATATCCTTGAGATATATCTCAAGCCGACCTGGTATGTACTTAGTCCATAAGTACAAGTGGGTGTTACAATCACGTTCCATATTTTCAAAAGCCTAAACCATAACATCAACTAACATTTCTTTTTTTTTCTTTTTTTTTTTCTTACTGGACATACACTACACACACTGGAAATTAACAACACCAAAGGAATCTGCAGCTCGCTTGAGAGCATACTCATGAATTACAACGCTCGACACCAGTATTATGGTTAATACCCGCATCTGGGACTGCAATTAACCACTGCAGTCTGACCAGCCGGTATGAATATAACAAGACAAAATGCCACGGCAGCGAAGCTCGTCTAGCAGCTCCGATGCAGCGCAGTCCGAACAGAATATGGAGGCAATCGATCCGTGCCGGAAATTAGCCTATTACAGTCTCAGGGGAACGCAGCGCCGTGTGAATCGTTTAGCGCTCTCGCCTTATGGAAGTTGTAAGTGTGTGTCGATACCGGTAGAAATGCAGGCGAGCTGCGAGGCGGTCGGAAATTTTCAGCGACAGAAGCGCAGTTTCCAGTTTCCGCAACATTAAAGAAGTGGAAATTAGCAGAGGCTTTACATAATACATATCAAATACTCAGCAGTGCGTTAAGGGCAGTTAACGGAGACACGTGCGTAAAGTATTCGTCTTTCTTTACCTCTTCTTTTGTGAATTACAACAGAATGAAAGAAACGAAACGAATGCCCGCGCTATTCTAGAAGCGCGCCAACACATGGAAGGCGCCGCTTCTTTCTTCGATTAAATTCGATCGGCGACATGAATTATGTGGACTCTCTGTCTTCACAACCTTCGGCAACGGAAGTTCTTTGCTACATACTCCAGTGGCGCACCCTTCCATTTCTTTTACTTTCACTCGGAATACGAAAGTAATTGCAAGAGATGACGGAAGAAGGTAACAATGAGACATTATACCGCTAGCGGAAAGGTAATTTTAGGGTCCTTTGCAGCTCGAGAGCAAAAGTACTACTTTTCGCCGAGATCGACATGCGTTCGCGCCATCTTTCACGCTGTGGAAGGTTTTCCCGCGTAACGAAGGAAGGCTGCTGCTGCTGCAGGTGAGCTTCTTCTCCACGAGCCCCGAGCTGAGCAACAAGCAGCGCTTCGAGTTCTTCCTGCGCACGGTGCCTTCGGACAAGAACCAGGCGCACGCCATGGTAGAGATCGTCAAGCTGCTCAAGTGGACCTACGTGTCCATCCTGTACGAAGAGTCCAACTACGGGCTCAAGGTGAGTGCACTCATCTGATCCTTTTACTGGCTGCTGCTGCTGCTGCTGCACGCCAGGAGTTTCCACGTGAATTATTATTGAGCGAGTATTTTAATTTCCTGGCGGTGGGAGGAGGGGGTGGGGGGGCTGCTTCTTTGACTTCGAGGTATGACGAAGTTTTTACGAAAGAAACAGACGCACTTACCGCCGACGTAACTGAATTATTAAATCTTTCTTCCAGAGAACTCGTGACAGTGACGTCCTTAACGCAGTTGAGGGGTTGTCATCGCTTTGAAGTGAGAGCGGTGTAGTACAGTATCTGAGATCCGCGAAAAAAAAAAATATTGTGGTGGTTCAACTATCTTTGAACAATGTCAAGAGCGTTATCCATCGCTGCCGCTTCGATCTTGGCTCAATTCTGCGCTAGGTAAGCTCCTCGGCAACGAACTATAGTCTGGCTTCTTGTTCGACGATGGCCTCGGCAGCTTGTCTAGCATGGTTGCGGTTCCGTCTTTAGCGGGAGTAGCCTCCTCTGCACGAATTCGCCTCTTTTTGTCACGCCGCCTGATATATTCGCCCGCCACTAAACTCGTGGTCTCAGTCGCACTCGCCCAGATGGCGTATTTACCTAGGTTAAATAAAGAGGGGCGCAGATGGAACTTCATGAATACGATGATGTTCATTGCACAGGGCGACGGTGGGTTGCAGTTGGAACTTGAAGAAGACGATTATGTTTACTGCACAACGCGAAAGTATGCTGAAGTTTCATACAAGGTGTGATCGGTTGTGGCGATAGTATTGAGAGAAAAAACAGAATGATATGGTGGATTGAACCTCTCAGCATTTGGACGTCCCACAGTTGGCAATCTTTTCTTGGTCAGCAGGCTGTGGTGCGTGGTGCAAGTGCTACATTGTTCCCGTCTAAATGTGCAAAAGTTGCAAGGGTGTTTGCAGTGTTCGTGTCGGGTTCCTCTTGAGAAAGGGCAGGTCGAACCAGTCTGCTTCGAGGCGCACGCGCTGGAGAGCCTGGTTTATGCCACTTATTTGTGCGACACTTAGTTAACCGCCTTTTTTTTTTTTTTTTTGACATGCTAAGGATTCCTTTTTCAGTTGAGACTGGGCATAGTTTTGCCTGAATTTGTTGTTACATCCCACTGTATTCAAGATCTTTGAGAGAAGTCGTGTGAGCTTGCTGTTTTATTCACACACGATTTTCATTGGATTACCCGAGTATGGAAAAAAACTTAGAAGCGATAAATGTGAGACTCACTGCTCCGTCAACCATTGTACAGGACCATTTACAGTGCAGGCCCATGCAGGTCAAGATGTTCCAAAACTAGTTAAAAAAAGTGAACATTACGCCTGCAGCCAAAACATTCTTTTTCAGACTACATAGCGGGACTTTACCAGTCAAAGCGTGGTTGCAATAGAAAGGATTTTTTTTTGCTTGTGGGTTGGGGAGTCCACTGTATACTATACGAAAATAATGAAACCATTCAGCTTGTTTTCTTGAACTGCTGGGACGCAGTTTTCTTCTGGAACATCCTCCAAAAGCCTCTTAAAAAAGCTTTCCACTTAACCCTCACGGTATCAGGTATCTCCCGAATCGAAAACGAAGACGGCATACCATATGATCTTGTGAAGGCGTCAGGCCTGTATAGTGTATGGAGAAGTAAGATGGTGGTGCGTCACGCAGATCTTGACGCGCGGACAGTGAGATATTATTTCATGGAAGCCATTGCAAAGCATTATGAAGTTATCAAACTAGTGAACTCAGCACCTGACTTGCTCCCGTATATTGAAACATTAAAGACATTGAACATTGAAAAATTAATACTGTGCTCTGGTACATGGGCCAGGAAAGCTGATCTGTTCACTCTTGTGCCGGAGCAATATTTGTTGAGGAATATTCTGGAGCAATATTTTTTTTCCCGGCTTTTTTTACGATTTAGTTACAACCCAGGTCACGTGGCATGCGCTGTTGCTATGCGATGGATTCGCGCCGTTGCCATGGCGACCACCATTGTTCACGCACTGCGGATTAACGCGACCTCTACTAACGTGAGCAGCAGAGCTAAAGCTCTAAACATGGCGTCCACGCACGCTTTTCACTTGCGAAACCAGACGCTTTCGGCGACGCCAGCGTCTCACTTTTTGGTCTCTTTTAGGCTGTAACCGTACCAGTTTGGTGAGAGTGGTCTCCTTGCAACTAGAACACGTGGTTCTCTATCGATACAGGTCAACATTTATTAAGGCGAAAGCCTTTAATGGCTCATGCTGTCGTGGACAAGACGTGTCCCGCTTTTGCGGCGGCTGTGATTGGCCGAGGCGGAATGACGACATAGAGGTCTCGACCAATCCCAGAGCACCACCACAGTATGCGCGATTGCGTGCCTTATATGGCCATATGCCAATCAATGACCAATTACTAATTGGAGGTTAATTAACGAATTATTCAATAATTGACTAATTGACGACTAATGAAATGATCAATTATCCACTTAATAACAAACACATTAACCAATGACTGATAAATTAATTAATTACTGATTAGTGCCAGTTGCGTAGCAGAATGTGGCACTCAGGCTTTCCCCTTTCACTACTTTAGTCGTTAAAGTCCCTCGTAATTTATTAGCCCCCAACGCCCCCGTAAGATTAGGGGCTGCGGATGCTTACGAACGCAGCGAGGCTTTACATACATGAACCACTGTTCGCAGGCGTTCAACGAATTGGAAGAACAGCTGCGCAGCCAGAACATCTGCATCGCGGTCAAAGAGAAGCTGACCAAAGACTCCGGCGTGGCCGCTGAAGGAGCGTACGACGCCATCATAGACAAGCTTCGCTCCAAACAGCGCGCCCGAGGTACGTAGTGCGTGCGCAGTTTGCGCGGGCGCCGCGCCCGTCCGTATCTGAACGGGCAACGATCATCCGTCGGCGCAGGAGTGATCGTGTTCGGCTCAGACCAGGAGGTGGCGGGAGTGATGCGCGCCGTGCATCGTAGGAATGCCACGGGCCACTTTGCCTGGATCGGCAGTGACGGATGGAGCGCGCGCGAGCTCGTCTCTGACGGAAACGAGCCGCAGGTCGAGGGCACGCTATCCGTGCAGCCGCGCGCTCACGAGGTCAAGGGATTCGACCAGTACTTCCGCGCACTCACCCCGGACACAAATCGCCGGAACCCCTGGTTCATCGAGTTCTGGGAACACTTCTTCCGGTTGGTATCTGCTCGCACACGCGCGAGCTTGTCTGCTTGCCGTGCGGGTGTCTTTCACGCTGTTTCACGCGAGAAGCATGGTGACGACCGAGCAGGCAAAAAAGAAACGAAAAAAATTAAGGCAGCGCTCTCGCAAAGTGGGCCGAGTATCAGAATCAGGTGTTATAGGCGTAACTGTTTGTCTCCCAAATTTCATAAGTGGAACAGAGGACAAGGGATGACAGCACAAAACAGGACGTGGGCTTCGTTGTGTGTTTAAGGAGGTTAAAAGAGAATTTTGACGTTACACGAGAGTTAATGAGCTCATGAGGTCACGTGGCCGATGGCATTGAGTCGTGTGACCTTGTGCCGCAAGTGCCGCAATCTCATTCCATGCGGACAAACGTTCGCTGGTAATGCAGGATGCACGTCAACGCACTGGTCCGCACGCTATCGACGTCAAGCTAGGCACGCTACCGGGAGACGGGCTAGCGATGTCAGCGCCATGACATGGCGCTGGGAAGTTAAGCAGATTTACAAGAGCTGCTAGCAGAAGGCTGCTTAACTGTTGTGCGAATGGATGCCGGCATACGTGCGACACACAAGCGCAGACTTTCACTTTTATTTCATGAAACGATTCGAGGCACTTAAGCGTATCTAAATCAAAGAGGTTAAGCGCATGGATAAGTGCGCAGGAAGGACAAATGTGTAAGCGAGAATAAAAACTGCTCGCTGTGATGGCTCTGTGTTTATTACGCTCGGCTATTGTGCTCGAGAATCCGTATTTAATCCCGGTTGTGGCGGCCACAAAGGAGTAACGCAAAAGGTGCCAGTGTGCTCCCGATCTCAGCGCACAATCAATAAATTATTCTCAACTTTTCATTATGGCGTCTCACATATTATCGCATGTCTCGTTTTGGGACTTTAAGTCTCATAATTTCAATTTTACTAAAATAAGAACCGTGAAAATAAGGTACACGTAAAAGTTGTATACCACAGTGTCCAGTTCTGCTCGAACAACCATATCTTCGGAACAAATCAATCACTGCTTTGCGAAAAAAAAAAAAAGTAATTAGCTAGTATGTAATACAACACACGTAACAAATAACAATGTGTCATCGAAAGAACTCAAAATAAATAATCAAGAGAACCAAACGTGCTGGTAGCAAATATGTCAGGACCTAAGCTAACAAATAGCAATAACTCACAAAGCCGTGCTTGTGCTCAAAATGCTCAAGGATGCTGCGGTACATAAACAACATGAAAAAAGAAGAGACCGAAAGAGAGATGAAAACAAGCAAGAAAACACTAGAAAAATTGTAACCGTATAAAACAGCGAAAGCAGCTAAGTGTACTCTACAGGCTAACACAAGAAAAACTAAAATTTTATTCAGGACATCGAGTCATCATCGTACCTTTAAAGGAATGACATAGAAATAAAGCAGCATTAAAAAGAATGCCAGCGAAACACTGTGCCAATTCGGGAGAACCTTTCTTTCGTGGCTGCCCCTTGTGAACACACACGTTAATGTTAATGCGATAACATTACCTATAGCGTTCCACATTCCAATAAAAGCCGTGTGGCGTCCTGCATCTGTCATGAAAATCTCTGACTGGTCGATAGAGCGTATTGCGGCTGTCATTTGACGAGAGAGCTCGCTTGGGCTCGCGACGTTGCACACCCCGTCGACCAAAAAGAGCTCTGCTGAACCACGTCACCTTGTTACGTTGTAGACATTTAGGTACGTAGCTGACAGGTACTTTACCACGTGGGCGATGGGCAGGTGACATGGCTAAGCACTAAATGGCCGCCTGATTAGTAACGTGGTAAGAATAGGTGACAGCCGAAACGGCAGATGCTCTGACACGAACTTCATCCACAGGTTCGCGACTTCAGCTAAACAAGTGTCTCTGCTAAAATCCACTTTCACTGAAAAGAAAAAATAGGAGGACGTATAGGCTTCGTCTTAAGAGTGTACGCGATACCTCTACACCACAGCGGAGCCTTCCTCTCAGCGCAATAGTTTAGAGGCCCTATGAAACGGCCTCATATCGAGAAGTAGATAACGCCACACATTTCATTACAGCAACACAATTAAGAGCACTAATTAGCACTACTGATTAACGATGTTGTTTACTGCTACTAATTATCGCCACTAACGAGGACAGCTAATTACTTAGCAACAATGCGTAATAGCTATATGGCAGTGCTTTTATCGCATCAAATTTTATTGATATTTACCAACGTTATCCGTTCTTTCGGGGCAATCTTTTATCATGAAAATGGCCAGCAAAGTATGAAATCAAAAATGAAAGGCAGCAAAAAGGAAGAACTATTTGACACAAACACAAAAAAAAAAAAAAATGCTGTGAAACAAAATTCACTATGCACTTTGTGTGTAGACAGTTTTCACAGAAAGTTACAAGTTCTGAACCCCTTCAGCTGTATAACACCTACCTTTATTCTCCATTCCAGAAGAAAACTTAAACGTCATCACTGTATTGAAATAAAAGGAGCACTTTATTAAAAACATCCAAGCGAGCATGTCCGTGCGGAGAGACAACAGCTCAATGTGCCGGAACGAAGACCGCAAGTGTTATGGGCAAATACAACTAAATCAGTTAAGCTTCCCGAGGGACAAGCGCAAACTCTTATTTTAAGGCTCACCTAACGATTCCCCAGCAACAGAACTCTATGTTTGCGTCCAGAAAGAGCAATTTTAATTTTCCACTCGAGTTAACGTATCCCGCTAAAAAGCCTGCATATGTTGACATTCGTGGTCCCGATGCACAAGAACTTTCTAAGTAAGTGTTTGCTTTTCCGATCCAGCACTTACCGCGAACGACGCTATGTTTTCTCAAGAACGCCGTCGTTTTCCTCCTCTCAAAGTTCAGCAATCGATTGGTTGCCTCTTATTCCTCATCCCTTGTAATCTCTTTTTTTTTTTTTTTTTTTTGTCCTGCCTCGGGTTTCAGCGTCTAAAATGTTGAAACTACGAGCAGCGTCTCCGTGAAAGTGTTTGCCAATTTGCCGAGATGTCTATGGTCTCGCAGATGTACCCCCGTGTACGCTCGTCTTGTTTCTTCTGAAGCCTGTATCTTATTTTGGATTTTTTTTTTCTGTTGTTTCTGAACCTCTTTTAGGGCGCAGCTCTTTGGCGCCCGTTCCTGGGTTTCGCGTCGGCGTCGCCGTTGGCCTTGTAACCAGCTCCGTCCCCCTTGCAGCCCCCCAGCTCAGCCCCACTCTTCCTGCGTGGCGCCGACCGCGCGTGTTATCTGATTGCTGCACGCGCTCCCCCGTTCGCCGCTGCTTATACCCACCTCCCCCCCCCCCCCCCTTCCTCTTCCTGCGTGGCGGCGAGGTTGCTCTCCAGTTGCCGAAATGCCGGCTCGCTATCAGTGGGTCACGGTGCGTGCATCCCAAGCCGAAACGCAGAGTCATGTTCTCTTCACTCGCTAGCGGCGTCAGCGGCATCAGTCAGTCGCTGCTATCTGTTCGTCGGGCAACGTTCCTATGGGCCCACGTGCGGCCTCCCCCAACCTCCCGATAACTTAATTGCTCTCTTCATTTCTCCGACCACAAAGCTCCTTTTATGACAGCCAAGAACTGTTAGTGCAGTGTTTCCTGAAGGAATACGTGTGAAAAATTAAAAAAAAAAAAGTTGTCTGTAATTGCACATACGTGTCTTGATCGAAATCTTTGCCTCACTCTATCGAAAAGGTGAAACAGCTGATGAGTGGCGCTCAAATTTCGCATTAGAAAGTAACGTAATTGTCGGCTTTTTGTGTGTGTGTTTTTTGTGCTTCCTTTTCGCACTGTCATTTATTTCTTACGGCGAAGAATAAAGTGTAAGCTGATACTGCTGTATGAGCTCATGCCACATCAATGGCACATTCATTATAACAAACAACTGTAGTAAAACTGACCCAGCGCGTTATAGCGCGCAAGCTTACAATAATAATGCATTTAAGTTTATATTTGCAGCTGGTATTTCAAAATAGGATTAGTTTTACAAGGAAAGTTCAGAAGGCACTAGAATCGCACAAAGTTCTTATTTTGACATAAAAAAATACCGCTTCACAGCACGGCTCCTTGCCTTAGTGTATTTGGACAAACAAAAATAGAAAAAAAAATCTCGAACTTACCACCGATGCATGAAGAATGAAAGCATTGTTCAAAAAAAGTAGTGTGCAGTCAGAATAGCGGACTCGCAGACGTACAGACTATCGCCATCGCTAAGGTAGCACCGCTTTCTTCGTCATTACTGCGGCATTCCTATTGCGGCGATAGACGCAGCAGTTTGTACATTATCCAGCTCTCGCTGTCTTGAATAGTCCCAACCGACTCTGCTTTCATTTTGCACTAACAAAACAATGAAGCAACGAAGTAGGTCGTTTTCTTTAGGTTCCCTCGCCGCTCACATTTTCCTGTAAAGGGTGCACCACCGCAGATAAGGCTCCCCTGAGGCAAAGCCGTCTTTCGAAAACGGTTTTCTTGAAATGGCGTCGTTGCGCCTTGATTGAAAAGAGGTCGCATGAGCCTTTGATGGTCACCTCCTAAAGGATATACGTGGAGTGTATAAGAGAGGGAGAAAGGGAGGAGGAACGAATAATCCTGGTTTTGGCCTCATGGACGTAAAACAAAGAAAGAAACTCAAATCGTGCACGCCCAAGCTGATCCGCGGTTGAGGCAGACGGTACGCTGGGGAGTTTGGGCCATCTAGCAGCTGAGACCACTGGTCTTGCAAAATATGCTAATGCCACCTTTAGGGGAAATTTGCTCCCGGTCGGCGGCGTCGGTGCGAGGCGTAGCGAGAGGAATTAGACGAGCTGCTAGGGCGCGTCATCCGAGATCGCGAATGAAGCTTTTTCTCATTTGGCGGTCTCACGCAAGGTCGCATTATCATCTTGTGGTCGGCCATCTTGGACAGCCCTTGGTGGGCTCGCCATCTATTTCCCTTGGCTGTGGACCAATTTTGTCCCTGTAAATGAAATCAGATTTCGTTGGCTGTGCAGTTGGTAGAAACCAGTCAGAGTAATAATGGTGACCGAGTTTTTTCTCAACCATGGTTCAGAAATAATATTCAAGCAGGTTTATCTTCATCTCCACATGTAGAACAGGGAAATGCTTGCGTTTTCTGCTCATCTCACCACTCACCACTGAAATGTTGAAATGAGCGACGTTAAAAACATTTTACCCGCAAGTGGTCAAGGTAATTGTTTAAGAGAAGCTGTAGAGAGAAAGGAAATAATGAAAATCACAGGAAGCAAATTCTTAAAGCATCCACAGAACTATACTACCCGCAGGTATTGTAAGACTGTTTTTCTTTTTCCCCCATTTCACAAAAAAATGAGGCAGGCAAAACTGTGCCAACTGCGCCTGCCATTACGTCTAAAAGGCCTGTTCAAGCACGCAAGCAAGGCTTCCAGCAATGAAGTATCGATTAAATTACCAATTATTTATAGGGTTGAACGCAGGAGTTGCTAATTGCGTGTATATAAATTACAGCTGATCTTGCCACTGGGGCGGCAAAAATGCGCGAAGCGCTTGGCAGTACCACCCAAAGTGCATGTTCCGGTCATATCGATCGTAGCAGGGAGATACACGCGTTATTCTTCAACTGTTTTGTCCTGGCAGTTTTGTATGACGCTGCCGGAGAGCCATTCAGAAGAGCGTGTAGGATGCGCTTGGTGTGACCACGCGATGTGTACCCTAATTCAGGGCGGCTGGGCTGTGCGGTGTGCGTTGGCGGGCTCAGCCGAAATGGAAATCAATGTCGCGTGACTCCAGACGTTTCTGTGCGAGGAGTCAAACGAGAATTTGTGGCTGCGAAACGCGACCTCCGCCGCTTAGACGCTTAAAGTCTGGTCAGTAAATTTTAATCGGTCCTTAATAACTTTCCTTCACTACCCTGTCACTTGCGAAAACTTTTCGACGCTATGACTAAAAAAAAAAAAAAACTGTGGAGGAGACTTAAGTTCAGTCT
This sequence comes from Amblyomma maculatum, assembly GCF_055883805.1. NCBI lineage: Eukaryota > Metazoa > Arthropoda > Arachnida > Ixodida > Ixodidae > Amblyomma > Amblyomma maculatum. The sequence continues at coordinate 210,008,348 of NC_139346.1, read as the reverse complement.
TTAAAGGTATGACGCTATGCGTATCAGCCCACATATTAAGCCCCGCTTTAACAAGCCGCATGAACGTACATGCGTGGCCTAGAAATAAGGTGAATGCAGGGGTCCTGCACTCAGACTGATATCAGCCTCCTTTATGACAGGAACGACCCGAGTTGGCAGCTCCTGTCAAGCGTAATATCAGGTAACCTTACGTTAGGTTAAGTGTTCGGCCATGTCAGCTGCCAGCTACCGCCTGCCAGCGCCATGCTCCTAATGTTTCGCTCACAAGGCCAACGACGGCGCGGCGCCGACACCGGATTTTTGGTGAACGGGGCCTCAACGTTATCGCGTTAATAATATCCACTGTTATATTCGTTATCTTTCTCTTTTTTTTTTTGCATTATATACCCCAAACTAATTAGAGTAAAATTGCACTTGTTGCGTATAATTACGACGTTATAATTATTTGAATGCTCAAAATAGGTTCCTTCTCATAGTAAAGGAGCCTGCACAAACCAGTACGCGCCGGCTCTGATGTTAGGCTAAAAACATTAATGCAATGAAAGCTGAGAGCAGCACGAGGAAAGCTGACTTAATTATGCAAATAGACACCTAATTACTTGCTGCTTTCTTTCTTCTGAAGCTTCATACGTCTCCACATATCTTTGCTGCCAGCAAACGCGTGGAGGGATGAGTATTGGTCATGCCGCGCACGCCTCGCCCCGCTTGAGACTGAAATATCTGGAGTGAACTCTGATTGCGCATTATGTACGGTAAGGGCTAAGCAAGTATGAGAAGAGCTCTCCCAAACGACCATTTTCTAGTCCACCAGCCACTAAAAAACTAAGTTTGGGAAGCAAGAACAGCAGTTATAAATAATTCGGAAAAAAGAATACGGTCAAATCAAAACAGCACAAAGGCCAGCTGTCGCGTGCTGCAGGCAACGGTTTAGTTATCAATCGAATATTTTATTGTCATCAAACAGATTTTGTGATGCCCACAGAAGCGAGTGTTTCAGATGACAGGCTTATAGAAGCAACGATGTTGACCCGGGCGAACTGCAAACTAGTTCGAAATAATGCGCTTCAATATCAGTCGCTTCGCAAAAGCAGATTTCTGACCCGCCTCTCAGTTTTCCCGTCTGGCATGCAGGCAAAGAAAAACAGGCGTTGAGATGTGATAAGGCTCGAAATACCATGACTTCTTGTGACATACCCTTAGACATGGCAATTTGTACGATTCCTGCAATAAATATAAGTGACAGCTTCAGTCGAAAAGCCACCCGAATCGCTTAGTATACCGATTAGGCTGGTTTTAATAACACACGCGAGCTTCCTCCCATGGTGCGTGTGAAGCAAAGGTATCCAGAAAGCCGGCAGTATAGGCACAATACAGCATTCATGAAAACGGTGTTCGGTCACGACTTGCGTATGGACGAGAGCTACGACGGCTCAACATGACGCCTTCTAATGCTTCAGTGACGTGCCGGTGGGCAGTACTGGTTGCTGTAAACACAAGCATCTAAATGGTTTATCGATGAAAAGAGACCGGATATCTGCATTGAGAGATTTGCCGGAGCGAGCCATAAGCAGCTGCTTGCGAAGTTTTTCGAAAAGGAAACCGCGATAACGGTAGCATATTTTCTTGGCATCCTAAACAAGCAGACAGCAGTCTGTGTATCGACGTCGCGACATGTATACACCACCTCTCAAATAACAGACTGCTTGTACACACTCTGAGGAGTTTCGGCATTTAGAGCATATATGCGAACACCATGCGAGTATGAAAAGGCGTTAGTCAGCGTACACACACGTGGTTGGCACTGAAATATAGGTAGATTTATGTCACTCAGAGACGGCAACGACGAGTTGAATAGAGCTTAGGTCTGATCGACTAAGCCGACGGCTGTCACCGAAGGGAGGTTGAGCAGAAGATTCTATGGAAGGGAGCGAACGTTGTCTAAGGTTAAAAAAGAGCACTACAGTCGCATTGAAGTTTTAGAAAATATTGACGACTGAAAACCAACTGCAGTCTAAAAGGGACATTGCAGACCATAATACATATTTTGACGATAGCGTTTTGTCAAGGCGCATGAAGCGAACCATTTCCTCAAGTACGTCACCGTGAAATATTTTTTTTTTTTTCGTGCGTTTCTTCACCTCCAGCGCTTCTGTAGGGACCTGCTACAACCGGCAATGCCAACTGCCACTTCTTATTGGCTGCGCACGTGATGCGCTATATGTGTAAACGCCTCTTCAGTGCAATATGGGCACTGCAGAGTTGTCGGGTAAACAATCAACGTCCACGTGCGTCGCGTAGGGTATCTGCTGTAACGACATTTCCTACGCAGCTGCAAATGGAACAACAGCCTCGTGACTCCATACAACCAGAACCACCAGCAGAACTGCACGGGCCGCGAACGCATCAGCGACAACAAGAGCTACAAGCTCGAGGGGCAGCTGCAGTTCGTCAGCGACGCCGTGCTGGCCTTCGCGTACGCGCTGCTCGACATGCACAAGGCCAAATGTGGAAGGGCCAAGGGCCTCTGCGAGAGCATGCGGCCTGTCAATGGCACCGAACTGCTCGCCTACCTGCAGCGCGTCCAGTTCAAAGGTGGGCGAGAGTCCTTTGCCATGCTTGATCTTCGGGCATAAAGGGACGGAAACGCGCGAACCACTCCTTTGAACGATACGACAGTGTCAAATATTTTGGAGCCAGCATTGTGACGATATCTGGCAGCCGGAAATAAAAGCTAGCGAGTAGCAAGACCATTGTGGTCTAGCTCAGTTGTATTAAAAGCCAAAGGTATCGTATTTCAAAAACTCTCCATGTGTTCAAAGCGATCAAAAACTCCTATTTGTTTTATTTTTTTTTTCTTGCAATCGCAGTACATACAAATACCTAATGTCCAACCTCTACTGCTGTAATAACGATAACGTGCACGTGCAGTACACAGACTCGATAAGCATAGAACACGTGTCGTCGTGAGGTCAAGAACCGGCGATTTTTCGACGAACCCATGATGTTCTTCTGAAGGCACCCCTTTAATTTGCAAAGATCATTTTAATCCGTTATCGCTGGTGGCCCACTCGTAAAGGACACCCTGCGTCAAAGTAGAAAGCCGAAAACAAGTGTGATTAAACAAAAGCCTTCGTAAAAATTGTGATTTATGGCGACTAAATATGACTCAGCAAAAGTAAAATGACTACGAACGGCTTTGACAAAAAAAAAGAAAAAAGAAGACGATTAAGGATGTCTCCGCACCAATGAAAATGAATTACGAGTTAGCAAAATTACAAAGGCAAAGGCACCACGTAATCCAATGCACTCTCATCACGTAATAATAATAATAACTAAGTGCGCCCGTAATTTTTATACTGATTACCAAAAGTTATCACCACTTCCCTTTATTATCACACCTCCCCTCGCCCTCCCCACAAAAAATTTAAGCACAACCCCCTCCCTCTATTTTAAAGTCCTGGGGAAACTTCTGTCTGGGTTCCATCTTAACACTGCGGCGACTTTCCTCCCTACGCAGGCCTGAGCGGCGACCAGTTCCGCTTCTCAACACAGGGCGATGGCCCGGCACGGTACAACATCCTGCACTTCAAGCAGGTGGAGCCCGGCAAATACCGCTGGGTACCTATTGGCGAGTACCGAGACGGCACACTGCACCTGGACCTGGCCAAGCTGCAGTTCCAGCTGGGCTCCAGCGAGATTCCGCGCTCGGTGTGCAGCGACCCCTGTCCGCGGGGCTCGGCTCAGCGGCTGGTGGAAGGAGAGCTGTGCTGCTGGCACTGCGTGCGATGCTCAGGCTACACGTTCGCCGCCGAAGGCGGCGTATGCGCCGACTGCGCACCGGGCACGCTGCCAGACGCACACCACGAGCGCTGCCTGCCCGTGCCAGAGTCGCACATGAGCCCGGACTCGCCGTTGGCAGTGGCCACGCTCACGCTGGCCGCCGTAGGCTCAGTCTTCACCTTCGCCACACTCGCCGTCTTCGTGCGCCACATCGATACGCCCGTGGTGCGCGCCTCCGGCCGCGAACTTTGCTGCGTGCTGCTCGCCGGCATCGTCATGTGCCAGGCGACTGCGCTGCTCCTGGTGCAGCGACCCAGCGTGATCGTGTGCGGTGCCCAAAGAGCCGCGCTGGGCCTCTGCTTCGCGGTCGTCTACTCTGCCATTCTGGCCAAGACGGACCGCATCGCGCGCATCTTCCGTGCGGGCCGCCGCAGCGCCCAGCGACCCGGTTGCATCTCGCCCCGCTCTCAGCTGGCGCTGTGCGGCGCCCTGGTGTCCGTTCAGGGGCTCGTGGCAGCGCTGTGGCTGGCGCTGCGTCCGCCTCGCGCCGTGCACCACCACCCGACGCGCGAGGACAACCAGCTGGTGTGCCTGGCGTCGGTGCAGCGTGCGGGTTACGCACTGGCGCTCGCCTACCCGCTCTGCCTGGTGGCCGTGTGCACCGTGTACGCGGTGCTGACGCGCAAGATACCGGAGGCGTTCAACGAGTCCAAGTACATCGGCTTCGCCATGTACACCACGTGCATCATCTGGCTCGCCTTCCTACCCATCTACCTGACCACGTGGCGCCACGTGAACCTCAACCTGACCAGCATGGCCATGGCCGTGTCGCTCAGTGGCACGGTCACGCTCATCTGCCTCTTCTTCCCAAAGCTGTACATCATCGTGCTGCACCCGGAGAAGAACGTGCGCCAGTCCATCATGGCCAAGTACGGTACGCTCAAGAACCGCGTCGAGTCGGCCACGCAGTCGGACGGTACGGCCCGCACCCGTCGGGAACCCAAGGCTTGGTGGCCGCCCGCGCAGTTTTTTATACCGGTGGTTGTTTGGCCAGCCACTTTACATCTACACGCGACAGCGCACGGTAAAATGCAGACAGTCTGATTCCATAGTCTTCTGCCTGGGAGGAGCCTCAGCAGACCTCGGCAGCAAAAACTTGCGCCATTCGATCGATCTTGCTGCGAGACGCAGCTGGCAAACAGTAATCAAAGTATCGTACGCAGTTGGAGGCACACAGATTCCACGGTGACTGACACGCGTCTAATTATTCGATCAATCGTGTTCCGATCTGGTTACCAATGCGAGCTAAAATGCTATGCAGTAAATTAAGAGAACAGTCAGTCACTTCAAACTGGTAGAATGTTAAGGGATCAAACTTCCGTGGCGTCAGTCGAGGAAAATGTATCTGCCGAATTCAAACTGTTTCATAAATCATATGCAGCTGATTAAACCAGCCTTATTACCCCGCAACGCCTGAAGATACCCTTTTTTTTTATTTGCACACAGAAAATGCAGAACATGGAGCCCCGCGCCAGGCAGCAGATCGTGGTCTCGGAAGCGTGATCCTTAACCAAGCCGCTGAAGACTGATAGACCGAGAGAACGTTGCTAAATGGAGACTGACAAATGCATTTTTCGCCGGGAGGTTAATCGAAAAAGCATACAAATCTCCCAAGGTCTAGCGCAGTTATGGAGCGCGTGATGTGAACAGCGCCTGTGCTAATAACGTGTGACTGTACAAGGAAATTTAAAGGGGTGGGGTTTACTGGGCTGCTATTGTTCTTGCTCGGGGTTAGGGACCTGTCATCGCTAGCCTGCTCAAACCCGTATTTTGTTAGGATACGCATTCTTAATTCGCTCCCCTCTACCACTGCCATCAGCCATCGCCTGCGACGTCAATGCAGACTGCGACCAAAGGCCTTTGCCACGCTATAGAGACCGGTAATGAACCGGTAGATTGAACGGTGCGACAAACGGATGTGGCGAGCTTACCTGGCAGAGAGAGTGACCCGAGGAGCCGGTGGTTCCGGAAGGAAATGTCATCTTCAGAAAACACTCTAAACGTGCGACCTCCTTGCGCATGACAAGTCAAAGTACATAACAGTCACGGACATCTGGCTAATGTCTTTTAAGAGGTGGTTGTTTTTTAAGACAAAGATTAAAAACGGTTTTAGGAATCTCACTTTGGCCTCGATGTTCACTATGAAACGCGTAAAATCAGATTCCAGCATAGGTTTGAAAATATATATAAATTAAGTTGAATTAGAGTGAAGCACACCACGTTTCAGTTACGGTTACTTATCGTGCACAGGAACCCTGTTGGATTCGTGAAGGGAATCGTACGGGTCATGCGGCGCATGTTCGGTAAAGCTGGTAATTTAGGGCTGTTTAGAGTCGTTACTAATGGTCTATACACGTGCCGTTATGTGTCGCCCACTCATTACATTGTAAAGGGGTGATAATAAGGTGAATAGAAATGTCCTCCTATGAAGGCGGCGCTGATGCGGGGCCCCCTTTCTTTGCTTGCCCGTGCAGCAGACTACGAGATGAGCGACAAGCAGCGGTCTGCCTGTTCGCTCGTCTCGACGAATAGCCGGGCCAGCTGCGCTACGCAGACCGACGAGCACGATTTCTGGGACATGGATGTCCAGCTCTGACCATCCGAGCACGGTAAGCTCCATCGGTGTTCCTATGTATGCGTGCGCACCGAGCCACATTGTTCTAGCATAGATATCTTATGAAGTAGTTAAATCGAAGTAGTTAAATCAAATTGGGGCTAACGACAACGCGCATGCAGTTCGTTAAAATGGCTGCGCTACGATAGGGAGAAACGAAATAGCTAACGATGAATGGACGACATATACCACTCAGGGGCATGAATGGGTCACGCAAGTGGATAAAATGCATGTTTCTCTGTTTTTGCGCCATGAACGGTGGAACGAAAAGGGCTGAGAGCAACTATCAGGTGTCATCTGCAATCCGCCTGTGAATCAGAACGAAATAGCAATGAAATGTGTCTTGGTTGTGTCGTGACAGTCCCACTTCGCTAACAGCGGATTGCTCGCGCAGTTTGGCTCTGTCGAAAGAGAGCAAGAACGGACTTGGGGGATATTAATTTTCACCAGCTTCCTAGCCACGCATAACTATTTTGGAGAGGTTATAACAGCAGACCTTCGCCCATGGCTTGCTTATGTTTAAGCGTCCAAATCTGGCCAGTAACCTTATCAGAAAAGACCTCACACACGCTCGCAGCGTTCGAAATGGGAGACGTTCAAGTTACGCTGATTTTCTTTAGTGCATTCGCGATGCTGGCAATTATATGCAAGGCAGCTTTAAGAGAACAAAGTTCAATCATTCCAATTAAACAGGAAAGCAAGAATTAAGTCTCTTTTTATCTGGATACGCCTCCCCAAATAAAAAGAAAATGTTTGATTTATATAAAAGTTTAACACCCCAAAGCGAACTGGGCTATGTGGGATGCGAAAGAAGAATAACGCGTGCACCTTTTCAGCCAAGGTGGAAAGGGCGAAAGTGGCGATGATGAAGTCGCCGTGAATGGAAAACAACACGCGAAATGGCTATAAATAGGACTCGATAGGCAGCCAATACAAAACAGACAAAATGCGCTGTGGTAATTCTCACCTCAGGAAACAATCCGTGCTGAATGATTTGCACTGTGCGGCGTATGTTTGTACCGCGCTAGCTTCGGGGAAGAACTGCATGGTGCCGGCCAGTAACCGGTCCGCTCAGTGACACGCGATGCGCGTGGGAATCGACAGCAATGAGGCGGGCAGGTGGCGTTGGCGTGAGCAGCCACTATGAAAAATGAGCTCGCGTGCCAAGGAAGGTGCCTAAAGAGTGACGATCCGCCAGTCATATCTTCCCGGCGTCGATATGTTCCTCGGCGCTCACGTACGCAGCGCCTGTCGGCCCCCGCACCAATACGCCGCTTCCCACAATGCGCAGAGCAATGAGACATCGATTTTTCGCTTTGTGGTGATGGCGGCGTAACAATAAAAAGCATCGGCACTAGAAGGGCACCGCGCTAGAATGAAGCGTAGGAAAGAAGACACAGCTACATGGAGGTTTTGCAGAGAATCATTTTTAGCTGACCAGTGCGCGCGCTCATTTTCTATTTATTCTGTTTGCTGATCTATACACAACCTTAACAACAAGACGCTACTGAATTTATTGACTTTAGTATGTGCGGGAATCATTCGCCAGTTCTTTCGATCTCCTCATTATTTTCAGGGAAATTGGCTGAGCGTGCCGCTGCTCAAATGACAAGGGTTAATCGTACGTCAACATTTCTTTACTTCATTCAGCTTACAGTTATAACGATTAGCTTTCGCTTTTCGCCATGTCCATAGCAATAAGTGCTTAGAAAAACCAAAAACCCATGCGCGTGCCTGGTGTATCCGCTTGAATAAGAAGAAATCTTGCCGGTTATTAGTACTTGTACTGTGAATACAAGCTTGATATATAGTGTCCCCTTGGATTCATGATAACGGGGTTCATCATTTCAATTAACGCGGAGACTGACGTGAACAACAAAAAATAGCGGTGTGTAAGGCTGGCTGTGTAGCACAATGCGCTCGAAGCCCACCCTCTTAAAATAACCCCTATTGTACTGGGGCTAAAAACGGTTAGCCACGGCGCAGCCACTTTCAAGATACAAATCCTTCGAGCTTCTAGTATTTTCTTTCAAGCGTATCTTCCTAGAGATAAGCCCCATCAGTACCCAAGGTTTCTGACATGCGATGGAAAATATCAAAGACTAACCCGCACGCGTCTTACTGCAGATACTGCCGTCTTTCATTCACTGCCTGAAAGTGCAGTACTCGTTAAGCCCGACTCGCTTTTGCAATTTCAAAACTACACTGAGCCTTATGCCTCCAAACTGCCCTCTTAGATATAATGATTATTTTTTCGCGGTATAGCATGCATCTATGGCAACGGTTAATCACTGCGGTCACAGCTGTGATAGTAAATTTAAAAGCGCTCCATTCCTGATCATGGTCATGCAACAATGGAGAACGAGCATAGGGCGATGATATTTCGAGCTAAACTGTAAACCCTGTAAAGAAGTGTGCATTCAGTTATTGATTACTGCTTCATTATGTGGCGACCTGATTTCTTTTTTTTTTTTTTTCGTTTCTTGTCCAGTTCTCTTCTTGGTGTGTAATTTCAATTAAAGCAGCAAAACGTCAAAAAGTCGCCTTTCTGTGCAAACTGGTTCTTCGTTTTCATATCGAAGGGATTTGTAGATTGCGCCGAAAGTCGTTTTCACGAAACGACTTGTGCTAGATATGTGAAGACTGCATTACGATGGTCGTGCTGGCCATTGGCCGCAACTCCTGGGAATATTTTATCTACAAACAATATTACGGTACTGACGCAACATCGGCGAGACTAAATTTCAAGTAATGTGCAATACTAGGAACAAAAACGGGGCTGATTAATATTGTACTGTGCTCAATATAATTTGTAACGCGTCCGATTGGTATCAACCGACACTTCCACTTTACAGTAAATCAGTTCACCTTCACATAGATGACCCAACTTGCACAAATTCTGATCGAGCTCACCCCTCCGAGCACTGCAAGCCTACTGATGTAAATGGATACAGGCATCCTTTGATGTATCGAACAAAGTGCACTGAATTATTCAGTGCACTTTATTCCTTGCACTAAGGGCTAACTCCAATCATTTGTCGCATGATTGAATTTGTAGTGTACTCAGAACTGAGCTCGTTCCGTACTTTGCGCGTTGCAGTAATACTGAAAGCAATAGTACATTAACGTTTTCACAAGAAGAACGAGACAAGTACAGGCTGGAACGTCTCATTAATCAACAAAAATTCATGCAGCCCGCGAAACACATGCGCTAAAACAACAATAAAAAAGAAGCACGACATCAAATAAAGCTCGTTTCCATGTGCAATATCAATGAAGAGAAGATGGCGCAAATTTCGAACTCTCCCCGAATAGAAATCCGCCTCAGTGATCATCCTCTACGACGTTTCGAGCCAGAGTTATGGTCATATTATCTTAGCTTAAGTTAGCATGCAGTAACTGCTGACTCAAATCCCCCCCGCCACCCCCCACCCGATAAAAACAAACAATAGGAGTGCCGCCGTTGTGCTGATAGTGCCCTTAGTGCGACCTACTAGATGGCGCCAGCTGTGTGTGTTTCGCGCGCCCAGTACGCAATGCTATGGATGTCAGGACGCAACTACAGGTTAATTCCTCGTACCAGCATTGAAGCCAGCGTCCTCTTGGCTCAAAGCCCACTGAATAGGTATTAGACGGCTCCGAAAGCCTTCAGTTCAGTGTACATATGTAGTGTCTCACATGAGCAACCCGCTGCTAGGTGTGCCTGCTTCGGACGAAGGAAAGTTTAAATGCACAACCCCGAGGACCAGTTTATCCGACGTTCATTCTTGCAAAAACCGAAACTATGGCCCTTTCTTTGCGCGTTGACGTTGGCGAGAAAAATGAGTTCAAACATTTCCTTACATTCATGTTTTCTACACTTAAGCTGCGTAATCTGCGATACGCCTAGGCTATTCCACTGCAGGAATGAAAGCGTGCTGGCCCATGTATAATTGGAATAAAGCACAGATTGTGAGGAAACTTAGTTTTAATCACACGTGTGCTGTCGCGCAAGACAGCGAGTAGCATGCAGAGAGCAGCAGCGAGCATGCGATAACTAAGCAACATACACAGTTCTTGCTGGTTACATTTACGTCTGTAGTGCAAAGATGTAATCAATGCAAGATGCAATTCTGGTAGTGACCTGAAGTGGTCAAGCGTCTCAGCAACATAGGTGGTCGTTCATGCACGACTTGATAGCGATTGAAATAAAATTGCAGTGCGTGGTAGCGCAGGTCCAATAAGTTGCCGTTAATGCGCAGTAGCAGCTCGGCGCCGGGTTAGAAGTTAGCAATCTCGTACCTTCGCTATGTCGTTACTGGAGCTAGTATCCACAGTTAGTATTTTTTCATCTGACATTATTTTGGAGAAACACTTAGTACAAAAACACATGAAAATTTCTGAAAATCGTCTGATAGTAACCGTTCCACGTAGGGATGTTCATCTGCCTTGGTGGACGGGACCCATGACGGACAATAGGAGCTGAAATGTAGCCGTTAAATGCATTACTGCATCAAAAGATCGAGATGACCGTCTGTGGTAAATGACGGTGTGAGCGTGGTCTCGGAAATCCGCATTCCGCATACATACCCTGAGCAAAATTTACCCGTCACAATATCGAGACACCTGCCCATGGTGTGGTAGCAAACCTTCGCTACACCACATCACGTGTCAATGTAAAAATAACGACAGCTTTCGCAAAGACCCGAGTGCGGAACAGTGGGAGAGCCGGCTCTCCAGCGGCGATTTGGATTGCCAACTAGGTTTAATCCAGCACGCCCAGCGAGCAGCGAAGCTCAGCGGAGCCCTGGAATAGGGGCACCGACCCTGTGAGAAGACGGAAGATGGAACTCTTCCGCTACTAGCACAAGACCCTCCTAGAGAAACTAACGTATTTCCTATCCTATCCTATCCTATCCTATCCGCATACACAGAACTTTGTCGGCGTAGAGTAGTTTATGCTTGCGAAATTGACTGCAACTAAAAAGAAAACTGAGTCTGAGCCGCAGCCCGCTGAATCTTCTGGCTATTACTCCGCCTGGGGAAATTGGGAGAACGAAATAATTGTACAAACCAGTCTCTAAAAATAAACGGAAGAAAACAACATTTTGCCACATATTATGGGATTCCGAAAAGGCCTGTGTACACAAAATACCTTCCTAAGAATTAGAGAAGCAATTAATAATATAATACCCATCCACGAGAAAAGCTTCTTTTCGCCCTCGATTTAGAAGGAGCCTTTGACCATATATGCCACAAAGCTACCACATATGAGCTGAATGGATTAAAGTGTGCGAATAGGGTCTTTATCTACATCAAGGCTTTCCTCTCCGTCAGAGCAGCCGTCATATATAGGGATGGGTAAAGTTCGTTCCCAAACCTTCCCGTAACCAATAATGGTACTCCTCAAATGGCTGATAAAACTAGCAAGAAAGCTACAGACTCTGCCCGACATAAGCACTACGATCTATGCAGATGGTATAACCTTATAGACTACACAGGGCTCTTTAGCGCAAAAAGAAAAAAAAAAAACACTGCACGTATCCATAAACAGGTTTCAAGAATTAGTCGTGGAAAGAATGCCCGGGGCCATTAGGCTCTACAGACTACCTTACACATCCAGGGAAGAACTTGAGCTTTACGTGTGAGAAAAAAATATTATTCAAGTGGAGACAAGTGATCTGGCTTGAAAGTGACCTAAGATAAAACCATGTATGATAAGTACTGTCAAAACAGCAGTTAATCAAATATCAGGAGTGATCCTCCGTATTACCGTGGCTTCACAACGGTATGGAAGAGGGGGATACCTATGTGCTTGTCGAAGCCCTAGTTGTAAGCAGGACAACATATGGCCTCCCTTACAGAAGCCAGGGCACTGTACAAAGTGGAGCTATCGAAACAATCATTACTTATAAAACCTCCCTCAGTCTTCCAGTAACGTATTCAACAGACCGACTCATAGAGCTTGGTCAACACAATGTTTGTCCTCGTACTTCAAGGAGCCCTCCTAGAAAGTAAGAAACAATGGCTTAGCAACACATGCGGTAAGGACGATCCCGTCTAAACTAGGGATACGGCAGGAGCTGGAGGCCAAAGATACCAAAACCACTCTAACGATACAAACCCGAGAAAATATCTTCATTTTTTCAACTCCACGTCACACTCATCATGCTTATCAGCATGACAGACGACAAGCGAGAGCAAAGCAAGGTCACTAAAGAAACTAGAAAAAAAATCGAGAGGATGTCTAAGTGGATACTGGGGCCTACACTTCGCAGGACAAGCTCTCAGTGACTTCAATTAGTCATAAACTAAAACCGGCTATCCGAGCTCCTACCTATGCAGAAAACACTCCTTTTGCAGGATGTCTGGCAATAACTATCCCTACCAAACACAAAAGCAAGGATGAAAAGGAGTCCACCCACATTACAATAGGCTCTGAGCGACAACCCAAGTCTCTCTAAATGAATGACTTCGCTCGAAAGCCACAGAAATGCTTGGAACTCTAAGCGAAACTCACAAAATAATCTCGACACCAGGTCACAGACTAGCTGGAAATCCCCGGGGTATCCAACGATCTTCCCCGAGATCATTGCCCCGCACCCATGCCTATGGCATCTATGCGGGCGGACAGACGGACAATTAGGCTGAAGAGCAGCAAATACCCAACCCCTCACAAAAAAAAAAAAAAAAAAACTCAATTCCACCGAAGTCATACACTGGAGAAAAATTCAGACCAACACTGCCTAAAACTTGTTCATAGAACGGGAGAAAGAAGATGGCTACGTGCGCAGTACGAAAGAGTACTAAACAAGGGCAGAAGGGAGTCCTCAGCAAGCAGAGCCAACGTTTTGAAAAGTGGACTTGTCTTCGTCTGGGCAGCGCGATCACCACTAGCGGGTGTTTAAATACGCTTTTGGTTTCGAAGAAAAAAGCTAGCGAGGGGGGAAACAAAAGTAGGTCAAGGAGTGAAAAAAAAAAAAAAAAATGTTCCTTCGGTGCATATTTCTCAGCCTGCAACCAGTGGTCTCGTGCCCTGAAAAAGAATATAAAAAGCGGCAACAGCAGGAAAAGCTACATTACCGGGTAAATGCTATTCATCTCACAAACACATCTTATCATTAACTCTAACCATATGAAAACGCATGTTGCTGATGAGGAGCTCGCCCTACGCTCTACAGCATATAATCGAAATCCGCAGCCAAACCAAAACACTTAACAGCGTCTAACACGACATATGAGAAACGGTAGGTGGACTGACCAGCAAGACCCTGCATTACAAATTAAACTTGGTTCAGTCAGCAAACGCCAATACCCTTGACTAGGCGTACCACTCAAGTTCCTCGACCAACCTTTCTGCATCACATTAAGCGTTTTATCTCTCAGTATTACTCCGCTGACCAAATGCAGCAGTAAACAAAACCAGATATTCAGTGTTTGGGTATACCAATCAAAACCAGAGGCATCAAACCTTATAGCAAGCTTGCGTTTAAAAAAAAAAAGATTACTGTGCGTGTTGTGCGTTCCTTTCGCCAGCACAATGCGCTTGCAACAGTTCCGGAGAGTAAACATTTCGATATCTCTCTCGCTCGATCCAAAGGTCTATATTTCTCCTTGTCATTTGCGTTTTGTTCAGGTAACCGAAAAAAACATTACCTCTATGAAGGAGTAATTCTGTGTGGCAGTCACGCATATCGGCAGGCCTTCATTGCAGACTTGTCACAGCACCGATCGAGTTCGGGCAAAAGAGACGATATTAAAGCTGTTTTCTTTGCGAACACAAGACGCCAAATGTCAGAGCTATTGTTCAAAATCTCTTCGTTTTATTCATAGTGCCACCGAGTATGTTTAGTCATTAACAGCCGGTGTGCCAGCATTATGGCCAAGAACAGAAGTAGTCGAATGTATTTGACGATAGGAATATACTTCACGACAAAGGCCCCATATTATATACATGCATCGATCGTTCGGCTGAGGGCATCGGCTTCATATGTTACCATTTATTCAAGCGCTCGCCGGATTGAGTTCGCTCTAGTATTCCGCAAAAAAATGTGAATGATATGAGACGGCAAATAATATAAAGCACGGTATATGAGGGTTCTACGTCCTAATGTAACGGATGAGCCATGAGGGACGCCATAGTGAAGGGCATCGGATTAATTTCCACTACATGTGTTTCTTTGGTGTTTTCCTATACGCTACCACGCACATACGTGAAGTTAAGATTCTTAAACTTACACCGACACTGCGTAGCGTATACGGTAAATGAAAATTGGTCTTGAGGAAAAGAAAGGCACAGTAATTTTCCAGTTTCTAGATGCAAACCGAAGCCCACACCGCAGAGGAAAGGGTGAAAGATGAAAGAGGGCAGGTGGTGCCTGCCGTATACGAGAGGGCTCAGAAACAATTTCAACCCCCTGGAGATCTTTACATATACATACATCGCGCAGCGCAAGGACGTCTCCATCGAAACGCGGCTGCCGCTCCCGAGATCGAACCCTCGTGTACGAGCCGAGCCTATGCGTAGGCAGTGAACAAAAATAAGGAGTGCAATATATGATACGCCATATTGTATCAATAAACAGCCACTATAACCTTCGAGAATAGAATCCCATCGTGACAGTGCAAAGGTCCTCTTTTGCATAATCATATGCAACGAGCCTACATACTGCCTGTTGCTGCGCACTCCCACTCCCCTCTTTACTACGCGGACGTTCGCCGGCGTTGTGACGTGCTTTTCGCTCGTAACGCTCTCCTTTTACTTCTACGCACTTCGCTGCTTTCTTTTTATTTTTCTTCAAGAGAAAATACACTGAGAAAGGCGCGACAGCTAGCAAAGTACAGAGAGCCCCCGCCACAGAGTAGTTTTGCAAGTTCGTCTAGCTTCCTCTGCGCTGCATATAGTAGTTTGATACGAGATAGATTGAGGCCTGTTCAGACAGATCGCTGCTGTCCGTATCGCGCGAGTCGACGTTCGTGGGAATCGAAACAGACGTCAAAAAGCGCGGGCGAGGAAGCGCGTCGAGCGCAGCATAGGCAGAGAGCGATCGTGCAAGATGTTTGATCGGTTCTCAAGGAGATACAAGTTTAAAAATAAAAACATTGATATTGCAATTTTTCTCGGGTATATTACGCGGCTAGGCGCCTGAGGGTAGCTTGCAAAGCTCTGGTGTGTGTGTGTGTGTGTGTGTGTGTGTGTGTGTGTGTGTGTGTGTGTGTGTGTGTGTGTGTGTGTGTGTGTGTGTGTGTGTGTGTGTGTGTGTGTGTGTGTGTGTGTGTGTGTGTGTGTGTGTGTGTGTGTGTGTGTGTGTGTGTGTGTGTGTGTGTGTGTGTGTGTGTGTGTGTGTGTGTGTGTGTGTGTGTGTGTGTGTGTGTGTGTGTGTGTGTGTGTGTGTGTGTGTGTGTGTGTGTGTGTGTGTGTGTGTGTGTGTGTGTGTGTGTGTGTGTGTGTGTGTGTGTGTGTGTGTGTGTGTGTGTGCGTGTGTGTGTGTGTGTGTGTGTGTGTGTGTGTTCTCTGAGAAGCGTTCGTTGCAGTGGCACTGTGCGCGAGTTACCGCTTTAGGCCCGTAAAAATACTGCGTGCAAACATTTCCGTCAGCTGTTTTTCAAGAAGAGATCTGCCAGTTTTGTATCCACGCTTTTCGTATGCACCTTTTTATTAACCAAAGAGGCATGCCTCAGGCAGAAGGCACCTTTTGGTGGTCTCCTGCGCACGACAGCTGCGGCACGAGTGTAATCGTCGCCAACATATCGACCTGCCGCTGCAGCGGGACCGTCGAGTCACGGCCGCAGCTGATCTCGTTCGCTCGACCACAGTTGAGAGCAGCGCGATCGTGGAGCGCGAACGCGCTATTGACCTGTTTGCTTTTGTATTTCGCGGGCTTTCTTTTCTTCGGCTATGCGAATAAAAAGATACACCTTTCCCTTATCGCAAATAATAAAATGGGAGTTTCTGAACGTGCTCTCGAACTTTGCTAATTCTACTTATTGTCTAAAGTCAACTGAGTATTATAGTATAGCATGATCAGCGATCCGCCACAGCGTCTCGCTATCACCCTCAAGGCAATCGAATGTATGGTGTACGGTAAGGCGCATACACGACAATAGGGCTGACTTTCCCGTGCCGGCTTCGCTCAACCAGTGAACTCACAGAAATCTTCTGAACCGCTGAGAAGAGCATCACAATGCGGCTTATGACGAAATAACCATCGTTCCTCATTGGGAGGTCGCAATGAACGCTTTCCTACTGACGAAAGATTGTCCAGCAGTTGGCTGTGTAGCGTACAAATGCCACACTTGAAGGCAGGCACGCAGCTTGTCCTTCATTTCCTCCAACATTCTGCGGACTTTGTCAACTACTCCTCGAGGGAGAACATGTGCATACACATCTCACACACAACTTCATATTCCTTGGACAAGAAAAACCTACATGTGAGACGTGCAATGAACGACTGACAGAAAACCACCTTTTATAATATCATGCACGAAATATCAGGAAATCGGGAGGAAATATTTTATGTGTTTCTATAATAAACACATTCCATTTCATCCAAGTCTTTTGCTAGGAGAGAATGCCATTGTTGAAATTTCTTCTATTTTTGATTTTTTTTTAAAGAAGTAAAGCTAATAAACAAACTCTGAGTTATTTTTAACAAGAACTGCTTTACCCTGAGTTTGGCGCATGATGGCCGTAGTTGCCTATGTGCCATAAAACCCAACACAACCCACACAACCCTACCCAACATGTGCACCTTGATACCAAGTTGCAGGCTTTGCAGGAGTCTAATAAAATCTTGATGTTCAACAACGAAGAAGCTTTAGAAAGGTCCTTTGACAAACTTTGATATAGTGGAGTCTACCTCCTGCTGCGACGCAGCGGACACTCGCTTTCCTTCATAGCCTTCTAGCATCCTCTGTCTATGGACAGACAGAGTATTTGACAGCGCCGTCAGCAAACAGTTTAAATTATCCAATTCCGTATTCTTTTACCGCTTATGGATGCGTTTTTCAATGAAAAAGATTACCTGCGTCATTAATCTACGAAGCAATAAACATGAAGTGCAAGACAACAAGAGAACATACTTCATCATAAAGTGGACTTTATGGCGAATTATTCTGCTTTTCTCAGCTCGCATTTCATTTTCCATGAAAACTGGTAACCTTGAACAGTTCGTGAAGAACGATCTGCATGGAAAATTTCGCTTCAGTGATCTCCCGGTCTAGAGATGCTACTTTTTGTTGTTATTTTTATGCACAAACAACACACATAAATAAGGCACTCAATGCGTCGTGGCTTGTGGATACCAGGATGTGCCATGCTCGGACACCACCACCAAGACGCGTACGATCATAATGCCCAATTTAGAACTCCCCTACTATGAATTAAAACTTCACTACGTCAAGTATTTAAAAGAGGTAAGACAGCAAAACTAGAAACAAACACCGCTGTGGTGGCGCAGTGGTTAGGGCGCTCAACTACTGTGCCCAAGTATGCGGGATCGAATCCCGGCCGCGGCGGCCACTTTTCGATGAAAAAAGTTAGGCGCCTGTGTGCTGTGCTATGTCAGTGCACGTTAAACAACCCCAGGTAGTCGAAATTTTTGGAGCCCTCC
Source organism: Amblyomma maculatum (assembly GCF_055883805.1). Taxonomy (NCBI): domain Eukaryota; kingdom Metazoa; phylum Arthropoda; class Arachnida; order Ixodida; family Ixodidae; genus Amblyomma; species Amblyomma maculatum. The sequence goes on along the minus strand of NC_139346.1, from coordinate 209,990,303 downwards.
ACTACAGAGTCTCTAATAGCCTGGGTCGCTTTGTACGTTAAGCCCCACAAAACAAACAAAACAACAAACAACGTCCACGACTTCCAGTACTCTGCATTTGTCACTACTGGAATGTAGAGATGCGACAACATAACCAATTGCCCAGTATCTGAATATATTAGACATGTTTATTGGCTATATATTTGACATCCCAAATAAAGCGATACCAAGGAAATACGCGGATCGTTAATTCTATGGCTGATAGCTTGCCAGAAAAAGGGACAAAGCATATAGCTTTCTGTGCAAACGATTTACCATCAGAGAGCTAGTGACGTTCCCCTCGTAATGTACCAGAAAAGTGTATATTAGTGCGTTTCTTCTGAACATTAGATAGTAAAGCATGATTAAAAAAAAAGGCTTACCCGCAGGTGATCCAGCTAGTTTGATGAAGCCTTAAGACAATGTCTTAGGTTCTGGCAGACGTAACTCGCACTTGGAACGAAGACCGCGCAAAAAAAAGGACAACTACAGAGGAGGACCACCACACGTCACCTACTAGCCTAGCACCATCTTGCACATTACGATGACATTTTCGCTTATTTTGGAATACAAAATAAAGCTTGCGATCCGGCCCGGAGGCCGGATCTCAACGTCACTCACCAATTTTACTAGCTCAAGTCAGAACCAGACCCCGATGTTTACCCCAAACGCACTTCCTATGTCCCTCCCCGGCCTCGTGGCGACGACGCAACTTGAGAGCAATTCGGCCTGCGTGGGTGCACCCACGGTTATATCTAAACGGGGTAGTGTCTCCGCACGCTCACTCTTCAGGTCTCGCGGATTACAGAAGTGTACCGTCTAATGGCTTGCTCGGCTTAAGAGTCAAGTTCTCCAACTTGTTTTCTCGCAGTAGCCTAGACAGGGCAGAAATTTCTACAGATTCCAGCTAATAGTTAAATTGCGATGTGCGCCGCTTCAGCTAGGCGTGCCATGCTTGGGAGTACTCGCACGTTACGTATCGTTTGCTTCTGTTCCATCTGTCTACTTGAACGTTGACCAAACATGCCGTCGCCCGGGTTGTCTAGAGCTGTTTGTGGCATGCAAGCACATGTCCGCGGCCTAACAGATTACGGGCGGGCAGCAAACGCCTTGTCCAGACTCGGCAACAAGTTGCCGCCAAGGATTGCTTCAGCTACGTGTTCCCACTCTTCCCCACCCTCTTTCCCACCAATGCATTAGAGGGACGAGGCGCCGGCAGTCCGGCGAACGGCTCTGCCTGCCGATCACCTCTCTCACACGTGTCGTTGAACGCGAGCGTATGCAGTTCTAAAAGGTACCCAGCTTCCCATTCGTTAAACTTGACTTAAAAGCCGCATGCACACCCTCATGCAATGATTTTGTGCGCGTGAGAAACGCGTGCTTGTCGCGGAGCTGTGTGCGTGCGTTAAGGTGTGAAAGCTACACAGCTTTGTCTTCGTCGCACTCGGGACCAAAATCACGGTGTTTGCCTGCGCACACGTTGCCCCTCACCAGAGTGTACGGCTTCGCTGGTCTGGTTGCCCAGCCTTGCCGTGCTTTTGTCCCTTTTTCAAGCCATGCGGCCACGGGAACAAGAGTCCAAAACAGGCAGCACAAGAAGCTGCAGTGGCGCATTTCCAACAAAAGTAATTTCGAGAGTAAATATACTACTTTCACTACGAAATTATTGGTCGAACGTAGCGAATTACATTGCAATTATTGGAAAAGTAATCAAATTATTGTAAATACATTACTGAATTTATTGCCACATCTGGTGGGTCATCGATCGATCAGATGAGGAAACGTAGCAAACGGTTCGCAGCTGCCTGCTACAACCTAACATGCTGTGTTCTTTTCTGCTTTTTCCCACACCAGAAGCTCTGGCCGAAGCCGTCCAGTAGCAGCAGCGGCGGCGGCGGCAGTGACGGCGGCTGGCCGAGCTGGACACGTGCCAAGAGCGCGCGCGACGCCGACACCCCAAGCGCGCGCGTGGGACGCCTCAGTGCAGGCGCCGTCAGCGAGAGCCGGGACCAGCGGACGGCGCGCCGCTACACACACATCACCACACACACAGGAAGCAGAACGAAAAGCCCAGTGCGGATCGCAATAACCCTGCTCCTGCTGGGACCACATACAACCAAAGAGAGGGGGGCGACCTTCAGCCACCAACACAACGTCGACGACGATGGCACGCCGGTGACGACGACGCTCTGTGATGACACTGCCGCGCAGATATGTAATATGTCTCTATTTCTACACGATCAATCTCCTTCGCTCTCTCTCTCTCTCTCTCTGTCTTCTACACGCATAATATAAATATTCATATACCGCAAATTATATACATATTATATTATACATATATATTATACATATACATGGACACGGCCGAGAATCTACAAGTGGCACTCATCATATCGTCTCCTCAGTTGTTGGTGCATTTATACATGCGAAATAAAAGCCTACTGTTTACGTTTTCACAAAACAGACCTTTGCACTGCGTCCATCAAGGTGGATGTGCCCGCAAAAAGCCGTCCTTGCAGCCACGTGATGAAGTTGCCAGTACATCCACTGTACAAGCTTGCAGGGGCTAAGCAGCTGTCCTACCAGCAGGCATTGACTCGACTTCGGAAAACAGACACCAACCAGGTGATGTGACGGGAGCCCAAAATTCCCTGAATAATCATCAGACCAACTACATCCACTACGGGGTAAAGACAACTCCCATATCCTTCCAATTAACCCGGTCCTTGCCAGCTGCATTCATATAATCTCAGCAAACTTTCTAACCTCACCCGTCCAGCTAACTTTTTTCCGCCTACCGCTACACTTGCCTTTCCTAGGAGTCGTCTGTTCCATATAGCGATCATCGCTTTATTTCGCCTTATGCTCTGCTCATGGAGCCATGCCCATTTTTTTCTTCTTGATTTCGTCTAAAATCTTAAATTAGTTTTCCGTCACACTCTGCATGCACGCTTCCTCTTATTTATTTATTTTATTTATAAGATACTGTAGGCGAAAGGCCCAGGCAGGAGGGGCATGCAAGACGTAGAGTACGGTGAAATACAAGCACAAGATACATAAACTGGAGCAATGGTACGTGATCAGGGCACAAAAGTAAACAAAAAAAAAATGATGATGAATTGATGCGGTGCCTTTACACCTATCATTTTCCGCCGTTGTCCTCATTTTAAGTTCAACCCTTTTTCGCACCACCCACCGGTAGTGGCGCAGTGGTTAGGGCACTTAACTGCTGTACCCAAGGCTGCGGTACCAAATCCTGGTCGCGGCGGCCGCTTTTTGATAAAGGCGAAAATCAAAGCGCCTGTGTGCTGTGCGATGTCCCTGATGGTCCAGATTTACGGAGTCCCCCACAACAGCGTCTCTCGTAGCCTGAGTCTATTCTGGAAGTCAAAACCTATAAGCCAAACCAAACCCTTTTCTTACCAGTAGTATATAGCTGTTATATATTTTCCTATCAAGTGTATCCTGGTATCAGCTGTCGTTCATGGTCTGAGAGAACTTGCCAAATGCGCTAAATTGCTAATTCTTCTAGAAACTTCCTTGCTGTCCGTATCCGCGGCCACTACCTGACCACAGTAGACGTATATTCCCTTACCACTCCGGGCGCCTCAATCGCTATGTATCGTTCCTTTCCGGGGCTGTTGAACATGACTTTAGTTCTACACATATTAAATAACTCTAGACATACCATTCTGATTTTCACGTCCATTAATCATCCTTTGCAATTCATCCCCGGAGTTTACTTACCAAGGCTGTCATTAGCGAATCGCGAGGTATCCTGCGTCAACCTTTATCCCTAAATGTTCTAAATTCGTCTTTGAAACCATAAAATTCCGAGCAAGCACCTCCCACCCTCGCGCAAGTCGAAATTACCGGCTAAGTAGGGGGACGGCACCGAAGTTTAAAATGGCGAAGGCAAAATTTTCGCACCAGAACAAAGAATGGAGCGCAGTGCACATGGATTATATTTAAAATTTTATTTATCTCTGATCGGGTTTAGAGGTGTACGCCGAGATGTCGGAGGCCGCCGCCGACGCAAAACTGTTCGCCGCGCCGCCGCTACAGTCACTATATATCGGCGCGTCATTTAAACGTGTTCTTTCGACATAGCTCCCGCAAATTACAACAAATACCAGATATAGAACACTCTTTATATACCGACGATATTATCTATATACACAAAAAAGGACCCCGCCGGCACAATTCAGGACAAGCTGCAGCAAGCAGCAGATGCGGTAGCGGACCGACATACACTAAGAGGGTAGACACTCTCAGGTAACGTCAGTTCTCCGTTCAATACACAAAATACTGGAAGTCCATCTGCTGCCTAAAAACATGCACCTGGAGTTTCACCTGCAGCGTCGGGTAGCAAGAGCCCAAGCATTAGAGAAACAGTATTAAAATCTACCACAAACTACGCATTACCACGCGGCAGAATACGGAGATAAGAGAGTCTATGCCGTTGCATAGTCGATCGCAAGTATCGCTTACAAAATTCAGCAACGATAAAGCACAAACCCCACAGGAGGCCGAAGAGCTCTGACGATCGTCACGATGAACTCCTAATTCATTTTCAGCGACTCGAAAACAGCCTTTGTGGGTTCATGACGTCGTAGGCGAGGAGGTGCGCTACCCCGAGCCAAGTTCGGCTCGCGAGAGGCCCCATGCACAGAGGAATTACGAACTACCAGCTGAAATATCCAGAACCCCCCTCTACACGATGAACTCCTAATTCATTTTCAGCGACTCGAAAACAGCCATTCAAATTTTCACAAAAGACAGAATTCATCAACCCGCAGCCGATATTTTGAATGCTCTTGACACTAAAAATGTACGTTCGATCAAAATTTTGTGGGTTCCCGCGCACAAAGGTGGGTTCCCGCGCACAAAGTATGCCCGAGGATTCGTCGTAGGCGAGGAGGTGCGCTACCCCGAGCCAAGTTCGGCTCGCGAGAAGCCCCATGCACAGAGGAATTACGAACTACCAGCTGAAATATCCAGAACCCCCCTCTACACGATGAACTCCTAATTCATTTTCAGCGACTCGAAAACAGCCATTCAAAATTTCACAAAAGACAGAATTCATCAACCCGCAGCCGATATTTTGAATGCTCTTGACACTAAAAATGTACGTTCGATCAAAATTTTGTGGGTTCCCGCGCACAAAGGTCATCCTGGAAATGAGGCGGCGCACCAGTATGCCCGAGGATTCGTCGTAGGCGAGGAGGTGCGCTACCCCGAGCCAAGTTCGGCTCGCGAGAGGCCCCATGCACAGAGGAATTACGAACTACCAGCTGAAATATCCAGAACCCCCCTCTACACTAAGCAAACCCTAAAGAACACTCCTCAGACAACTTCAGACAAATGCGCGCTTTAATCCAGATAAATTAGCACAGTGGAATCCAGGCGAATACACTGATTGATTTATAGGAAGGGAAAGGCGCGGTAACTGTCTCTTATTTTCTGTGGACACCTCAACCACGCCGTAAGGGAAGGGAGGAAGGTGGGAGTGAAAGTGGAAAGAGAGAAAGAGGAGGCGAATACAGCCCCTCATGTTCCCTTTGCGGTGAGCGGAGGGCAGATCTATAGAAGACATCATTTGTAAATGCGAATACATGCAACCGCTGGAGGGCCTGCACATTACTAATTCGGAACAATGGGGTCGAAATTGCTTAGCTCTGATCCAGGCCGGCAACACGCCGTCATAGCCTGGCCCAAGGAGGTCGTCGAGCGCCAATGAGGGACGACCACCCCTCGGGCGGCTTGAGGAGAAGCGTCCTCTCACCAAGAAAGAATACCCAATTTCTCCCCTAATAAAGTTTCCTCCTCCTCCACCTCCCGCCTAGAAAGCGGCCAGTCTGCTCTTTGGCGCGTGCGCATTTGTTTATGACGTTTTTGAGAGTTAAGATTCAATTGAACTTTTGGACTGGGCGGGGCTGGTCAGTGTCGCCTGTGCGTGGTGCGTGATATGAGCGGAGAGGGGGAGCTTTCCCGGAACGGCGCGGAGATGTGAAATTAGTGGTCATGGGGATGAGGGCGCTTACTGTGAAATGTAATGTATGTACACATGTGCGCACGCAGCACAATTTAGGGTCCATTAGAAATGAAGAAACATGGGAGTTCGAGGTTCTCGTTCTCAGTTCGGACCCAGATAAGCAATATGAAGTCATCAATCAAGGTCAGGAAGCCGCCAGGTCACAGGGATCCTGGTCGACTACTAGGCTTGGAGTTTAAAACCTTACCAAATATGACTAAAGTTTCCTATCTCTCTCATTCTACTCTTCAGGTCACAAACTTTTTAACAATTAACTGGGAGCGGAGTGTCAGCTGAATAATGGGTGTGTGTGGGAAACTAAAGAGCAGCGTTTAAGTGCTCAAATTCTGTACCTCAGCACAGCACAATATGCAGCTGTGCTCAAATTTCGCCTCACCGAGTACAGTAATCGCCTGCCAATTTTATTGCGAAAGCAATACTACTCTAGGTTTCGAGCCTTCAGCGTAGCGCGGCGGTAGCCACGTACGTCTTACCTACGTGACTCTAGGGCGAGAGCTGGGCTACCAACTCAAGCGGTCGGCGTAGCGCGGCGGTAGCCACGTCCTACCACGTGACGATGTGACGTCCCACCTCACGTGACACAAATGCGAGAGATGGGCTCCCAACTCAAGCGGTCGTCGTGGCGCGGTCGGAGCCACGGCTCAGTTGGCAGGAGCTGCCAACTTGGGTCTCTCGTTTCACATGGGACGGTTATGTCAGAATCAGCCTGCAAGGACCCTGGCATTCACGTTACTCCTAGAGCCCAATAAGGCACGTTCATACGGCTTGGTTAAAGAGGGGCTTTATATGTGGGCTGAGGAAGAAGAACGCTCGGTCATCTGCAGCTAATGCTTTCGTTCAATATTTGGTTCAGCAGCATTGAATTCTTGTAACTTTTTTTTTAAATTTTTTAACTTTTTAGACGTGTTCTTTGATGGTTTTTACTTTTCTCGTCATAAAGAAATTGTTCATTTTTTTAACCATCAAATGTGATATCGCAACATTCCCTTTTCTTTAGCTTTAGATTTCAGTTCTTGTTAGCACTGACGCATTTGTCCTTTGAAGGAAAAAATTCTAAGGACGATTACGATACTCCTTAATGCGAAAGCTGCTTGACTGATTGAAAAACCTTTATTGAGGTGCAGAAAAGGCGACGAGGAGTTGATCATGGGTGGCCTCCTCTGTACAGACTGCCAAAGAAAGCCTGGCAAATCAGTCCTCGCTGAACCGCCAGGTCAGAGCTGAGCAGACAGTTCTCCCACTCATCCTCAGAGATGTATGTTGTGATATGCGGGGGTTTCTGTCCCTTACATCCCGCGGTGACGTGGTAAGTAGTAGGGGTGTCATCACACCATGAACACGAGTCTAAATAATCGGTCGGGAATGTGAGGTGTAGGCTACGTAGGTTAGTGTACGTGTTGATCTGGAGGCGGTGCCAGTCTCTAGCCTCCTCGGCGTAAAGCAGGCGGTGTGGCAGTCCTCCCCCTCCCCCATTGAATATGAAATGCGAAAGGAACTCTAGAAGCTCAGGAATAAAAACAGACAGCTTGCACTCAAATTAGTGCACTCGAAAAAGCTAGGGCAGATACACCGGAACCGGTGTATCAACCAGGCGGCACAGTCTGCTTTACAACTGCAAACACAGCATATCATTGCCATGGTTACACACCAGGTAACTCAGAATATTAAGGCATGGATACAGACTAACCTGCACCTCTGTCACCGCTCCGGACTCATGCGCGAGATTGGGCATCCTACCGAATTCTCCAGCACAGCAGAGGATGATGAACACGAAGAGTTTGCAGACTCCTTTGATACCCTGCAGAGTGCTGGCACGATTCCCTTAGTGAGTCCTCCTGACGCAAGCACACCTCAAAAAACAAATTAATCATGGCTAGAGACGGGCAAAGGAAGTCTAAAAAGACCGAACCAATCTCTATAATACAGTGGAATTGTAGAAGCTTTAGTGATAGGCACAAACGAGCCAACTTGTGCCTCGACTTTGAAACTCTGGACTACCTTGTCGCTGTGGTTGCATTGCAGGAATCCGGCGCCCAAGCCAAAAGTACTGGCTATGTTTACTTACCTTAACGTACCCCGATTTGTGATTCTCTACTAGTTCCACCAGTATAAACATCAGCTCATCTGTTCAACTTCATGAGCTTCCAACACTTACATGGATCTACTAATGCCTTTAACAAATATTTTTTACCGGGCACAATTCAAGAATGGAACCAGCTTCCTGAACATGCTGTACTAATCAAATGTGACCCCATAGATTCAAACAATGCCTGATATGTCATCTTACATAAACATTGCAGCTTCATCTTTGCTTTCATTATAGCCCCTCTATAATTTCAAGTGATTTATGCTCCTGTCCTAGCCATCTATTTTTGCGTTATTTTCATGAATTATCTTAGACCCCCTACCCGTTATGCAATACTCCCATCCAGGGCCTTCAAAATATATCATGAAATGATGAATTAAGAGTTCAGAACACTGCAAGCAGATTAGGATCCCATATTGCAGATGACATGGTGGCAATTCTCTAGCGCTGAGCCATCTGTTCAGCTGCTCCTTATCCTTGTAAGAAAACCTGTGAATCAAAATGTTCGCTTTGCTTGGTGTGATTTTACCTGCAGACTAAGTTCAGAGACCAGGAGGTTTTCATTCACAGGTTAAGGACGATAGATCACACACAGCTCTCACTGTGGAGGATCCAACCTGTAATAAAATTTGCAAATGCAAAATGAGGCACGTTTACTCAGTCAGGGGTGGAGATATGTCCGATAATTTTAGTGATTTTGCCTTGCACACAATGCATGAGACCACTAGCAGTTCTTTTTTATAAATAGCTCCTTAATTTAAGTGGTTTGAACTTGCAAATGCAAGCCCAAAAACTGAAATTTGAAACTAAAACTCGCGGAGAGTTCGCCCACAAACATGATTCATAATCGTCCTATAATTTCTTATGCCCCAATCAGTGTCACAAAATGATTAGGAAATATGCTTGGAAACATTGAAGAAATGCATAAATCTCTTATACAGTTATATTATCAACTGTAGTTTTCGAAATTCCAGTTCAATGTTATCGCTAACCCTCCTCCCCCTCTTCATGCCCAAGGAGACAATGTTTCAGCCCATGCAGTGCCAAAAGCCTAATGTATCTGACCTCGGCCGCCGCTCTTTAACGTGACAGAAGCATTGGAGCAAGAGAAAAGGTAGTAATTAAGTGAATTCCAGAGAAACCATCATACAAATTAAGTGGCTTTAAAATGCATTCGAAATGCACCCTGCCGCTTAATATTTGACATTTGTTTGAATAAGCAAAAAGTATGCATTACTTCTGCACATCAGGAATCCAGGGTAGAACGAGATGAAGGAGATGGCTACACAATATGAAATAGAACTGAACAATGGTTGTGGGGGAGGCTCGGCTTGCAAGCCAAGCCAATGTTTCAACAAGAGGACTTGTCTTCGCTCAGACAAAGACAAGTCCCCTTGTCACAGTGCTGGCTAGGCTTGTGAACTGAACTCTCCCTCAACCATTGTTCAGTTTGCTTTCATGCTGCATGTCAGACAATGTGTACTTGAAGTGCACATACTTTGCATATACACACAGGCAAAGTAGTTCAAATGTGCAGATGCGTAGCTCTCCACATTTCTCTGCAAAACTAAAGATTTATTAAATCTCTTCCACAGTAAATCCTCTCAGATTTTTCATTTACGTCAACCAGTTTTTCATATCGCATTTTATGTACACTTGTGCTTGCTGTACAGAGAAGCAATTATACAGTTTTGGTTATTTTTACGATTTCTGAGAGTGCAGGTCAGTCTTATTATGGCACTCTAATGCAGTTAAATCAACACAAAACCACAGGAAGAAGATCAAGCGCTTGTACTGCCTTCGCTCAGAGTTTTTGTGTTGTTTGCGCTGCATTAGAGTATCGAAACGACGAACTATTAGATCTAATAGTCCGAATTGCTACCCTTCATTCGGCCAGTCTTGATCAGGCCCTCGTGCTGGCTGTAGCAATTCTGCATGCACTGTGTACAACGGATGCACTATCCCTGCTGAATTTTCAATTTTTAGGAATGGCAAAGCACATGTTGCACAACAAGTTGTGAAATGCAAATGCAGCAGCTCCATTCAGTTGCACCCATTTAAATCGACGGATAGCATCTAGCAGCAATCCTAGTTTTTCAGGAATGGACTTTACAAGAGAGAGTGTCTCAGTCCAAAAAATTGACTGCACAGTGTGGAACGCTGTCAATATGCCACAGCCAAACTGACGCAAAGTGTTAGCATAGCCTGGCTCTAACCCTCAGCTATCGCTTGTCAATGCGCAACAAAGACTAGCTCCTGACAGATGCAGTATGCCATACAAAAATTGTCGTATTTATGCATGTGAATTATGTTACCAAATGCTGCAATTCTGTGTCAAAATAAACACAACATTCAATTGGCTGACTCACGCTAGGCCTAGTCAACCAGTTAGTCAAATTCATGTCAACAAAGGCCAAATAAATAACAGCAAGCCTGAGGACATCGATTGGCATCCATCTCAACGCATATGCTGCTTGTTTTAAACGATAGAGAAAATGGAAGCGGCTCGAAACGGGCATCAAAGCTTCAACAAACTGATGGTGGGTCATGTATGCAGACAAAAATTACATTATGCAAGTCCATGTTGCCAAGAGAGTGTCATGATCAATATAAGTGGGCTTCAACAGACACTAACCCTTTGAAACGATAGCGACAACAAATGTGACGTCGCCCTGAATTGCCAGAGAATGGCGCCGCTCTATTCCAGAGCAGCGAGTTTGACATAATTTCCCAATTTTTATCATAATGATGCACTTTTTTGGTTTGGCGAAGCTTGGCACAGTTGGAGTAAGGGTGGTGTCATTGACTGCATACATCTATGTTATGTACCTAGAACAACCAATACTATCCAGATCAGTTTGAAAGGGTGCAAATAAAAAGGATAATGTATATGTAATAGACAAAGAAGCCAAGCTCGACAGATTCAAAGGGCTTCAATGCGTTTCTTCAGCAAATGTATCCAGCATCTCATGATAGGTGCAGATATTTTTGTAACTAGGAATATGTAGAAATGTAGTTCTAGGTCTGCTCCTTTTGATATTTTGTGTCAACTTAAAGCCTGATTGCAGTCACACAACCAGAGCCTTGTCAAAAAAGACATTCTGAAGTGATGGTAAAAGATTTGTCTTGCAACAGAGTTGGTACTTCTGATACAATACTTTTCTCACAGGGACAGTAGTCCCATAAATCAAGCTCTTCATTCATCACATCCCAAGCATCTCTGTCATGATATGAGACAGTTACAGTTATTAAGGTCAACTTTTTCACTACAAGGGTACCGGGAAAATGTCAATCATAAGAAACAATAATTCCCATTATCTCAATAGAAGAAAGCTCGCCATTTGAATGTTCCTCTCTAAAGGGTAGGCAGTTTAGTGTTGCGACGTCTTGCTGACCAAGGTACACAGGATGCACAAGAGATTCACAAGTGAGTCAAGCAAATTACCTACTGCAAACAAAACTATCTGTTCAAGCACAATTAAGCATTCTTATCATGTGACACTGACTGACGAAATAGCCAATCAAAAGCTGGGAACTGCATGAAATAAAATACATACGAGAGAAGAAACACAATGCATGCAAACCTTCTCTGTCAATATTTTCTTCAAGCAGCTATAAACTGCAGATAAGCATTACATTGTGAGCTTGCAGAAAGCAGTCATTTAAGAGAAGCAAAATTACCCACAAAAAGAGAGCACATCCTCCTGTGAAAAAAAAAGGAATGGAACAAACAAAATAGTGCACCTCATGAAATTAAAGGGCAACAAACTGGGAAACCAAAACTGAAAGTAAGTTTGGCCAACCTGTGACGTCCTGGACGCAACCATAAAACCTATTGTGCGCATTTTGATTAAGTAAACTAGCAACTGTAAGTTAAAGCTGGAGCCACTATTTGTCTAATATGCCCAAAAGGAAGCTCACATTTTCGTACTGCAGCAAACACATGGCAAATATAGACGGCCGTGAATCGTGATGCCATGCATCCAATGTTGCCCATAAGAATCGGCCCAATCAGGGCCACGAAATAAAAAATCCCAAGTTAATTTGCACTGCAACAAAAAACACTCAACTACTACGATATCAGGTACAAATGACCAGCAAACTGAAGCAAACAAAGTGGAAGTGCTAGAAAAATCCTAGGAGAACGAAAAAACAGCTGATACAAGTTTCAACCTCCCATCTCAACCAACCAAGAACGGAACAAAATAGAGCAGAGATCTAATAATGCAGCTTCCTAAATGCTGCACCAGGCTGAATTTAGAGTGCTCTAATGGGCCATGGTTGTGCACTATCAGAACATCAATATCCCTACAGCTTGCCGTGTTTGATGGTACGCGCCAGTCACCGCATGCAGTATAAACATAACTTTCCTCAGTGCCACAGTACTATTATAACAAATAATTGCCAGATTCCTAGGTATGCACTCAGTAACATTAAACTAGCTCTCTTTTTACCTTATCTCTTGCCTCGTCGACCACAATATTGAAGAACAAAACAATACCCCTCTAAACGAGGAGTAAAGAGCATGCTTGCTAACAGTGTCCAGCAGCACCTGTGCCAAACGAAATGTACTGATCCTCTGCTCCTGCCACTACCAGCACACCTCTTGGTCAAGCAAAGACAATATTGAGCCAAGAGGAGTAGGAACAGCACTTATATACCACCCCACATTTTTGCTGCTGCTAAAAAAGTAAGCCTTTAACTATGAAAAAAAAAAACTATATAGAAGGCCAAGGGCGATTCGCACGTCAAAGTCAAGGAGTCATTCACAAGGGCACTTGTAAATGCAACCTTTAGGCCACTTGTCTGTGCAGTAACAATGAGGAACAAGATTTGTCGTGGAACCGAATTAAAGTCACATGCAACTGCAACATTCGTCCCTGTATGGGGAGGCATTGGCCCCACGCTGCTGCAGTCACGCCTTGAACACGTGCACCACGCGCACCACATATTGCCGGCAGATGGGGCACTCGCTGAGTTGCTTGCCACAGCCCGTGCAGGTGCACATGTGGCCACAGTCCAGGATCACACAGTCCACACAGCCCTCCATGCAAATTTTGCACAGGTCCTCCTCAACCAAAGCGTCATCTGGACGAGCACAGAGAAGAAAAGGGAGGCGAGAGAGAGTGTGAAAGGTCAACTAGACATGCAGACAAGCTGGTAACCACCATAAAAAAAAAAAAAAAGAATCACGCAAGAATCGTGAATAAAAGCAAAGGTCTTAGGACAAAGTTCAGCACTCCATCTGTATATCTTCTCCTATGATCCATCCTTCCTGAGCACCTCTTTTGTTGTCAATTCTTTGTTTTTCTCATAAGAAAAGAAAAGTCAGAAAGAGCCAGCCTAAAGCTAGGTTCCTCTATCCTGAGTCTCATCACAGCAGCAGATCAATAGATATGGTTCTTCATTGCACAGCCCGAGGTCCCAGCAAAACACTATAGCAGCGCTGGCTTCGTTGTGATAGAGGCAAAATTCAGAAAGCCCGTGTGCCAAAAAGGTTTAAAGGAATGTGAGGAGACACTATGAACGCTTGAAATCAATCTGAAGCTTTCCGTCAGAGCATACCTCATGGCTTTGCAGTGCACCTCTGGTATGTTGAAATCAATCAGTCATTACGTACCTCCCCTCAAGGCCAGGCCTTTCTAGTGGTGCCGAAGGCAGAGAGAGTGGTACGGAAAGCTATGCGAACAATAAGGCCCCACTTCTGATTAAGGCATAGCTTTCGCTTTAGCAATATAATGCTGCCCCTTACAACTGATAACTAAAGAGTGATTAATTAATCGTCTAGTAGTCATCAAGCTCTACCACATCAAACCACCTGCGCAGGACCACACAGACGTGCAAGTTTAACAAAGGTATTAAAAAAATCATCGGTGGTATGTGCTCTTAAATATCACGAGCCAACCTTGGCAACCATAGTGCAAGACAATATATTTAGTTGTTGAACTGACTGCCCGCCACGGTGAAGAGCAGAGCATTCCCAGCACGCTCTAGTACACGCACTGACTGCGACGGCGCAAGGGTACTGCAGTGCAATGGCCAGCTGGTTTCAGATGCAGCTAGACCGGCTTTCAGTGGTGTTTAAAGCAACGTTTATCTGCATTTTAGATTGCCAGTGTGCATAGCAAAGCATGACCATTAGATTCTCTGTTTCTATCATGAGGCAGGCACCATGGATGAACAAGTTTTGCTAAAACGAGGCTTTGTGTCGTGGTATGATGCCAGCCATGATAATCGCTGTGGAAGCTCTTGTGTTGTCACAGACCAAGCACATGGGTAGTCACCGCAATCTGCCGTAAAAATACGATTATAATACAAGGTTTTTTTCCCGATTTATCATGTCAGGTTTCCACCTCATATTATATACAAATCTGAACAAATTGGAGCCTAAATTCACAGTTCTCGCCTCGCTATTAATCACCGCTATCAGCACCAAGCTTCCAGCGAGACGAAGCATTATTTAGCTGTGGCATTGGCAGACTGGTTTAATGGTTTCCACTTCACCACACTGACCTAGCGATCCTTACAACCACAGTGCCTGCAACACAGGTGCGACTGGAAGCATGCTGAGTACACCTTGCACGATGTAGGGATGGCAAAAGGATCACTCGGCATACTGCACGGGTATCTCGTGGACCATTCCAGCTATGTTGGCCAAGCCCTACAGCAGAATCGCGAACGCCAGATCACTATGCATTCCAAGCAGTGCGTTGGTCGCAGTCTTGAGAAATGCGGGATACCAAACACGTTTAGAGGTGCCAAAAAAGATTTTATACACAAAGATTACTTTTGGCAGACGATACACGGACCAGACAACAACGATCACGAAAATCTTTTATCTGAGAACACTTCCTGGGTCCACATGCCGCTCGCCTGCATGTGGTGTTAGACGCGAACAGGCCCGAGTGCGGCACATGATGGCCGGCAGCTGGAGCGCTGCTGTCCCGCATCTGAGCTGGAAGTGGCCTACTGGTTCAAAAAGAGCCAGAGGACCAAGTGGCCGCTATTGATGGGGTGAATGTAAGCTGCTCTTCTCCTCACAGTGCGTGAAATTCTCCAATCGTGCGTGTCAGCGTGAGAAGGGAAGTAAACCAGCACCACGGCATGTGAAGGTTCGCGGCACTATTCGACACCTGGTGCACGGTTGCATTAGATGAGAAAGTGCACAGCGCACATTGTTTGTGGGGCAACCGCGAAATGTAGTGCAAATAAATATTTTTGCTTTTCCTTCGCCCACATTATATGCAGATGAAAGTTTGTTTTTTTTTCTTTCTCCATTTTTGCTATCCCAAAATTACACCTCATATTACATATGCAGATCAGTATTATATGCCGGTTTTTACAGTAAGTGCCCAGTGGTTGTGAATGTGCTGAATGTTGTTGTGAAATGCCTGCAAACTACTGCCAAGTCAAGAAGCAGATGCAACATGATTATGGCCAAGAAGTGATGTGTACCGAAGTGCAGTTTACAGCTACAAGCTTGGCAGGATCGACTGAAACTTTTTAAAGCTTCACTGGCTCATGCTTGCCTGGAACAGTGGCACTATAGAGCAGATAGGATATTGCAACCAGGAAACTATAACATGTAGTTATGAGTTGACAATTAGTGAGTGTTCTTGAGAAGTCTATGCAGTCATTGACAAAATACTAGTTGGATGCCCTGATTGTCAGAACTGCTATTCCATGGCCTGGGCTACTGGTTACATGAAAGTACCCTGCTAAGATGTGTTTCTTGCGGTAATCAGGCGGTGTGCGGATGGAGGGAGGGTAAGCTTTTGGTAGGATGTCACCACGTGCTAGATAAGGAAAACAAAAAGGAAGTGTCAAAATACGGAAGTATTTCATGGTCCCCTTTGAGAAAGACTATCTGGGTTTGACTCTGTAACTTTGAAAATCAGCAATTTTTGCGTAGATGTTACTCAGTTGTGTTATCTACAGTCACTAAAGATAACATTTATAGGCACTCCTGGGCTGTTTTGGAGACAAAGACTTTTTGGGATATGGTTAAACAGGCCATAGACAATTAGAAGAATAGAACGTTCTCAAAAGCGCAGACAATGAGATCAATGCACTGTTGCTGCAGGAGCCGGATCACAATATGTGCTTCACCATGTTCTGCGCACAAAACAAGATGACATCTATTGTCAAACAGCTTAGTATGGCGTGTTGCATATCACTAACACACCAACCAACCCTCGGACTATGGCACGCACCCTTGCAGAAAGCACTGAACTCACTTCAGTCATATGATCCGTTTAATGTGCAAAGTGATCTTAGTACACAAGGATTTTTACATTTTGCATTGAGCAGCCATAGTAGAGAAGCAAGCAGATCTGTTGCTGCAAACTACATCCACACAACTGCAACAGGCCGATAGCAACGAGAGTTTATACTCTGAATGGGACAAAGTGGAAATGCAATACAGTGCAGTGCGTTTATAATACAGTAGAACCTCGGTAATACGAATCTCACACTCGCCGGGGTGGCGCAGTGGTTACTGTGCTCGACTACTGTTCCCAAGGATGCGGGATCAAATCCCAGCCTCGGCAGCCGTTTTTTTGTTGGAGGAGAAAACCAAGGTACCCGTGTGCTGAGCGATGTCAGTGCACGTTAAAGAACCCCAGATGATCGAAATTTCCAGAGTCCTTCACACTACAACGCCTCTTTAAGCCCGAGTCACTTTGGGACGTTAAGTACGGTAGAGTCACCAATTCCAGCTTCTTGTCATAGATACTAAAGAAACGAGTGTATCAGCGTCGCAGAAACTGCACCTCTCCATCTGCTATGAGTTGGCCAAAGATGTATTTTCAAATGATAAACCCCACAAACCAAATCAAAGAAACGAATCTCACGGGGTAGCGAAAAATTTCGTATCATTCGAACATTCATATCATCAAAAGGAAAGAAAATAAGAATGCAGAAGCATGGGAAAGACGGTCGTGTAGATCTGTTTACATCCAAGAAGGTTTATTGCGCGATCACAGCTCCGTAGTTGCGGTGCACACAGCACAATAGGTGATCACGACGTCGGCAACATGCGGACTAGGTGCCTACGTGGACCTTTCGGGGCACGTGCAGCACGACAGAAGATGGCGATATACGGGGCCTCACGGATCGCGATTGCGGAGCCAGCGATGTGCGGCCCATGCGCGCCCACCGCCGCCAGCTGCTGCGGTTTGTGGGCCACGTGCAGCTAAAAACTTCTCGCGGCGTGAGCCCGACAGACAATAGCAACGTTGGCAGGTGCAGACAACACATCACCACCAACTGCTCATGATGCGCACATACAGCGCACATACAGCGCAGCTGGCGATCGCAGAGTCAACGATGTGCAGGCAGTGTGGTCACAGTTCGCGCATTCGTATCATCTGTACTGGTGCGGGAGTGTTTGGAACATTCGAAATTTTGCACACTGTACACAATGCACTCCAGCGGAGTAATTTCGCGAATTCGTATCATCCCGAAGTTCGTGTCAGCCGGATTCAAATGTTACATGGTGACAAAAAGAGACAGCAAAACATGGCGACAGGATGAACAATGATTTTATATCTGGCCTAGCGCGAGGGCTCTTCTCGCGCCACTGCCGCTTTTCTTTTTCGCAATACTTCCCGGGGCCCCCGAGTGATCATCCCGGTCGTTTCGTTGAAGTCGATGGTGACGTGATGGTGTAGATGTTCAAGAAAAATAGAAGAGAATGATGCGCTAGCCACCATGATGACAATGAACACGATGATGCTTGGGTGATCCGCCTCCCCTGGAGCTGTTCAACCATTCGCCACCAGAGTCCATGGGACCGATGGCTCGAAGTAGCGACGAGCGGCTGGGCAGAGGTTGCATGTACATGTCCGGTTCCTTTGAGTCCTTCATCTCGGGTCTGGTTGGCCTGTCCTCCTTGTCTTCAGATCCAGGCTGGGGGCTGGGGGCTGGGCAGTGGTAGTTGTTCGGGTCTGGGCAGGAAGGGCTGGGGCGAAGCTGCTCGGCGATGTCCCAGGGCTCTCGGTCAATGGTCCCGCAGATGGCGTCGATGCTCCAAGGCGAGGATCGGAATGACATACCCCGCACCTCCAACCAAAATGCTACGTGGTGACAAGCAGAGACGGCACAATATGGCGACAGGATGAACGATGATTTAATGTGTGGCCTAGCGCCAGGGCTCCTCTCGCGCCACTGCCGATCTTCTTCGCAACAGTATCACCGAGATTTTACTGTATTGAGAAATCCAGAAAGTCTGATCGGTAAAACCAATTATCATTATATCTGGACTGACAAAAAAACCAAAAGAACACATCCACATCTTTTCCAATTCATGTAGGCTTATCTATTTATTAATGATGAGCCATTCGGGTTGAACAATGACCATCATTGTAAAGAACATGGCAATTTATCACAGGTTAAATAAATAGCCTTGAACAAACTTAATCATGCTTAAAGGGACACTGCAGTGGTTTTAAAATGTGCAAATACTCTATAATTTCGAAGTAGATTATTTGTTAATCATGTCTGTGAAGCTTTTTTTTTTTTCAATTATGCATAAAACACCTGCGCAATCGCTGACTGAAAGCGTGCAATTCAAATCTTCCGCGCCCTACGCGACTACTACAAAGCAGGAAAGCAGAGGGAGAAACCTCACTTCTCCGCCCGTTGCAACGTCGCTTTGAGGAGTCGAAGGCATTCAGAGCTAACCGAGAAAGCTTTCGGCGTGCGCTGTTCTTCGTCTTGCGTGCATTGCGGACACACACAAAACATGTCAACTTAGTGTTGGGCACCCGATACAACACAGCTATGCATGTGTTCAGACGCACAAACAATTGTGGGCGCGACGATTTAGTTTTCCATCATTTCTTGCAATGCCACAAGCTTGCGGCGCGATGCGACACTATTGACAAATGTGTTCAGACGCACAAACAATTGTGGTCACGACGATTTAGTTTTCCATCGTTTCTTGCAATGACACAAGCTTGCGGCGCGATGCGACACTGTTGACAAGAGATAAATTCAAGCCAACCAAAGGAAACATTCCATACAAAGCATTTTCGTGACTGTGACTACGTGCTGTTTGTTCCAGATGCGATTTCTATAGAGCTTTGTCAAAAAGGCATGGCTGAACCATGACCCAGTTCCTTCTATTTCCTCGCACAAAAGAGTCGTGCCAGTCAACATTTCCTAGAAACATGTTTATTAAAGGAGGAAAAGGGAGGTAAGGCTTGTACTTCCAATTGTAGTTACATTACTTTCAGACTATTCACGTCTCATTTGTATGTGAGCTCTCGCGTTTAGCGTGACTGCGATCTGTTCACAGACTGCAATCTCGCAATCTGAAGTGCAGAAAGCATCGACGCTTGGTTGTACTTGCGTGTCTCTCTTTTTTTGCGAAAGGTATGCCAACAGCTTCTGTGCTAAACATCGGACAACTCATCAGCAGCGCGCGCTGATAATCCTTTGCGAACGACCAGATAATTAAGAAGGGCCCACTGTTGTGTCGCAGCTAGGTTGTGACGGCTTTGCGAGATCCTCTCCAGCACACGCCCGATATGTTCGTGGAACTCCTACGGGAGCATTATTAGAAGATAAGGCATGTACCGCTCAGATGAATATGAACGCATTCAGGTATGGAGCGTTCTGAGCGAGGTTTCCTTCGATGCATCCAAGCAAGCAATCATCAAAGTTGTTCATACATGGCCTAATGATTTTGCACCCGTTGCTGTCCCGTCATTTTACATAGCCCTGTCTTGTTTGGGGATGCAAATCAAATCAGAAATTAAAACGACGAGGCTCTTGTAAGAAAACACATTTCAGAACATGGTTTTCTCATGAAGCTATGTATGAGTGCGGTGGAGCTGCGACCTGGCTTTTAACATACATCAGCCGTCGATTCAGCATAGTGCGGTGGAGCTGCGACCTGGCTTTCAACATACATCAGCTGTCGATTCAGCATACAATAAAAGGGTAAGGTTCTCTATGTCTGCTAAATGTCCCATGACTCAAGCAGCATTCTGCGCGTGTTTAACTTGGTCTCCAGCACAATAGCTCCGTCAATGCCTTGCATGCATCGCAAAGCTCAGCAACCGCGCTTCGCTTACTGTTCATTTGTCGGGTGGCAGCTGTGTACTAATTCACCTTTTCTATAAAATTCTTTGTTTCCCCAAGGTACGACGCCTGGCACTCAAAGCAGGATTTGGTAAACCACGCTTTGGGCCCTTTATTCACAACAATGACTTTTCGGGCAGGGCAGGAGGCCTGAGACGGAGGCAGCCGGCTAGTTCATTGTTCGCTATGCTTACTTTCCAAGAATATGCGTGCCAAGGTTTCGCTAAGGACCATGTACAGTTGCCGACGGATTTTGCAGACCTTCAAGGGGTCGAGATAGCGTCCGGACAATCAGGCAGTCCGAAAAAACGAATTCACGTAAAAAAAGTCACTTTATTTAGCGAGCGGCTTGAAAAGTGGTCAATAAGCTTCTGCGGGGCGCTACGCTGCCGTACAAGTTGGCTTGCACGTCGGCAAGGATGACGTCCTCGCTGTACAGAGCTCGGGTTAGTTCACTGCTAGTTGGCAGCACAGCCTCTGGCTCCTCACTGCCGGAGCTCGAGTCATCACTTTCAAGCACCTGGCGAACGATTTCGTCATCGATGAGCTCAGTGCAGAGTTCGATCTCGCTGCCAGCGTTAGCAAACTGCTCCAGCGTCACTTCTATGGGAACGGCTCCTGCAGCGCGCAAGTGCTCGATGAGGTTAGCACATGAAGATGGCTGATGGGATTCACTGGCGCTATCATCGCATGACGACGGCACTTCATCTCTGATCGCAAAACCAGAGTGGTGAAAACGATTCCGCAGTGTCTCCTTGGCCACCCCCTTCCATGCATCAGAAAGCATGCCGATGATGAGTGCAGACAAGTTTTGCCGTTGTCCACGCATAACACCATGCGACTGAGCACGCGTAACTGATAGAGGTGCTTGAGTGTCCAGATAACGCCCGGCAATGGTGTCCGGTAGTTGACGCAGCGATGTAAACAGCACAACGCACAACACATGAATGACGATCGCGGCGACTGATGACTGTGCATGACGGCAGCATGGAAGAGCTGGCACTGGCGGGACGGTGCAGCAAGCGGTGCCTGCTATTGAGGCTATACCGGATATGCGAGGTTCTGATCAGTGGAAAATGTGACATGTGGGTTCGAGGTTGCAGAAAACCAAAATGGCAGCACCCAGAAAAGCAAAACGGCACCACCGTTGTTTGCGTTTTCGGTAGCTCTTGAGCCGTGAATTGAAAGAAAAAGTCCGGAAAATCCAACAAGAAGGATTTCAAACCTCCAAAATTTCTATCGGTGTTATACATTGACTCTATGGAGTGCAGGGTGGTGCCATGGAAGGTCCAGATTTTCAGGCAGGTCTGGAAAATTGGGCATCTGAAATATAGGTCGGCGACTTAGTGTCTTCTAATAATGACACACACTATATTTCGAAATGCCGTACTCTATACCAAATCAAATTTTCATGCAAAGCTTACGCTCCCCGCAATTTAATGCTGCATCGTTTGTGGGCACATTTGGTACGGATACATGCGGTAGAAAACCGATGGTCATTCAAAGAGAAATGGCGTGCCATAATGACTTTCACAAAAGCCGCAGAGAGCTGCAATCAGCACACAGCACAATGACGGAGCCGCATCAGGAGCTTCCCTGGTCCTCAAAACGTCATCATGCGATGTCTTGGCCAATCACAGGTGACGGGACGACCCACGGTGAGCCCCGTCGCATGGGCTGCTTATTTTTGCTGAAAAAAGCTATTTCTGCTTTTTTGTGTCTATGCCACAGGTAATCGATGTGCACATTCCTACATTTGAGTTCTCAACATGAAAAACTGGGTTTCTGAAAGCACGATTTTTACATAAAGTGCCACAGTGTCCCTTTAAAAAGTTAGAAATTTGTGCTTGCTTGAGCGGCTACTGAGACTTGACATTCACTTTGTGCCTTGTTTCCAGCTGTTGCATGTATGCTGACGCAGTACTTTTGCATGCATGAAACCAATGAGTGACAGGGTTGGTCATTGAAATCGTTGACTACGAAAGCCCACATTTTTTCGTGAGGCTTCGAACTTAAAAGACCTGCCGAAATCCCAATGAGTTTGCTGCTTCATCACGAGATATCGCCTCGCACTTATTCAGCACTGCATTTCATGAACGCGCATTGCAGCAATGGTGATGACGACATGGCTTCCTCTTGACCTTGGCACAGCACTGATTGCGACAACAAGAGCGCCTATTTGCTAAAGCCACATGTGATGCCTCCTCATACCAGTCCGTTTGTGGTACTTTATACGGAGTTTTCACATGTTTCTCTTCAACATATTGTAATTTTTATCAGACACCGTGACAAATTTTCGTGGTAAAAGCCTTCCGGCCGGCAAGAATTCTATGTTGCATCTGATGTGTTGCCTCTAAACATATGGTTATATATAGCTTATGTTTATTTAGTGGCGATGGGAAATCTTATGATCAGATGATCTAAATTACTTGATCATCATAAGCAATATATCAGTTATATATGGCATCATTATAAGTAATTACACTGTATTGACAAACGGTTTTTAGACATCAGTTTATCCACGCTGTTATCTGCACACGCAAACCCAGACAGGCCAGAGACCTATGTTTTTCAACCTTGGGGAATGCTAACGGCTTTCATTAGGTCCCTTTCTTCCTAACACGCATTGTGAAAAGAGAATGCAGTCTAACTACCTTTTTTAGTGAAACAGTGTGAAATTGGAAATTGGAAGACATAGCCTGATTAGTTAAAAACAAAATGAGCATAGGAAAGGTTGGCACCGAACTATTTCAGGTGTTGCGGGAGCCAAAAAGCACTCTAAGGAGCTCGATGGTTTCACAGACCTCAGTTTGCCACCTCCTGTGCTAAGCATGGTGTTACAGATTCGCATAAGAATCGGCAATTGGAACAACAAGGAGGAAGAAGAGGTTTTGGACTGGAGAGCGTGCAGTAGAGATTGAGGGCCATGTTGGCATAATGATAGCCTGGACAGCCGGGCGACAAAGAAAGTGAGCAGCAAAAAGCCCCTCTCAAAGAGCTGACAAGTGCAACTTCTAAAATGAGTATGTGAAACGAAAAGACCTCGACAGTGATTCTAGTAGACATGCCAACCTATGTAAACCTTACGAAAGAGGCCGAGGTGGAAAACAAAGCGCTTATATTCGGTGTTATTGCACAAATGCAAAAACTGAGTCCTGCAATCCTGCAAGCACTTGTGCACAGCACAAGGGTGGGAAAGAAAGACAAAGAATCATCGAACAGCCTGGAAAAGTGGTGGCCACTGTTTCTCAAGCACAGAAAAAAAGAAAGGCCAGTGCGCAGGAAAAGAATGTGGTCAAAACCCAGAGTGTTGAGTTGGAGTGTTGTGTTGTGCCAGAGTGTGCATATGAATTGTGTCAGTGTTGATGTCAAGGATGTTCATCTAGAACTTCGAGCCGCGTTATGAACTTCCAGCTTTGAGATCACAGTTTTACGTATGCATGTGAACAAGATCGATGCCAATTTAGCTTACAGTGAAGTGCGACGAAGTCAGAAGACCTTGATGCCGGAGAGCAAGGGTCCAACAATCAGATGGCATCATCCTGCCCCTGTCCATGGTGTGCCAATTGTTCAACCTTGGCTATATGAAGCCCCACATGACAGTCACCATTAGGATTGAGAGCGAGCAGGAGCTTTACAAAGTGAGCCTCAAGCCAGAGGTCCAGCACGAACTACATGAAACCATCAGTGCTCTGGGAATCAAGACAGATACTCTTCCAGGAAACGCGGAGAAGTTGAGCGAACCTTTCTCTCAAAGTACCACGTCACCTGTAAGCAGACAAAGAGCAAAACTGAAGCAGCTGACGGACGAGCACAATCAACTTCTGGTCTACGACTTCAATGACAGCATATTGGGCAACATCCATTAGTTGCAGGTCATTATCATAACGGGTGCCACAGGCTACGAGAAAACTACCGAGGTGTTACAGTACTTACTGGACTCCTACATGAACTATGGGATTGATGTTGAGTGATGTATTGTGGTCACTCAGCGCCAACGAATCTGCACAGTGTGTTGCTGGGCCTACAGCACAAGAATGCTCAGGAGAACTTGGACAAAGTTTCGGCTAGAGTGTGCAATTCAAATCTGTGCTGCCATGCCCCTATGGATTCATCCTGTTCTGAACTGTTGGTGCCCAAATGCGAAAGTTGGGTGCCAGTCTTCGTGGAGTAGCTCATGTTATCATTGACGAGATTCACGAGCGAGATGACAGTACCGAATTCATCAGGATGGTCATCACGGATCATTGGTGTGATACAGTTCCAGCATCGAGCTATGTCTTACCTCAAGGTGAGAAGCGTGTTGCAGATTCGCATAGGAATCTGCAATCGAAACGACAAGGAGGAAGAAGAGGTTCTGGACTGGGGAGCGCGTGGTAGAGATTGAGTGCCATGTTAGCATATTGATAGCCGGGACAGCAAGGGATTAAATGCAGTAAGAGGCGACCTGGTATTTGCGCTTCTTCTACATATGGTGCTCAATGTGCTGTTCAAAATTCTTAAAGCTCAAAGATACATCCCCAGAAGTCACCATAGCAAAGAAGCGGTAGTAGACGTTATTCGAGCTTTAATATCTGAACACAGTATGTTGGCTAGGAAAGATAAAGGTTAATTCCGACCATCTCCAAACATTCTTTACCACACATTGACAGTACAAAGAATGCCATCGAAACACAGCGGTCATGGCCCTTGTGCAAGGAACTTGTAGTCAGAATCAGTGGAGGCAGTCTTAGCTTACCTCGGTGCTTGCGTTTCTGATGCCAGAGCCAGCTGAGCTTCTCGTATAGCTCGGCCTTCTCGCAGCAGCCACGGTAGTCAACGAAGTTGCGGGTCAGCATGAGCTTCATTTGCAGAACTGAGAGCTGGCCCAGCTCGTCCACACTTTCAAAGTGCTCAAGCGCCATTTCAGTTGGCACAGCTACTGGTGGTGCATCTGTGCGGTCACCCCCTGTCACATTGGTGGTGCTGCTACATGTGGGTTCAGGTTCTGGTGGTTGTGGTATGTGCTGCATAGAAAAAGCACACTCATGTAACTTTCATTCTCTCACTTTCAGCTAATAATAGGGAGCCCTTCCTTGTACAGTGGTGACTTCAAATTAATGAGGTTTTACTGTACTAGCAATGCAACTCGAGTCACAGTGTACTATAGTCCAGAAGTAAACTATACAGACTAAAAATTTATGACAAAGACTGTATAACTGTGCTTACCCTCTCACCTAGCATGGGCCATTGAAGATGTAAACTATAATATACCACTGGATCTGAAGTTAGTTTTAAAATTGGGGAAATTCGGAAGCGAAGCAACATTTTCGACCAAGTTACTTTTTCTGATTTTTGGGTGATCCGCATTATTACATTTCATCACATCTTCCCTGATTTTCAATGAGGCATTCAACATACGGACAACGGGGTAGACAGGTCAAGCAAGCGATATGCAATGCTTCCATCAATATATCTGACAACCTTGCCAAGGTCAAAAGCCAGAATATTTTTTTATTGCCACCAACAAAAGAAGGGGGGAGAATGCCTAAACTTTCAGGCAGTGTCCAATGAGCCCTTTTGCAAGGACCCTGTAATAGCACTTGGCTAGCTTTAATAATCTGTTGGGCTAGTTCTATGATGCCCCTTCGCTAGCACCAGATATTGGAGGTTGTGTTGCACAGTGATGGGCAGAATTCAATTCCAGTTTCTCTTTTAGGTAACCTTTGCCATCATGTGACAGTGTCACATTGCGTTCACATGCTGTGTAAAGTGCAAAATGTTAGCCTTTTCTCAATGCCACAAAGTATGTAAATTTCGAAGTATAAAGTTGCCAGAACTCGTGCAAATATCTCTTCTTGGGCTTTGATAACACCATGAGTTCAAACACACAAGGATTCTTAACACTGTGCAGTGCATAACCTGTGGCTTATCTAACCCTAAACACGCACGCAATAGCTGCAACAGCGAACATGAAATGCAACCAACCACAGCTACTTTGGCTCTGGCTTGACTTGGCTGTAATCACCTGCTTAGCTGATAATTCCAATGGTGCTAATGCGGCCGTTGATGGCAATGGTTTATGGAGCAGCTGCAGATTCCATGGTGCTGATCGCAAAAACAGTTTTCGCATGGGCAGAAGCAAGTGTTCGGGAGATATGGGGCAGAAGTCGTGCAATTCGAAAATTGTCAAAAATCGAGTTTCCCGTGCAAATTGGGAGGGCTGGCAGGTATGCAACAAGTACACCGAAGATTCACTCCATGTGGAAGAACAGGAAGACACGCACAAAACTTGCCAACTTGCCCCACCAATGGCAGCATTGTCCAGTTTACCAGACCCTCGTTTTTCTTAGTTTGCACAAACAGGCCATCTGCCTCTCTCTTGAAACCCCCCCAAAAAAACCCCATATTTCTCGGGAACTCCAGTGTTAGAGTTAAGGCGCTTCGAAAACCTTTAAAGCTATTAAAGCTTTAGAATAGGAACACTGCTACAGTATAATTCCACTGATACGTTCACTGGTTCCGGGTTTTTCTTGTTGCTAATGTTTTCGTGACCCAGTCCTGTCCAAGCTGCCATAGAAGCCTAGGCAATAAATGTTTAGGTGTTACATCTCAACTTCAACAGCTTTCTTGCATGCAAATTTTCCTTTGTTGCAGTGCTTTACCCTGTGCCATTTTTTTACAGGCTACAAATAGCATGCACAGAAAGGTGAACCAACCAAAGCAGAACTCTAGACTCCCACTGCAGTGTGTTTGTCATCCTGTTCGGCAACTTCCAGCATGCTGCACCCATGCCAAAGCCGCTCACATTGAATCTTGTTCTGGCAGTGTTAAAATTGTTGCAACTGTCCTTCCTTCGAGACTTTGTCCTTTGGGCATTTTTTTTTTTTTTTTTTTTTTCATTTGCCTTTGGACGGACAAAATGACTCTTGTCCAGCAGGACAAATTCCTTTATTCAACAGGATTGAGACTTGTGCATTATTAAGCTGCACAGGCAGGGGCTTAGTATTTTTCAATATATTAAGGTTGGCCTCACATTACAAAATATCCTTTTACTGTAGTTCTATCACCACTGCAGCGACAGTACAAACAACCAAAGGTGCAAAAGTGGAACTATGTTACGGCACTGTGAACTATGTTGTGCTGTACAGGCAGCACTGCACAAGAAACAACTGCGGAGGTTGACTCCGAGACTTGTTTCTATCATTCACATTTTCCTTTTCACCTGCCGCTTAAAAATGCAAAGTCAAGATTTTGACAGATGAAGGCTGTGTAGAACTTAAGCAGTTACAACAAAAATCGCCCACTCAATGCACCCTCCTACTTTTCTGCCACCTTCTTTCCGCAAATAGCTACTCAGGCACACAGAGAGCCACCACAGGGAACAATGTTTATGGTATTCTGTAAATGTGAACGACCTGCACAGAACTGCAGGTTTCTATTGTATTTGCCTCAGTCATAGCAAATATTGCATTATTTTCTTTCGAAACGCTTGGATATTCACAACACTCGACTGATGTTGAAAGAATAAAAGCATCGTTCACCTCAGAAGGTGTCTCTGCTGGAGAAAATGGAGCATCTGCAGGCGGGAAGGGATCCTCTGCTGCAGGAAACGGGCCACCCCATTGTGATGGGGGTGACGGAACATAGGCCGGTGGTGGCCTTTGTGGTAAATCTGGACAGTCTGGTTGCGCCTGCCGCTCCGGTCGCTCAGCCTGCCCAGCCCAGTCTTGACCATCTGGCCATTCCGATCGCGCTGCCCTCGTAGTCCCAGGCTCCTGCATAAAGTACCGGCTATGCTCACCTCAGGGCACTTCAAGCCTCACCAGAATGCTTTGTGACAGAGAGGACTGCAGGGATGTATGTATACAGCGCGTTAGGTTGAAAACTCATCATTGTACCCTAGTTTCGGCCAGGTGTTTTCGTGGGAATTGTTGCAAGTGTTTGAAACGTGGCAGGAAAAATGAAGGCCTGCAATTGATAAGTGCTAGGTAATGAATATGAAGTGTAATGGGTAATCAGCGGTTATTACTAAAGCCATAATTGATTGATTAATTATTATAACTAAAGTAAATAAAAATAGAAATTAAGAAATCAAAATAGAAAGCATGAAGAAAATAAAAGTTACATATTAAAACAACAATAAATAAAAAGTGCTGAGCCATACATCATAGCTAGAATGTGGTAAGTCGAGTCGCAGTCCATCCTAACTAGTTATTAGTCACAAGTGATCAGTCATTGTGCCATTGTCCATCATAATAAAACTGATGATTCATTGTGCTGTAGTCCATCGTAGCTAAAAAAGTAGATGAAGCAAATGGAAGCCCTCTGTAGCGTTCATTCTTTTTGAGCTTATTCACAGAACTCGCGAAGCCCACAGCATTATCTAGAAACTAACAAACAGGGCCCTCAGACAACACCAGGAAATCAGGCATTGTAGGGCTATGCTGGCATCATGTTGAATCCTACAGGAGGGAGCGACCCCCTACAATTATAACAAAAGATACTGTACTTAATCGCAGATCAGTTGACCTCCTCTTAATCAATTTTTTTTTTTTTTTTTTTTTCGAAACAGCACTTCTAAGCTAGGCGATTGACCAATATGCAAACCACAGCCAAGGCAAGGTACAAACCTGGCTACAAACAAAACATGGAAGGATGATAATGAGGGCAAAGGTCAGGTTGATGAAAATATAACCACAATGTAAATGCACGGCTCCACCCTCCACCACATCATCAAAGAATGTACTACAGCCTCGTGAATAAAAACAACACTTATCCCAGTCACTTAGCTACACAGCGAGTCCTACCTCTCAAACACCCATGACTGTTCTCAGTAGCATACAAGCAAGTCATCGTCTTATGCAGAGACGTCCAGAAAATTTGTGCACCAGCACAGCCAGTTAAAATTTCACTGAAAAGTGCGTCAGATATAAAGAAAGGGGCAAAACCATCTTTTTACATGTCTTACAAGAGCAAAGTTTTTACGTAACAACGGAAAATCACTGCCGTTACCACGACCCCAATGGTGTTGCAGATGGAAAAAGTGCCTGGCAAAGTATTAAAATATCTGGGGGCACTCGAGCCCCGCCTGTAAAGGTATGACACGTTACTTGTTATTGTCAGCGGTTCTACTTACCCATGCCTATATAAATACTATTCCGTCTTCTCCAACAGATCACATAGCATGTGATGTCACATGATGCGTCACCCACCCGGTGATCCTAGGTTGAAACGGTGCCCCTTGGGATTTTTCGGTCATGAACGCACACGCCTACAACGCTGAAAATGCCAGGTTTTTTGCAACACAGAGCCCTTACGCTTTTGCATAAAAACAATATGAAGGCGGTTGCATCTCGACTGCTGTAGTGCACATTCCCAGGAATGAACTGTAAAATTTACACATTCAGTCATGTTCTATGGTACCACATCCGCTTTTATAGCTCATGCACTGTGCCAGTCATCACAATAACTGTTGACACTGCTCGACCTGTATTACATGCAAACTGTTTTCTTTCTGCTTCATAGTTCCCTAACCTAGAGAGTCGACCTGTACAACATAAGCACCAATATGCAAGAAAATAGTAATCTGTTCAAATCCTGTTGCACATTAGAATATCTCGATGCATATTCAGTCAAAAACTACATGACACCAAAGTTGTTTTTTCTTTTTTGGAGTTAACAAGGATGATAATGTACATTATGCAGAGATCAAGTAAAGTAGAACTAAAGCCCCTCTTGAGCATGGAGATTTGTCGCATCTTATGGAAAGACTGCACTGCTGTGTGCCTCTCAGCCAGATTTGTAACTGATGCAATTACATTGTACCTGATAAATTACATTCCCTTTGAACTTAGTCATGCATTTACCACTTTGTTTTTTTTGTGAGATACAACACACTCAGTAATTCCCCCCCCCCCCCCCCCCCTTTTTTTAATAACCAACAGCTAGTAATCTGTTGGTTTTTTTTTTTCACAACAGGTTGCAACAAAAGGTATGACTGCAAGAACCTGAACTCATTGCCAAACAGTGGTGTAACATGGAATACCCTCCTGTTAAAGTGCCAATAGTCACGTTGCACAAAAGCGACACACACAAACATGTTCGCACATGCAAGCGAAAGCGACCTGCATTTTGCTAGCCTCGTGTTTTCAAAGTTGGCACTTCCCTCATTCCGTCATGACAGCATCTGACGAAAGGGGAGGGGGCATTTTTGTGCACTTATTTCCAAAAATTTGGTGGCTGCTGCCACAGGCCTCCAAGCTTTCGTCAAGTGCTAGTGACAAAGCCTAGCTCCGAAGAGGATGGACCAGTAACAGCACAAGCTCGCTTCTCTCGACTTTCATGCCACTTCAACAGAGCCTGCACAGCTGTCAAGAGCATGTGACAGCACCACCACCAGTAATGCCCAAGCATGGGGGAAAAATTTTATTCTGCTACCAAGGCACTAGATGTGCATCAGTCTTGTGCTCCAAAAAGTACTGCTGTCAACACAGAGAATGCCAATGCTACTTAATTTGGCGATACGCCAGGCTAAGCAAGGTCTAAGATTTTGTGAATTTACAGCACCCTACATGCAAGTAATCGGAAATCAAAAGCACATAACACATGAAGAAAGAGCATGAATTGAATGCACAGCAAAAATACAGCCATGATGCAATGATGCATTAGATTTCAGCACTAGATCAAATATGTGTCGTTATTTGGCTGCTTTAAAAACTGTCCAAAAAGTTGAAATTTTTAGCTATACTGCTAAATAAAAGCGCACACGTGCTGCTAGAGTACTTTAGCAGAAAATGACAGCGAGCTAGCTATGTTAAAATCAAGGCCAGCATTGTCATGATACACTGCACCCGCTAGAAGAGCGGAAAAGAAATGCGCTGCACGCTGCGGCAGATTAGATTGTGGTGTGCAGCATAAGGGACGGCGCAGGCTTCACACTACACAGTCAGAACCCATCAAGCAGTACCCAGGCGCACTCAGTTGACGAGAGGGCCGGAAAGTGGGCCTACACAAATGCATAGACGCACTCTCACCTGTTCACAACACTCGAACACCACACTAATTGTATTTATAGCCTTTGGCGCTAGCTACAGGGGCAGATGAAGCTCTTTGAGAAAAGGTAAACCGCGATTTACAGATCAGCGCAAGCATGAATGTGGAGTTTTCAGACCGGCTGCTCTCGCATACTTAGCAGTACGCAGGTCGAGTCTGTGGAGAAGAGTCACTTTACCTGGCCGGCAGCAGTCCCAAGCAGCAGTAAGTCAACGAGTTCAGCCTTCTCACGGGCACCCAGTGGAGGGGCCAGGCCCCTGGCGTGCAGCAGGGCGCGTAGGTCTCTCACTCGTAGGGCGAGGAGCGCGGGCCTGCCGCCGGCCAATGCCCGGCAGCGCGGGCAGCGGCGTCCGCGCACACATGACGCGCAGAAGTCCGTGCCGCACTGGTCGCACGCATGTCGCCGTTTGAGGAGCCCGAATTTTGCCAGGCAGCTGTCGCAACTCCCCAAGCGAGAGTGACTGCTGCCGAACAGACCGCCGTCAGTGTGCAGGTTCATCAGTTCGCGGAACTCCCTCATGAAGGCTGGCGCTCCCATGCTTGTCCGGCGCGACGCGTAGGAAACAGCCCTCCTGCGCTCACCACGACCACAAGTAAGACAAAATAATACAGACAGAATGAGTGAAATTCGTCGCTGGATCTCGGAACATGCGCCCGACCGACATTTTTGACGGGAAGCAATGCCAGCACTTATTTCGAAACTACCACGTCAAGTTTAGTCGCAGCGGTTCTGGCAACTAACAACCTACCTCGGTCTGAATTAGGTATCCGGGTTTTCTAAGTTTTCTTTACTAGGCCATGCTGTTAAAAGCGTATGCCTTTTGTTTGCGCACAAGCATAGACACACCAGCTGACGGACATCAACCGCAACAACGCCATCACTGCGCTTTGGATACGGCTGACCGGCGCAATGGCTTCATGGTGGCTAACGACCCTGTAAAGTTCAACGGTTGCAAGCGTCGCATTTATGTTACTGCCATATTTAATAAATACGCTACTTTCTGTATTAGTGCCTTCTGTATTATTTACCTGACAACACTTTCGCGCATCCACGCTTGGTAGTTGCATGGGGGAGTCTTTGTATTAACTCTATGCATGGGGGCGCGGGGGCGCTCCATGAGCTACCTTTTAAACCTTTTGACGCCTTTTGTGTGTGTGTGTGTGTGTGTGTGTGTGTGTGTGTGTGTGTGTGTGTGTGTGTGTGTGTGTGTGTGTGTGTGTGTGTGTGTGTGTGTGTGTGTGTGTGTGTGTGTGTGTGTGTGTGTGTGTGTGTGTGTGTGTGTGTGTGTGTGTGTGTGTGTGTGTGTGTGTGTGTGTGTGTGTGTGTGTGTGTGTGTGTGTGTGTGTGTGTGTGTGTGTGTGTGTGTGTGTGTGTGTGTGTGTGTGTGTGTGTGTGTGTGTGTGTGTGTGTGTGTGTGTGTGTGTGTGTGTGTGTGTGTGTGTGTGTGTGTGTGTGTGTGTGTGTGTGTGTGTGTGTGTGTGTGTGTGTGTGTGTGTGTGTGTGTGTGTGTGTGTGTGTGTGTGTGTGTGTGTGTGTGTGTGTGTGTGTGTGTGTGTGTGTGTGTGTGTGTGTGTGTGTGTGTGTGTGTGTGTGTGTGTGTGTGTGTGTGTGTGTGTGTGTGTGTGTGTGTGTGTGTGTGTGTGTGTGTGTGTGTGTGTGTGTGTGTGTGTGTGTGTGTGTGTGTGTGTGTGTGTGTGTGTGTGTGTGTGTGTGTGTGTGTGTGTGTGTGTGTGTGTGTGTGTGTGTGTGTGTGTGTGTGTGTGTGTGTGTGTGTGTGTGTGTGTGTGTGTGTGTGTGTGTGTGTGTGTGTGTGTGTGTGTGTGTGTGTGTGTGTGTGTGTGTGTGTGTGTGTGTGTGTGTGTGTGTGTGTGTGTGTGTGTGTGTGTGTGTGTGTGTGTGTGTGTGTGTGTGTGTGTGTGTGTGTGTGTGTGTGTGTGTGTGTGTGTGTGTGTGTGTGTGTGTGTGTGTGTGTGTGTGTGTGTGTGTGTGTGTGTGTGTGTGTGTGTGTGTGTGTGTGTGTGTGTGTGTGTGTGTGTGTGTGTGTGTGTGTGTGTGTGTGTGTGTGTGTGTGTGTGTGTGTGTGTGTGTGTGTGTGTGTGTGTGTGTGTGTGTGTGTGTGTGTGTGTGTGTGTGTGTGTGTGTGTGTGTGTGTGTGTGTGTGTGTGTGTGTGTGTGTGTGTGTGTGTGTGTGTGTGTGTGTGTGTGTGTGTGTGTGTGTGTGTGTGTGTGTGTGTGTGTGTGTGTGTGTGTGTGTGTGTGTGTGTGTGTGTGTGTGTGTGTGTGTGTGTGTGTGTGTGTGTGTGTGTGTGTGTGTGTGTGTGTGTGTGTGTGTGTGTGTGTGTGTGTGTGTGTGTGTGTGTGTGTGTGTGTGTGTGTGTGTGTGTGTGTGTGTGTGTGTGTGTGTGTGTGTGTGTGTGTGTGTGTGTGTGTGTGTGTGTGTGTGTGTGTGTGTGTGTGTGTGTGTGTGTGTGTGTGTGTGTGTGTGTGTGTGTGTGTGTGTGTGTGTGTGTGTGTGTGTGTGTGTGTGTGTGTGTGTGTGTGTGTGTGTGTGTGTGTGTGTGTGTGTGTGTGTGTGTGTGTGTGTGTGTGTGTGTGTGTGTGTGTGTGTGTGTGTGTGTGTGTGTGTGTGTGTGTGTGTGTGTGTGTGTGTGTGTGTGTGTGTGTGTGTGTGTGTGTGTGTGTGTGTGTGTGTGCTTCATCGATTGCAATCTTTGTGCGCACGCGCAGCCGCGCGTTTTATTCAAACCACTTATTGGGGATTGTTAGAGCCTTGTAGTTAATATGCTGTAATACACTGTAGCGATACAGTTGCAGCTGCTGCGATTTTCTGTTCTCGTGTTTGGCTTGACTACGTGTGTTGACACACTGAGACGTGCAAGGTCAATTTGAGATATGCGTTAAAATGTTTGTTCCGTTCCTTTGTGAAATTCAGTTGAATGAAAAATCCTTCTGAGTGGCATAGCACAAATATTTTTCAGGGTTTTAAAGACAGCCTATGCCCAAACTATATCTTAGTATTTTTTTCTGCTCTAATAAGACCGATGTTTTTTTCGTTCATTGTAATATATACATGCATAAATGATATCTACACTGCAACATCTTACATAATGATAATAATAAATCTACATTCGTATGATACCATTAACGCTAAACAATATCCTCGATTAAACAAGTAGACGCTGCCTGATTAAGGGTCCGCTTTTTTGGAGACGCTTCTGTCCCCTTTGTTTGGGTCAACGATGCAGCACTTGGTCTCGAATTATCTATTCGATAAACTGCCCAGTGCATCGCATCGTATCTTTGAGCACATTACTAAAGAGGCAAAATAAATGCCAACAACAACATCATGGCGGATTACTCAGCATGCATCGCTTCATGCAAGCTCCCTATATCTAAAAACTGCAATCAAATGGCGTCGCCATTGCCCCGCCGGGGTGGTGCAGTGGTAAGACGCCCGACCACTGTGCCGGAGTACCCGGGTTCGAACACGACCTCGGCGGCTCCGTTTCGATAGAGGTGTCGTGTGCTGTGCGATGTCAGCGCACGTTAATGATTCCCAGGTGGTCGATATTACTCAGTAGCCCTCCACTACGGCTTCTCTTTCCACTTTCACTAACACCTTCCTCCCTTCCCTTACGGCGCGGTAGAGTTGTCTCCGCCGGGGTGGTGCAGTGGTAAGATGCTCGACTACTGTGCCGGAGTACCCGGGTTCGAACCCGACCTCGGCGGCTGCGTTTTGATGGAGGCGAAACGAAGAGGCGTCGTGTGCTGTGCGATGTCAGCGCACGTTAAAGATCCCCAGGTGGTCGAAATTACTCCGTAGCCCTCCACTACGGCTCCTCTTTCTCTCTTTCCACTTTCAATCCTACCTTCCCCCCTTCCCTTACGGCGCGGTTGCGGTGTCCACAGAAAACAAATGAGACAGTTACCGCGCCTTTCCTTTCCTATAAATAAATCAGTTTTTTAAATCAGTCCGCAGAAAACAAGTGAGACAGTTACTGCGCCTTTCCCTTCCTATAAATCAATCAGGGCTTAAAGTCAAGGGGGACTTCATGAATAGGAAGCAGGCAGCCATTGTGAGATATTGTTTCAGCCTACGAAAAACACACTGATTGTACTGAAAACCAACTAGCACCTTTCTACGCTTAGTGACCAGCTGCCATCTTTTTTCTGTAGCGAGAGCTACATTACGCGCAAGTTTCGCCGTGGCCGCATCGTGACCTTGAGCAGTTGCCTAGCAGCCGCCGCAGCAGAGGGACGCCACAGCGCGCAGCTGTTGTTGTTGTTGTGGCTGTAGGAAGTAGGAAAAGAAATGCATGGGCCTGCTACTGGCTCTGTAGCTGAGCCACCTCCGCTGTCTCGTACAGAGAGAAGAGATTGATTTATTTATAAGAAAGGAAAGGCGCGGTAACTGTCTCACTTGTTTTCTGTGGACACCTCAACCGCGCCGTAAGGGAAGGGAGGAAGGTGGCAGTGAAAGTGGACAGAGAGAAAGAGGAGCCGTAGTGGAGGGCTACGGAGTAATTTCGACTACCTGGGGATCTTTACCGTGCGCTGACATCGCACAGCACACGGAAGCCTCTCCGCTGCCTGATTTATTAAACTGATTTATTTATAGTAAGGGAAAGGCGCGGTAACTGTCTCACTTGTTTTCTGTGGACACCGCAACCGCGCCGTAAGGGAAGGGAGGAAGATGGGAGTGAAAGTGGATAGAGAGAAAGAGGAGCCGTAGTGGAGGGCTACGGAGTAATTTCGACCACCTGGGGATCTTTAACGTGCGCTGACATCGCACAGCACACGACGCCTCTTCGTTTCGCCTCCATCGAAACGCAGCCGCCGAGGTCGGGTTCGAACCCGGGTACTCCGGCACAGTATTCGGGCGTCTTACCACTGCACCACCCCGGCGGGGCCATTTGGTGGCTGGGTAGCCCCCGCCGCAAGCTGCGTTGACCTACCGTCCCAGCCCCGTAGGGCCAGGAACAGCCACCCTTCTCAACAAAGAGAAGAATGCCTTACCAAGCGGAGACGAAGATGCAGACGTAATAGTAATAATAATAATAATAATAATAATAATAATAATAATAATAATAATAATAATAATAATAATAATAATAATAATAATAATAATAATAATAATAATAATAATAATAATAATAATAATAATAATAAACTGGTATAATGATTACAATAATAAGAAATTGGTTTACAGGAAAGGAAGGCGCATTATCTGCCACACTAGCTCTGTGGACCCTTGACCCATGCTGTAATGGAAGGGAGGAAGGTGGGAGATAAATTGGAAATAAAGAGGAGCCGTAGTGGAGGGCTGCCGAGTAATTTCGACCACCTGGAGATTTTTAACATGCACTGACATCGCGCAACACAGGCTTTGGCAACACACTGACGTTTCTCCGTTTCGCCTCCATCGAAACGCAGCCGCCGGCAGAGCCTTAAAACTGATTTAATTATAGGAAGGGAAAGGCGCGGTAAGCAGTGCCTTATAACTGATTTATTTATTGGAGAGGAAAGGCGTGGTAACTGTCTCGCTTGTTTTCTGTGGACACCGCAACCGCGCCGTAAGGGAAGGGAGGAAGGTGGGAGTGAAAGTGGAAAGAGAGAAAGGGGAGCCGTAGTGGAGGGCTACGGAGTAATTTCGACCACCTGGCACCTGGGGATCTTTAACGTGCGCTGACATCGCGCAGCACACGACGCCTCTTCGTTTCGCGTGCGCTGACATCGCACAGCACACGACGCCTCTTCGTTTCGCAGAGCCTTAAAAGCGGCGCAGAGCAGCAGCAGAGAGAGAATGTGAGTAAGAAGGCTAAGAGAGCAGCGGAGGCGCCCGAATACAGCGAGGAACTGCTTGCCAAGCGGTGATGCCAGACTGAGGCTTATGGAATAGTTCAGTTAACGGGAACCGACAGAAGAGGATCTGACTCTCATTGCTAGACATAGATTTCCACAACTTAGTCTTAGTTGTATCAACTCAATGGGCCACAACAAGCTCAGCCAAGGAATTAAACGTACCTCTCGACTTATACCCTGGCATAGCTGAGCTAAGCCACTGCCATTTTTCTTGTCAGTGGTTGTCAGAACATTCCTTCTGTATTGTTCCGACAATTTCTCAGTAAGTTTTCATAAGAAGCCGGGGTGGCGTTGTGGTTACGGCACTCGACTACTGTTCCCAAGGACGCGGGATCGAATCCCGGCCTCGGCGGCCGCTTTTCGATGGAGGCGAAAAGCAAGGTGCCCGTGTGCTGTGCGATGTCAGTGCACGTTAAAAAACCCCAGGTGGTCGAAATTTCCGGAGTCCTCCACTACGGCGTCTCTCATAGCCTGAGTCTCTTTGGGACGTTAAACCTCACAAACCAACCAACCATAAGAAGCCATCAACATATTGTTATGGGCTAGGAAGAAGAAGCGGGCACTAGAGTGGGCAAGCTTGCTCGCGCTGGGTCCGCCATTTTTTATAAAGCGTCATCTACCATCGCCATCTCGGTCATGCTCTGTTTCCTTTCTTCATCGGCTTGCCGCCTCGTAACATTTTTTGGTTGGAGGCGCGTGGTACGTCATCGTCACTCATCATCCTGGCCCGGAGCTTCGGCGCCCGTTGTCTTCTTGCGCCGTCGGAAGCGGGTTCCTGGGACGACGCATCAATGAGACAGTTACCGCGCCTCTCCCTTCAATCATCGCCTGGCGGTTCCCTGGGTGGTTCCCTGAGCTTCCTAGGCTAGGCTTCATCGGCCATCATGGCGGGAAGCCGTTAGCTTCTTTCTCTTCTGTTTTCACCGATCCACACGAGATCATCGTCATGTCATCAATCTCATCAACTTTGACGTCTTCGTCCACTGATCGGAACGATCTCTCGGTGGCCCCAAGTAATGTTACAGGCGAGGAAGGAGCAGACACTATAGATAGTAAATGTGTTCGAATATAACTCACATTTTCACATTTCACAACATTGTACCGGCAAATCTTATTCGTGTGAAACAAAGCTTCTTTTATTACCCATAATCTGCTCTTCATTCTTGACCACCGTTCAGTGTGTGCAAAGGACAGCAGCTCGAATGCGAAACTTCGATGCTCAAAAGCTTCAAGATGTATGGGTCAATTAGCAACCAACCTGTCTCATCAGCCTATATGTGAACATTAAAGCGACACTCTTAAAGCTCCTGCTCATCAGAGAACCTGGGGGCGCCGGCGTGCGGAAGAAATCTGCACTGGTCGAAGATGCTTAATGTCGCATTATGCATAAGCGGATTTGAAGAGTAATTAAAATACTGCATAAACAGTTATTACACTATCGCAACATGACCCATCTCTGAGTTGTTGCGAACCAAATCCGTCGCCGCTTCCACCGTGCTATAGCCAAGCGTACACAACAGCACCAGCAGACAATGTGGTGACACTACGGGAGCCCTCGTTGGAAAGGTTTATAGGTTTCTTTCTTTGCAGCTCAACGCATATTTTCAAGCCTTTCATTTGAACTTTTGCACTTAATAGGGAGGCTGTCGATCCAGCCTACCGCGAATGTTCTCGGCCATGACACATTACCAAGACATCAGCCAGCACACTTGCAAACCTGACCATGACATTGACCTTTTGACGTCACAAACCCGAAGACCAATCAGCACTTAACCATGTTACCAACCAAGAGTCCCCGGAAAGAGCTTCTTGCCAAGCATATCATGTACTCTCATGACGTCACAGACCTCGCCGATCAACCCACACTCGGCCATCATGTCATCTGCCGGAGCACCTCACACCTGCCAGCAGTGGCAGCTATAGTTGTAGTTATATTCGGTTTCAGTACACTTCGATCAATTTGCTTCCCTGAATTGTGACAGGGGGCTGAGCCCGATGGTTTTATGACAACACCTTCTCGATGTCTCGCACCGTGGCGACGGATCAGCGCTAAACCATGTCTCTTGTCAGGACATTTGCCAAGTTATCCTTGACACATGGTCTGAAGACGTCACACGCCTCTGCTTACTTCAGTTCAATTCAGGTTGCTTCATTTGATTCAACTAATTATAGCAGGTAGCTGTGTCCTGGTAATTTTTTGACACCCCTTTTTGGTGGACGCCATGCTTCTGACGTTTCACACTCCAGCGACCAATCAGCCCTCGTCTTGGGGCCTTTAAACAACCATCCGCCATAGCACTAGATACGTCCGGCAGATGGCGGTCATTTGCGCTTGCACAGACCCTTGTAATCATCATCATCATCGTTTAATGAACCCTTAAGGACCCTTTACAAGGTATTACCTAAGGGGAGGGGGGGAGGCGACGTATATAAAACAATGCATTAGCAAAGCCAAAGATGTTGAAAAGATGATCATTAATGGGTGGTTCTCTAATGATGTCCCATTAATAAGATACCTCGGGGTCTTTAACATGCCTAAACATCACTATTATACGAGCTGAAGCTGCATTTTACCGCGGCAGCACTCCTCTTCTGCAGAGAACCCGGAGTCGGCGCGGTCCACAGAAAATCCCGACCAGGGCATCCGACAGTGGTAGTTGGCAGGTGACATGACGTGGCACTGATTGGTCGGCGGGTTTTGTGACGCGACGAGATCACGTACGTGCCATGACTGGCAGGAGCTCTTTACCAAGGGTGAGATGGAAACGAACCAGGGACCATCGGACTCAAAATTCTAAGTCG
The DNA here is from genome assembly GCF_055883805.1 of Amblyomma maculatum. NCBI lineage: Eukaryota > Metazoa > Arthropoda > Arachnida > Ixodida > Ixodidae > Amblyomma > Amblyomma maculatum. The sequence goes on along the minus strand of NC_139346.1, from coordinate 209,950,358 downwards.
AAAAGAATTGCATATGACAATTAATCAGATTTACGAAGGGTGAGATGGAAACAAACCCGGGACCGTCGAATTACGAGCCAGTCAAGCCGCCTCTAAACCATACAGGCCCTTTCGAGCGAAGCTTTACATCTATACTGGGTGATTATTCACATCATATGGTATCTTATGAGTGCATGTTAATCAATGTAAGCGACATAATAGAGCAATGAATCGAAAAATGGCAGTAGTTTAGCTCTGGTTAAACCTGGTAAGTTGCAATGGTTGTGCTTAAGGTTCGGCATGTAGTATATATACCTGCGAGTGTAGCTTGACGTGTTTAGTCACGATTAAAGACTCGTTCTGACACGCAATTCAATTCCTTATCCTGGGCGGAAGCCGTCCGCCCCTTGGACCCTGAGTGGTGCGTCCCGACCACCGCTTTGGCGCACGTACCTGGATTTCGACACGCGCATGCAACATCGGACCTTGCTCGCATCACATGCGGTGAAGGAGCGCGATCCGGGGAACTCCAGGAGTGCGAAGTGCGTGAGGACAGAAGTAAGCGGTGCGTCAGCACGGAGAGCGGACGCTTGAAAACTGTGTGTGAACGTGCGTGAGCACTCCTCCCTTCCCTTACGGCGCGGTTCAAGTGTCGACGCAGCTGCGGCTCAAGGTCAAACACGGCGTCCGCCGGGGATACGCGACGGCACGAAACTTGGTGCGGTATTGCTTACGCAATAATCTTAACGATATGAAATACTAAGCAGGAGCAGTTACCAACGCGGCGTCACACCTTTAAAAGCGGAGCTTATGTCCCTTCATTTGTAACGCGACATTTTCTCCACAACATCAGGGGCCAGCGTTGTCGGCGTCGGCAGCGTTGTGTGCGAAAATAACGAGCATGACTCTGGAAGGGGGTGGCTCTAATGGCCAGGCACAGATTGATGGTGGGGTATAGCGATACGTCACGCGATCCCGTGCCATGACAGATTTGCAGAAGCTGCAATCATGTAGAAGAATAGTTAATGTGACTTCGGCGACAATACCGTGCGTAGCAACGCCGTTGTGTAAATTTGCAATGTTTGAACGCTGAATCAAAGATCTTTCAAAACCGTATTTTTTATATTTGATAATTCGAGCCCCATTACAAATTAAAGAAATTTGAAATGGGCAGTCACATTTGATGTTAATCGCCTTCAATACTGCAATATAAAATTGGCCTTAATATAAAAATTACAACCTTGATTCGTTAATATTAGTAAAGTAATTATCTAATCATCGGTCTTCATATAATATACATAATGTCCGCCTTGATGTCCAACGCGTCTCTACATATCACACGGAAGTATCTCTCCCAGTTCTTGCAATTCAAGTCTGTAAACCAAAAAAAAAAAAAAAACGATCATCTAGCATCTTACTGCTCAAAAGCAGAGCTCCAAGACGGCTACAAAATGAGTGCTACATTAAGACTAGTGTTTTTCCTGTTAGGCTCAGTTGCAGGCGGAAAAGCATCAGAGGATGAGAAGGTATGTGTTGAGAATCTCCTTTACGAACAGTGTTATCGCCCGGCCAATGAAGAGGTGCAAGGCGGTTAGCTGCTCCTCGCGGCTTTATATTTGTTGAGAATATGGTATTACCATCTCATAGATACAGGTTCCAGGGAATCAGCGAGAATATAGTTTACGAAGCGCCTAAACATACATCCGACGTACCCGGTCGATTCTCATTAAAGTTATGGCGGACGTGGCTGTGGGCCCATAGCTAAAGTGACGTCTAAGGTATTCACAAATTCTGCTTGTGCTAGTACATGGAGCTGAGCTTTTGCTAGTGTCGATGTGGTTCAAAGGGAAGTTCGGCCATGCTAACGTCTCGGCGTTCCAACAATGGCGCAGAGTAGCGTCTTCGCTCCCGGCTGCATGCGCGCAGTGAGCATCCTAGCCGCTCACATAGGCTGAAAACAAAAACGACTGCGGCAGACAGCACAATGTGTGCTAGCAGCATTTATTCAGCATGCAGAAGAAGCGCGACAGATTGCGAGAGTGCGCATCCGGAACCAGCAAGGTCAAGTCTCCCGGCGCTACAATCACCGTCACCGTGTAGTGAAGTTCGAAGCCGACGAAATAATGTGGGTGTGGACTCCGATTCGACCGTGGGGACTTTCCGAGAAGCTGCTTATGCACTACTTCGGCGCCTACAAAGAGTTACGCCGGCTCAGTGATGTCGCGTACAAAGTTGCTCCGGATAGCTCTTCCATCAGCAGAAACCCGAAGTGGTTCACATGCGAATGAAACCTCACTTTTCGTGGAAACTCCGCTAGAATGACAACGCCGCGCCACAACCGCATGTTTTTTGTGACTACTTATTGTCTATGTTTTCTTGTGAATTCTTTTCTTTACTTTCCTTTCTTTTTCTTTGATATTTATTTATTCATTTATTATGGCGCGATGCCTCGTTTGCAAGCAACAGCCGGCGACTGCATGCTCTTCGCGAGCCTCGTGAGCCCATTGAGAGGGGCTGAAGATCTCCTTCGGCTGCTCTTCTCTGCTTGTCCTGGTGGTTCCTCCTCCTTCATCACTGGTGACGCCATTCTACGTGGGGTGTTTGACCGAGGCTTAGGTTCCGGCACAGTTCATGTGAACCTGAGTTTGCGTTTTTTTTTTTTGCTGATAGATGACGTTGACCTCCCCAGGTGAAGAGTCGACAGCTTAATTTGCCAGCTTGCCAGCCCGAAGCCTGCCGCTAGAGGGGTTTAAAAAAAAAGCATTGATGCGATTCCTGTGGCTCTCGTCCCGATTGGTGAGGGTGCGGTCAAAATGATAACCCCTCAACTAATACAGCAGGAGCTAAGATCTCCGACATCGCTTTACCAGCAGATCTCTTAAAAGCGTCCGTTTGGTCGGCGTTGTTTGCATGCCCTGAGACATCGCTTGCGTAACAGACTTTCTTCACAGCAAAATTTCTGCTCGCTGCCGGTGAAAGCATTCATTCGCGAGCAGCTTGCATGTGTCAAGGGTTTTGTATCGGGTGTCGACCCAGCATCTTCTTTACACAAAATTCTAGAAGAATTTCAGGATGCAGGAGTTTGGGTGCTTTCAGTCTATCGCTGCAGTAGACAGCTGAACGGCATGCGTGTTGCTAGCGAGTTTTTTTATAAAAACTTTTGCTGGCTTCTCCTGCTCTGAGGAACTAGAAATTTGGCCAATTATATACCGTGTAGACACTGCAATCTCACCCTCTATAATGAACCAACTGCTGGCGGTTCGGTCATAGCGGTAAAGTATGCTAGTCGGTGAGACGCTGTCGTGTATGTGGACAAGGACATTCAGCTGATACCTGCACCTCAGAAGAACCTCACTGTTGCCTCTGCAGCAGCAACCATTCGGTTGGTGATTCCGATTGCGCGAAACGTACTGAAGAGCATAGCTTTTTAGAGACCATCAAAGAGAAGCTCTGCTCAAGAGCCGACGCATACACTGTTCTTAACCATAAAAAAGATTCGTATGTCTGTCGCATGCGAGCTTCTGTTGGGGGCATTGAGTCCTATTTGAGCGCCTAAATTTTGACCACGTAGAAAAAGCCCTCAGTAGTGTGGTCGAACGAATTCTGAGCGCATTTTCTGAGGCGCTGGCTCAGTTATAATCCGATCTATGCTATCTCAAACTCTAGTTTCGGCAGCAATGTCTGCGTCTGTTCCAACTTGTACAGCTAGTGCTAGCCCTTCAAAATCACCTTCTGACGCTTCTCAGGTGCCACCAAACATCTCTGTTCCTACCTGTGCATGTCGCACCGACGTCAATATTACAGATGTTGAAAAATTGGGCTCTACGCAGAATCGCCCTGCTTTCTAGCTACCGTCTAAATCTAGTCCTTCCCAGGCAAAAGCTAAGAAAGGACCACCCAAACATCTTCCCCAGACTGATATTATCAAAGAGACAGTTTCTGCCTCGTTAACTGGACAATAATCATGGCAGGTATCAAAGTGCTGCAATGGCATTGCCGCTCCGCACTATCTTCTATAACAGATCTAGATCTGCTTATTAACATTACCCTGATATCGTGATTTTACAAGAAACGGGGTTATCACCCGGTAAATAATTCTCAATTACAAATTTTCTAGTCCTCAGAGCTGGTCGAAATATTGGCAAGGGAGGCGAATTGGCAATGCGGCTATCTAAAATATATCATTAGGATACTTTCTCTAAGAAAATTGTACTCCCTGCGTGTGAGTTTTTAGTGATAAATATATCATTTTTTGTGTGTGCTGATATAACAGTAGCCATTGTCTATGTACATATGATAGACTGTTAAGGTAGCTTAGTGGCTGGAGCAAGGAGTGCAATAATCTCAGGAGATTTCATCTTCCACTATAGCGACTGGGGAAGTCGCACTTAGTATTGTGGTCAGATACTCTGGTCGTGGATTTATGCAAATGATATACGCTGCTGTACTTCCAGAAACAAATTACCTTTATGAGAGGATACATCTAATTGCCAGTTCCTTATAACCTTCACTATCCGGTTATCTCTGTTCAGAAATAGTGGGGTCATCGATGAATTTGTAAGCAACATTATTTATAAAAATTTGATGTCCACCTCACTTGCCTCTATTGCTAGCATAAACCGGGATGAAAGGGCTCAGCAGACACGTTCAGTTTTGCAAAATGCAGTAGACCACTCAAAATTCCCTGTGCGCGCAGCAGCCTCTAATAAACAGTGGTCTCATTGATGGACAGAAGAATGCAAGAAGGCCTATCATCTCAGTAAAGCTACCTGGTTAAGGCTATGCTACAAGCAGAATCAAGCTAATTAGTTAAATTACAACTTTTTTCTGCATCTTTCAAAAGAACCACTTGCAAAGCTAAGAAGGAGGACAAACAAAATGTAAACAATTCAAATCCTTGTAATCGGAATGCTCTCTATAGATTCATGAGGCGTGACAAGAGTTCTACAACCCCCCATCTCAATTCACTAAATCTACAGTGTTAGCACCGCAAAAGGCTAAGGGAACCCTGGAGCGCATTTCTCAGGGATTGGCTCTACAGTTTCAGACATGCATAAATGTCCCATTGGGCACGATTTCAACCTGTTGGGATTATGCCGAGGCCTGCTGACACATCAGAACTCTTATCAGTCGTGGTAATGATGCATCCTGCAGTTCCAGGACAGGCTCGTGTCACTGTTAGTATAATTAAAATTTTAGCCCAGAGTTTTACAAGCGACTTTTTAGATATTGTCAGTACTTCGTTAAAAAATGCATGAATTCCAAACATTTGGAAGATGGCAAAAATTATTTTGTGGCTGGAAGATGCAGGAAAAGGTTAGGTCTTAGATAATATTCGGCCAATTGCATTAACTTCAAATTTATTCAAATTATTAGAAACAATAGTGCATATCATCGCCGCACAAAACATGTTCATGATGTAAAGGTCTCAGCTCAGCACAGATTGGCTTTCGCCTTTGTTGCTCTATATTTAGAGAGCAGAATACCTCTCTCGCTACGCAGAAAGGAAGTTTCAGTCTTGGTGACACTTGATGTCGCAAAGGCATATGACACCGTAGAGCATTCTATCTTAACAGATTTTCCTAACTACTTCCTCTATCATATCTCCTCTATCATACTTCCTCTATCATATCTGAAATAAATATATATATTCATGGATATGTGAATTTCTGGAAGACATATTTTTACAGCACACAAGGAACCCTATGTTCTAATGCATATAAAATTTGTGCTTTCACCGCTGCTTTTTAATAATTTGGTCAGTTATATCATAATTCGTCTTTATATTACAACTTTTGTGTATGCAGACGACATAGCTTTTTAGGACTCAACCTGGGATATTTATTCCCTTTACCAGATTTTGCAGGCATATTTGGACGCGCTTGTAGTATGATTTTACGGTATTAATATATCTGTTAATGTCAACAAATGCGGTGTGCTGGTACTTCCGCCAGAGACAGCTTTGCACATTTCTTTAGTCCATCGTTCCAACGAGATTGCAATCCGTTAGAGCGTTCATATAAAGAACAATGGGTTTTAAGGAGAACGTGCTATATGCAGGCTGACACGAATCGACATTAAAAAAAGTTTTCGATGTGTCGTGACACGTTATTGTTACTATACAGCCTATGTGAGGCCTATACTTAATTTGGTTGTATGCTGTTCTCCGGTAGCGCGAAATGCAAGATTCAATCTCTAATCTTACTCGAAAAGCGCGCGTTGCGCTTCTGCCTTGGTCTCCCAAAATCAGTTTCAGAGGCCTTGATTTATCTGGAAGCGCGAACCCTGATTTAAATTCCCGCTTCCAACTACTCACAGTGCGAACTTTCATCAAGTCGTTTGACCCGGTCATTGATGTCAATTTCCCATCTTTGTGTCTCAATTCCGGCCTGATTCTTTTTTAATCATTGACCACGGTATCAAGTGCCACAAGTTACGCTAACGCAGAACCTTTTAACATCAATTAGTGTTGATTTTAGTTTTTGTAGTGGGTTGATGACACGCAGGCAACGACAGCTGTGAAAAAGCTGCAGTTGGCATCTTTTCGTAGGATTTGGCATGGAGCTGTTTTGTCGGCATCCCAGATTACATTTCTATATTCTTTGAGAAATCTTTGCTTCTGGGATCGGCTCTGCACAAAATTCCGTACCATGTGTCACACGTTATCATCCTCGCTGATTGTCAGTTTTAGTTTCGCTTGCAGCATCACAAAAGGATGCAGGTATGCATTCAAACGAGGTGGTCGATTTCTTAGTAAGAGCGGCTCTTAATGCATCAATGACATACCCCGCCCTATAGCTTCTGTCTGCTGGATATTTCCAGGTTTTAGCGGTTCCAGCACGTATCAGCCAGGCTCTGGAATACCTTACTAAATACCACCGATTATCAGCACTTAGCGTATAATTGGAACGTTCGTTCATGTCAAACCGGCTGTGTGAGGTATCAATGACGCTGTTGCGGTGCATGATTCCCAGTTTGAATTTCTATGCAGATGTAGGTCACCACAGACAAACCTATGGGGAATTTGAATCTGTAAAACATTTTCTCCTCTCCTGTCAGAAGTTCGCACTTCAGAGAAAGATCTACCAGGAGCTCTCTTTTTCCAAGTTAGGCCTTCCCATGTCTCTACCAGTTTTACTGTCATTTCGGTGCGAGCGCCAAAGAATTTGCATTGGGTTCAATATGATGCTTTCTCCATGATTATATAATTGCAAGTGGTAGGTTGAATTGCTCTTTTAAATTTCTTCGAGATCTTTTCCCACCAAATATCATGTTAGTTAATTTACTTTAAGTGATCTTCTGTATAGAACTTCATCTAATGCGGACACTACCCATAGTCCGTTCACAATCTCAGTGCGGCCTGCGTAACGTCCTTCGGAATCTCCACTTCGAGATCATGGCAACGGTGAGTGGGTCTTCACCAAGTGTGCCTTCAGATCTGAGTGTGTGTGTGGTTTTTTTTTTTTGTTTGTTTGTTTTTTCTGATTAGCCGCGTCCAGTGGAGTGCGGATGAAGATTCAGAACTTGAATTTTTGGCAGAGTGCAGAATTTTCGATCGCTGCGTTCGTGGTTGCGTTTTCTAACGGACCGCCTGTGGACAAGCCGGTGCGCATTTGCGTTTTAATGAGCATGCACTTCTTTGCTCACGGGCGGCCTGGAAAAGGTGTGTGTCCATGAAATGTGTACATCAGATAGCGACGACTACTAACGATAACCAGGCTGTTAACAGAGGCTCATTAATTACAATGAAATAAATCATAAAACGCAACGCGCAGATTTCTAGTTAAGGTGATGAGAAAAGATAGTGAGATAAGGCTGATAATGCAATGCATTGAGACTTTTTCTCAACATTAACGGTAATCATGTGATGTCATCAGATTAGACAGATAGCTACTGATAAAATCGCTAATAAGATAGATCTGGTTAATTACGGTTTCGTTTGTAGTGGCGCACTAGTCGAGGACGCCATAAATTTCGAGCACCTGGGGTTTTTTAACGTGCACTGGCAGCGCACAGTACACGGGTCCCTAGCTTTTCGCCTCTATCGAAAAGCGGCTGCCGCGGCCGGGATTCGATCCCGCGTCCTTGGGTTCAGTAATAGAGCGCCCTAACCACAGTCACCACGATGGGGTGCTAATTAGTTATACTGATGACGTATTCAACGGATCACTTGATACGAACGTGTCTCAACAAGAAGTTGCCAACAACGAGACAACGAAACAGGGAACGGTAATAAGCCACAAAACGCAGACCGAGCTCACAACGGAACTAGTCACGGAACTCGCGTTGATTTAGCATGTTGCTTCATGAGCATGCGGGCGTTCTGCGTTCGCGTTCTGTTTTGTTGTGTTTTGACATGATTCTGTTTTGTTCTGTTTTGAGTGTATGAGATCTCGACTGCTTCATTTGGTGGCACTTGTTTCTTTTGGCTGAGGATATGAATTACCCTTTTCATAATGTATTTGAGTGTATCATGTAGACCTCATGTATGCTCTAATAACCATAAATAAATATTTTTCTTTTCAGCAAGAATAAGCGTAGTAATATAACAGCAGAGGTTGCATTATAGCAATAAACTGTACGTAGTGGCTTGGTGGTATCTGAACAATGCAAAACAGGTAGACAATGTGTTCCCGATGTGATCATGTTGATGTGTGTAATGGGACAACAGCCAGTGAGTCGGTTCCCTAAAATAATTTTTGAATCTTCCTTTTGAACTTTACATTACAAAGTTTTCTCTGCATATGAGATGTTAAAATTTGAGGTAGGAGTGTGATTATTTTATGTGATTTATTTAGCAATCCCTTGGCATTCCTCTTTGTGTCTACCTCTCATCCTCTCAAAAATGTGTGGACATTATGTGACGCAAAATATAATGTATAGATATTCCGCTTTGCATTATATTTGTAGTGTTTATTGCTAACGTCTTAATGCAATGAGAACATAAGTGTACTTTTCACGGATTTATTTACAAAGTAACTATGTTGCTGTGCGCCTGGGCACCAAAATGATGCAATACAGCTGTATCAAAAGCAAATATTTCAATACGGTATTGGCAAAAAAAAAAAAAAAGTGCGAACAAGTGTGAATGTAGAGATGTTCATTTCCCTACGTTCAAAAGAACAGGTCA